>NW_024543069.1:45265000-45737500 GCF_018167655.1 Microtus oregoni
ATGGTCAGCAGTTCTGGATGGAATAAGAAGTAGAAAGTGGGCTGAGCCCAGCATCTTCCTCTGTCTGCTTCCTGGCTGTGGATGCAGTGTGACCAGCTACCTCACACCCTCAACCACGCCCTCCCCAACATGGTGCACTGACAATACACCCTCAAACTCTGATGTTCAAATGAGCTTTCTTTCCCTGTGCTAATTTTGTCAAGTATTTTTTGGTTTGTTTGTTTGTTTGTTTTTACAAAAACAAGAAAGTAATTGAGGAACAACTTTTTGCTTCCAGGCTATGATGTTATTTTGATGGGCTAGAGGGAAGACTCAACAGCTAAGAGCATTGCCTGCTCTTCCAAAGGTCCTGAGTTCAATTCCCAGCAACCACATGGTGGCTCACAGCCATCTGTAGTGAGATCTTATGTCTTCTTGAGGAAGAGACCTGGTCCGTCATCCTCATCAACTTAGATCATGAAACCCAATACAGAAAAGTCCAACAGGACCGCCATACATGGGCTGCCCATGCCTGCTTCAGCATCACAGGGCATGGATTTCATTGTGTTCATTTGTCAAATGACATAGACCTTATTGACCAGACCAAATTCCATCCAGCCATTCGCCCTCACCTCTCTTAAACAAACATGGACACCCACAAGCACACATGTTTGTACAGAGGATTCTAGCTAGAAAATGGAGAAACAATTCAGTCCCAGAACAGCAGAAACCAAGAATTCCTCAGACAATAGACGAGCCATGTTTACAGTCACTTTATATTGATCGGTGTGCTCTTTCATGCAAGAGTTTTTCACAAAATGTCCCCTTTGCCTTCACAGCCAGGCACTGCAACCCTCAAAGCAAGCTGCTGTGATTTTGATGGTCGTTTACAAAATGACCTGATTGATGCTGGCGGGAAGAGTTTTGTTTTGGGGTTTTTGGTTTTTGTTTGTTTGGTTGGGGGAGGTTGTTGTTCTCGTGGGGAGTGATTTTGACTTTGGGTTGGGGTTTTGAATTTGGAAACAGAATTTCATGGAGCTCAGGTGTGCGTCAAATTTGCTTTGTAACCTTTGATGGTCTTGAACGTGGACAGAATCCTTTCAAATTGAATTTTAGCCTTGATTCTGTGGCATCTGGATGAAAAGCTTAATGAGATCAGGCCTTAGGCCTGATCCTTTCTCTAATCTTTGATATAACTAATGACGTTATTATAAGCTGGAGTCTGGGCCGGGGTGATAGCTCAGTAGTAAAGTGAGTTTGCTCTTCAGGCACCCACATTGAGAAACAGAGCTAAAGAAGGCTGGCGTGGCGGCATGCAATTGGAACCTGAGTACTGATGAGGGACAGTCAGGAGGAAACGGGGACTTGCTAGCCTGTCAGCTGAGCCTACTCCGTGACCTCCAGGTGGAACTTCACAACTGAGGTTTCTACTTCAGGCCTCTACATGCCATGCACACATGTGCACACGCGCCTGTAAACACATGCACGAGCCAGTACACAGGAACACATACCACAGCCAAAATAAGCCGAACTTTCTTTCCACTAATTATTTAGAAAATCCAACACATGCGCTATACATAAAACTAACACTAATGAAACCAGAGGTGGCTTCATTAGATAAAGCAAGGCTTTTTATTTTAAATGCCTGCCCCCTCCCTAATACTTTCCATTAAAGAAGTCTTGGTCTGCTACTACTGAAGAATACTGTCTTTCCTTCCAAACACTGCTTCAGAGCAGCTTGTGGTAGCTTGTAACTCGAATCTTGCAGAGGCATGAGGGTCAGGAGTTCAAGGCCAGTCTTCTTGGCTACGTAAGGAGTTTCAGATTAGTCGATGCTACCTCAGACATTGCCTAAAAAATAAAAAAATAAATAAATAAAAATAAAAAACTTCTTTCCGGACCAGGCCGTGCAGGAGGCGCCATCATGGGTGTTGACATCCGCCACAACAAGGACTGAAAGGTTCGGCGCAAGGAGCCCAAGAGCCAGGACATCTACCTGCGGCTGCTGGCCAAGCTGTACAGGTTTCTGGCCAGGCGAACCAACTCCACCTTCAATCAGGTTGTGCTGAAAAGGTTATTCATGAGTCGCACCAACCGGCCACCTCTGTCCCTGTCCCGGATGATCCGAAAGATGAAGCTTCCCGGTCGAGAAAACAAGACGACTGTGGTTGTGGGGACGGTCACAGATGACGTGAGGATTCTCGATGTGCCCAAACTGAAGGTGTGTGCACTGCGGGTGAGCAGCCGGGCCCGAAGTCGCATCCTCAAGGCTGGGGGTAAGATCCTCACCTTTGACCAGCGGGCCTTGGAGTCTCCCAAGGGCCGTGGCACTGTGTTCCTGTCTGGACCTCGGAAGGGCCGAGAGGTGTACCGGCATTTTGGCAAGGCCCCAGGAACCCCACACAGCCATACCAAACCCTATGTCCGCTCCAAGGGCCGGAAGTTTGAACGTGCCAGAGGCAGAAGGGCCAGCCGCGGCTACAAAAACTAACCCTGGATCTTACTGTTATTAAAAGGCTTTGGATGTTGAAAAAAAAAATAAATAAAAAATAAAAAACTTGCTCAGGTACAGCCAGTTTTTTTTAAATCTCAGGAAACTGACACTCTCTAGACTTCCCTTCCTTCTTCCCTTCTTTCCTACTTTCTCTTCTTGTCCTCCTTTGCCTTCTTCCCCTTTCTCTCCCTTCCTGTCCCCACTCTCCCTCCTTCTCTTCTCTCTCTTCTCCTCCTAGTCTCCCCCTCCCCTCTTTTGCTCTCCCCTTCTCCCCTCCCCCTCATCCTCCCTCGCCTGAATACTTGAATCGTCTAAAGCACAAGGAGACTATTGATTTCTTCCAGGACCTTAATTGGAAGAACAGCTTTATCTCCCAGGCAGACAGACACTACACAAATGTTTGGTTTACTCTGTATCGCAGCGTTAACAAGGTCCTTACAGGTTCAAGGAAAATGATTGTAGGACTTCTCTAGGAGGACTCAGCATTCCGGAAGAAGGAAAAAAAAGAAAAACTAATAGATAAGCGGAGGAGACTGAAGCATTTTTAAAGGGCCCCCAGCTGGACGAGATTCTACAGGGGAAGGTGGAACACTGGGTTTAGAGGCCAAATAGAAGGAGAAAAGCTAGGGTCTGCTCTCACAGCCCCTCCCTAGACCATGTAGAATGCTGCCCTTAATACTGTCCAGACCACAGGAAATGCTACCTAAGAAAGCTCTTCATCCCGCTTTCCCCTGGTCGGCCGAGATTTCAATGAGCTTTAAAAGGCAGGTCCTCGCTCCATAAGCCCTGTGGGCTGCCTTCTGCCTTTAGTTCCTCCTCAAGCTGCCACCAGGAAAGGAAGTTAAAGGGCTGCTAAGCTGGGCTGCTGCTCCCTTAGTGGAGAGCTCACTTAGCATGCTCAAGCCCTGTTCAACTCCCAGAGCCACACAAACCAGGAATAGTGGTGCCTACCTGTAATCCCAGCATTCAGGTGGGTGGCCGGTCCTTTGTTCAGATGCCATCTGTTAACTCTCTTCAAAACAGACCTTGTGGTTCTGGTTCCCTGCCATGGGAAACCTGCTGAGTCTCATTGGACCTGAAAATCTAAAGGGCTTAGAATGCCCACAGAGACCGTGATTGGTGGAGTGTAGCTTTCTCTCTATCAGAGACGCAGGACACAGCAAGACACTTGTTGCATTCTCTTTCTCTGTCAAGAAATGTTCTCTAGAAGCACTTGAGTTTGATCTCTCGCTTACACACACACATCCAAACATGCATACACACACATTCAAACATGCATGCACACATATTCAAATATGCATACACACAACACACAAAATAATAGAATTTGCTAACAAGCAGGAACATGAATAGCTTTATAAGCTATCTCTGGGTCTTCCAACCTCCTTTTCTGTTCTTCCATGAGCCTTTCATTGTCTCCAGTAGGAGCCCATAGTCTGACAAGCCCATGCTTACAAGGCCCCGCAGTCCAACGCTATCGTGAGGCCTCTCCAGTTCCCTCCCTGCTGTGTCGTCTGGACTCCACTGCCACTGTCATCTCATGGCCATCTCTGGCCAGGCTCAGGACCTGCCTGCCATGCCCCCTCCTTGGTGCACCTTTGCAATGACGAGGTTCATTGTTTGTTCTCCTCACAAAATCAGAGACCGTGTCTCCTTTGTTCTCTTTCCCAGCAGGGTTTAGCACAATACCTGGCTTCTGGAAGAGCCTCACAAATATTTACTTAACAGAAGAATACAAGCAGAGGTACTGGGGTCAAAACAGGTTTTTAAAAAAAAAATCCTTCAAACACTCCTAAGTCATTACGACAGCACAGGGGCAAGCGTGACACTTGTCTAAGAGGCCCCGCCTTGTCAAGGTGGTGAGGGTGGGTCAGGTAAGGGCTTTGACCTCTATGCAAGAGCTGGCAGTTATGCTTTGGAGACACCACACAAGGAAGCTAGAAGAGGTGAGGATGAGTTCAGTGAAGCCGACTTCCTGTGGCCATCACTGTTATCCTTTCTCCTCCCCCAAGTCCAGCATCTGCACAAACCAGGCAGCGCTAGCCTCCGTTATCCCCGCCCCACCCCTAGGGCTACATCTCATGACCCACAGCCCTTGGTTATTGCTGACTCAGGTCCTGTTCTTTCTCCCAGGTCTTATCTGTGCAGTAAGACAATTGTTTTGGGTTCCCATTGCAGGTTTTTATTTCCAATGCTTATTTAGGGAGGACTGACGGGGGCGTTGGAGGAGTAAGATGAGGGAAGGACGAAGATTGGGGGGTTTAAATAGCACTCGATTTACAGCTGTTGTATAAAACCAGCTTTTTAATAGATGTTATCCTGGCTCTGCCTGAGTCAAGTAGAGCAAGATTATTTATTTACTTTTTTGTTAATATTTTAAAGGAAATCTTAATCCTAGTTTTGAAATTCCCCAGAGGATCTTCAGTAGCGCAAAGGGTGTTACAAAATTCTCAACTTGATTGAAGTGAAATTATTCAACCCAATAAACATGTCACACAATACAGTGCCGGGCCAGGGAGAGGGGGCCTGATGAAATCAAGTGGACCAGCTTTTAAGACTCCCCAAAGGACAGTCAGCACAGGGTAAGTGATTCCTTGGTGATGAGACTGGTTTTGTTTCTGTAACCTCATCTTTCCTCCATAATCACCCTGTTTCTGTTCATACATGCTGTGGAAGGCAATAGGGACACCAAGAATAGCTCCCCTAGACCAATCCTGACCACGCTGTCTGAACTCACAGCACCCTGAGCAGGACGGCATAGCTATCAATACTCCAAGGGAAAACTCAGCACTCGGTAAACAGCTCCAGATTCAAGTAGATGCTCAGGTCTGCCAGAGCCTTCGAGCCTGTGCTGGACTTCAGGGCTGCACCCTGAGTGGTTGTGGATATGGCATTCATCCTTAGTACACACAAACAATGCCCATCCCCAAACATGCAATGTGAGCGGGAAGCCTCATGCGTGCTGGGAAACTCTAATTCTCTCACTCTTACTTTTTGAGGCAGAGTATCGGGTAGTCCAGGATGATCTCAAACTTGCTAAGTAAGTGAAGATGACCTTGAACTAATTTACTTGTCCCTACCACCCAAGCACTGAGACTGTGTGTACCAGCCTCCACCCCAAGTACACCAGCCTCCACCCACCCTTGTCCACCAGCCTCCACCCCCTAGTGCACCAGCCTCCACCCCCCAAGTACACCAGACTCCACCCCCAAGTACACCAGCCTCCACCCCCTAGTGCACCAGCCTCCACACCCTAGTGCACCAGCCTCCACCCCCAAGTTCACCAGCCTCCACCCCCTAGTACACCAGCCTCCACCCCCAAGTACACCAGCCTCCACCCCCTAAGTACACCAGCCTCCACCCCCCAAGTACACCAGCCTCCATCCCCTAGTGCACCAGCCTCCACCCCCTAGTGCACCAGCCTCCACCCCTAACATGCTGAGAATACAGGTGTGCACCACCACACTTGGTTTTATATGGTGCTGGGGCTCAAACCCAGGGCTTCTGGCATGCCAAGAAAACATTTTATCAACTCCACTGCATTTCAGCCTGCTTCCTCTTTAACAAGTTTGTCATCTGAGGTCACACTCAGCAGAAATCCTAGAAGCAATGGTGTTTGCACTGTGTCGTGTTACATGTGAACAAAACAAAGGGTTGTATTAGTTCAAACTCTGCACTGAATTCATTCCCATGTATCATATACCACAAGACCAGCAAATTAAAAATTTTAACCAGTCACCTAAATCTTTTAAGTTATTTTCCCCAAGCTGTCTGCATATTTATGACACTCTTACTGAGTTACCTACTCAACAATGAACATCAAGAAAATATGAAGTAGATATTGATTGCCTTCCGACAGCATCAGACTACCAGGGAGCCCATAACTGTAAAAGCCCTTTCTCCTGTGTACACCGGCTCAATAAATGTATCTGATTTGGGTTGGAGAGACGACCGCCTGAATAAAGTGCTTCCTGTGCAAGCATGAGGCAGGCTCCCCAAAACTCATGAGAAGGACTGGAATGGTGGCACACATCTGTGACCCCAACACTGAGGAGTTCAGAGAGACAGATTTCAGGGGCCTTGCTGAGCAGCTGGCCTGGCTAAAACACTCAGCTTCAGTTCTGGCAAACTGTCTCAAAAGTTAAGGTGGAGAGCAATAGAATAAGACATAAGAGAACCAGCAGCGACTTCTGGCCTCCACGGATACATGGGCAGGCACGTGCCCCCATACATACGTGTATACCCTCACACGTAACAGATATGTCTAATCTATGTCATAATTCCCAAGTCTTTTTCCTAACAGCAACGGGAAGAAGCTGCTGCTACTTCATCTACAGAGTGCTTGCGTAGCATACATGAGACCCTGGGTTCAACCCTTGGCACCAAAAGAACTGGATGTAGTACAAGAGATCCATACTCCCAGCACCAGGAAAGTGGAGGTGACAAGATGATCAGTTCAAGGTCATCCTCAGTCACCCTGGGCTCTGAGGGTAGCCTGGACTGTGTGAGAGTCTGCCTAGAGAAAAGAAGACTGCCGAGAATACCGAAGTTGCCTGTGATCCTGAGCGCACCGCCCCTCCGCCTAGAAGGCCAGCCCACTTTCCTAGCCATAATGGTTCCCCATAACCAAAGGAACACAGCCCCGCGCCCTGTTGAAAGCTTCAGCAGTCTGTTATCAGACAAGTACTGAGAAGTCCAGTTTTAAAGACTAAGGAGTGACGTTTGGAAACACCATCAATAAGGAGATAGAGCAGAATTTTATCAGGGCTACGGTGTCAAGGGCGTTTGTCAAAGGTTAACAGCATTTCCTGTTCTTCCTGTGCTACCTCTTCTTTCCCTGTCATCTTGCAAAGAAGCTAGGGGAGCACCATGCAAAGAAAGGAATCGTCTCTTCTTTCTGAGTTCTGCTGACCCAGATAATATCAGCAAAGAGGAGGCAGGGAAGCACAGGAGGAAAATGGCATGGCGAGTCCCAGAAAGGGGCATGGCTTCCTCCCCAGGCCATCCTCTGGGGTGTGTGAGTTCTCCCAGTGCTTGCAGCATGGCTAATGGTAAGGTCTCTCAACTGTGCTTGTACTATGATGCCCTGAACACAGATGAAAGAGCAGGAGGGGTCCTCTGTTAAGCAACTGGCATGGAATGCCATTCAAGGCACGATCCTGAGAAATATCTAGGCAGGTGTGCACAAGTCTAAGTGATACTGGGGCCTGGGGCCTGCCTGTCAGCGTTGCGAGTGTGCTGAGTGCTCATGCCTAGGTGATTCTGGGGCCTGGAGCCTGCCTGTCAGTGTTGGGAGTGTGCTGAGTGCTCATGCCTAGGTGATTCTGGGGCCTGGAGCCTGCCTGTCAGTGTTAGGAGTGTGCTGAGTGCACCTGGCTAGGTGGTACTGGAGCCTGGGGCCTGGGGCCTGGGGCCTGCCCATCAGCATTGGGAGTGTGCTGAGTCAATTGCAATTGTTTCCATCTTTGCCTAGTAAATGGAATCTGAAAGAAAAGGTGATACTCAGCCAGAGAGACGTGAATGGTGAGAAGCATCCCTTCCTTCTGCATACATGGGCAGTTCTGTGCTTTTGAAGTGTCATTAAAACTACAGGTAATGTAGTTTGAAATGACACTGGAATAATATGAACGTGGTGGCACATGCCAGTAAACCCAGCACTGGAGGCTAAGGCAAAAGGATCATGAGTTCAAGACTAGTCTATGCTGGGTTGTGAAAGCCTGTCTCAAAAGAGGAAAGATGGAAAGAGGAGGAGAAGGGTTGGAAAGAGGAAGGGAAGAGATGGAAGGAACAGAGGAAGGAGATGGAGAAATGAAGAGACACAAAAGGAAGTAAAGAAGGAAGGAAGGAAGGAAGGAAGGAAGGAAGGAAGGAAGGAAAATGTGTTTTGATTTATCTGAACCTCTGTTTCATCACTGAAAAGAGTAATAAAGCCGGGCGGTGGTGGTGCACGCCTTTAATCCCAGCACTCGGGAGGCAGAGGCAGGCAGATCTCTGTGAGTTTGAGGCCAGTCTGGTCTATAAGAGTTAGTTACAGGACAGGCTCCAAAGTTACAGTGAAACCCTACCTTGAAAAACAAAACAAACAAACAAAAAAGGAGTAACAAAATGTCTGTAACCCAGAACACACATTTATGTACATAAAGAGATAAGAAATTATCAACAAGCATCATCAAAATAATTATTACTTTGGTTGTTGAATTTTGAATCCTTCCTTTTTATCTCCTGTGTTAAACCAGGAGCTGGGACACCCTTATCGGGTACTCTGCATTCTCGTCAAGTCTTGTTGTTGTGTCTACTGTTGTAAGAAGTGAAACTGGGAAGAGAAAGGGAGGAAAAGAGAGAAAGGGCCATACAGCAGCCCCTCTGAGCAGGACTGTGTCAAGGCGAAGATGGCCATAGCATCCAGCTAAGGGAGAAATACAGAATAATGGCACCTTACATCTCAGAGGAAGAAACCTGGACTCCCAGGTGTGGTGCCTGCTTAGAAACCCATAGCTTGGGAGATGGAGGCAATTCGTGGTACTCCTCAGCTAGACGGTGAGTCTAAGGTTCAAGGTCAGCCTGGGCTACATAAAATTCTATCTCAAAGAAAGAAAAGAAAGAAAAATAGTTAACGAAAGGAAAAAGAACATTATACTATATTCCTGTATCAATAAAGAAGGGCACTCAAAGTTTTAAATATGAGAGTCAAATAATCAAGATTATGTTTTAAAGTATCACTCTGGCAGCTTGGGGTGGAGTTCCTAAGAGTCCATGCAGGGGAATCAATTCTTGGGTTCTAGGAGTGAACAAGCTATAAAGTCTCAGATGAGGCTCTGTGTGGCTAGAGGAGGCCATGCACGGAACACCTGTTTAGGAGTATCTGGTAGAGCTGAGGCTGGGGGAACGTCATGGCTAAGAATGACCCTAAGCTGGGAAATCTTCCCTGTCTCTTATTTCCTCATATGTGTGTGCATGTGTGTGGAGCCAGAGGTTGAAGTTAGGTGTGGATGTTATTCTTCAGACACTGTCATGGGGGACACACAGAGACCAAGTGTCCACCTCACTTACTCTCCACCTAACTTTGTTGTTGCTATTTTATTATTCCCTCACAATTACATATGTACATAACATGTGTTTGTATAATTACTTTGGAAATATATAACTATCTATATGTATAGTGTACACACACACTTTGATCACATTTGCTCTCATTGTCCTCCTTTTCTCTTTTATTCCATTTCCATTCCACCAGACTCCTTTCTAGCAATTCCCCCTTTTATTTCTCTCTCTCTATCTCTCTGTCTCTCTCCCCTTTCTACCTCCCTTCTTTTCTTCATGCATTTAATTAGGGTTACTTGCATGAGCATGGCTGAGGGGTTATTTCTTGAGCAAAGGTCTCTCGCTAGCCCATTTTGGCTCTACTGACTAGCCAATGAGCTTTGGGGTCCTGTTTCACCATCACCATGCCCGCACCACACATAAACTCTTTATAGTACACACTGATGCCCACTGAAGCTGAGGATCTAAGTTCAGGTCCTCGCTGCTTGTATGGCCAGCACTTCTGATAGAATTAGCTTCAGCCCCTTCTGCCTCATATTGACGGAGCTGTGTCGGGAAGAGGTCTCAGCCTGGGTTTCCTTTTGAGTGGCGGCAAAACCAAAGCCGATCCGTGCTGACCACACAGCGACCGCAGCGCTGGCCGTTTCAGACAATGGTCTTGACCTTGACTCACACCATCCTCAGCTACCTAGCAGACGGTGGGAAATGCTCTCTTCCCAAATGGAATTAAACCAGGAAGTTTCCAGGTCCTCACTAGGAACCAATTCTTTTCAACCAGAGAAGGGACAACTGAGCACCCAGGACCTCCCGAGACTCTTCGTCTGGCTCCACAGTCTGGTCTCCGGGACTGTGAGGTTCACAGAAATGACTCCTGGGATTCTGTAGTCTGCTTTATCTTTAAGCACACGTTAATTACACAAGCTAAAGACTTTATTATGACCCTTTCATACGTGCATGCAGTGGTCTGTGATTTGATTCCTCTGAAAAAGTAAATGAGGACAGTTGTGTTTTTGTTTTCGAACTCTTCTGTAGGCCACGCAAATAGGATCAAACTCATCGTGCAACCAAAGGTGGCCATCTATTTCTTCTATCTTGGTCTTCTATTTCTCTGTCTCCCCAGGGCTGGGAGGTCAGCACCCCTGCTTGATCAGAGCTAGAGGTGGAACCTTGTGCCTCTTGAGCAAGCACTCTACCTACATACCTAGCTACAGTCCCACCTGAGGTCAGAGTATGCAAAGCAGAGTTTGCTTGGGAATTACAGAAATCCAGAGAGCAACAGGAATCTCTGTGCTCTGCAAACTCAGCTCCTTGTTAGAGGAACAAGGGTGAGTCCCTCCTGGCTCTCGCTCTCAGCTCCCAGTTCTTTCCACGTGGTAAAGCTGCCTCCATAACTGCAGCCCACAGTCATTCCATGGGAAGAATTCACATTCACGTTTTTAAAATTCTGTTCTCTCTTTTTAAGAATCCTTTAAAGAATGCATCATTTTTATTATGTCTCAATGGGTTTCAAATAATAAAACTGTTTTTAAAAGGCTTCCAAACTAGAGAACAATTTACAATGGCTTGTGTTTTCAATTTGTCAAAAAAGTTTAGTATTTTTGTATATTCCCTCCTACTGTTCATATTCATACAATATTCTACAGCATTTAGTCATAATTTATATAAAATTACTACCTTTTATTATACTTGCCACAATACCACAGTCATTTTTATACATATAAAATATATTTTTTAATGTTGATTTTTGCAACCTTTATTCTCTTTTTAGCTGACTTTCAAAGTGCCATGATTATATTATCATGCCTATTTGGGGTTATCAGATTATTTCCATCTAAAATTATTTTTAAGTTCACTTTTATAATTACATAAATAAATATACAAACTGCAGAAAATTTGAAATAAAAAGAAATAAAAATCTACACATAAAATTTGATATACAAACATGCAGTTTTTATTTTTTTCATTCATTTACTTTGGTTTTATGGTATCCTGGGTTTGGATGTGGTTTGTTTGCCAGAGTTCACATGCCGGGGTGTTGTCTCCAGTGTGGAGGTCTGAAAGATGGCAGAGTCTTAGGAGGTGGGTCTGATCACCATATCTGCAGACTCTTAACTGGCAATGTGCAGAGAACAGCGACTGTGGACGCTCAGACCTCTACAGCACCCTCCGACATTCGGGAGCATCACAAAAGAGAGGCAGAAAGAATGTAAAGGCTGGAAGGCAGGGTGTAGCATTGTGAGCTACTCTTCAGGGCATGTCGTGGCCATGGCACTCTGAACTCAGCTGCTCTTTACCAAGACAAGATTGGGCCCATCGACTCCTGTTAGGAATGGAGAGGGAGCTCACATGGCTGCCCTCTCCTTTATAGATTTATAGACAGATAGCTAAGGAGGTAACTAAGAGATAGTGAGGTGTGAACGCTCCCTGGAGGTCTAGAGACAGGCAAGGGCTGCTGGGGAAAGGAGAGCTTGTCCTTCAGTGGAATAGCCACTGGTAGGGTGCCCAGACCCTATAAGTAACCCCGATGAAAAACCAAAGCCATGAAAGCAATGGAGAACTCAGGACGAGGAAGCAAACCAGCAAGAGTGGGTGAGGAAAAGAGACAGTGATGGGGTGAATATGATGAAAATATTCCATACATTCATGAAAATGTCAGTGATCTCTTTATTAATAAATAAAAACATTAAAATGAGAGGCGAATCCAGCAGAAAGTGATTAGGTCGCTGGGCATCAAGGAAGGTGATCAGTTCACTTGGTCCACGCAAAGTGTCAGCTCACTGGGGCTATGGAGTTGGACAGTTCACTGAGGCCATTGAAGATGGCCTCACTGCAGGTCAGGAAAGATGATCAAGTCACCGTGGCCCCATCTTCAGAAAGGATTCAAGTCAGAGTGAGGTAGTTTCCAACAGAGTCCACTCCAATCCATACACTTACCTATTTTCCAAGCATCCGTCTTCTTCTGTGCTTCTCTGTCATGTGTGACAAACACCAGCTGGCAGTTCTTATTGGAGATGGAGCAGACAGTACCTCCCACACTAGAAACCACACAAACCTTTCTTCGTATTGTTTCTTATATTGCAGATGGATTAATGCATATGGTTACCACAAAAAAAGGTCACTTGACTTCATGAGGCTCTTGGGGCATCACAGAGTCTCAGGCACCTTGCTGTCACCTTGAAACAGACCCAAATTTCAATCTCTAGTTTGTAGTTGGTGTCACCTGCAGCCACTCCTAGATCACCCTGTCCCTATCAGTTTTTACGTTCTCTTTCTCTCTCTCTCTGGAGGAGATTCTTCTATACCCTGACACTCTCGTGAGCCCAGCCTAACCTACACATCACGCACCTCTGCAGGGCAGTCCTGTGATGAGAATATACCCCAGAGCTCCAGACAGAAGCACCCACGTCACCCAAAGAAGGGACCACCCCGTCTCTCAGCAGCAAAGGTTTCTGAAGTGTGGGGAGCTGCCTGATAAACTAACCTGTCTACATCATTGTGTTTTTCTTTAATATTGCTGAGTATTTTTATAATTGCTTTACTCAGCAAGCCTGCGAAATAATAGGTAGTCCTTGGTTTTACAGATGTGGGAACTGAGGCTCAGGGAGGATAAATGACGTGCCTTAACTGGTCACAAAACTGTATCAGTAGAGGCTCAAATGTGAAGCCTCTTCCCTGTTCAGATGGTGTTCGTAGGGTGCAGATAAACGAACGGTACAGTGCTGAAGGGAGTGACCTCGAGGTGACCTTACACACTAGTGCAGCCACACAGGAGATGAAGGAAGTAGAGGGAAAGGGCCCTGAGAGCTAAAAAGGTGGTTTGCAGGAAAAACATTGTCCATCTCCTATGGCTTAGTGAGATCGCCTTGTGTGTGTTTGTGAGCACATGCTGGCTCCTGATTCGGTCAGAGTTTGCTTCCATTTTTTTTCTAAAGATATATTTATTTTTATTTTATGTGTATGGGAGTTTTGAACTGCATGTCTTTCTGTCTGTGCACTTCATGCATGCATCCCAGTCCAACTGTGTGGATTCATGAACAAGTAATTGCTCTTAACTGCTACGCCTTCTCTCCAGCCCTTTTCTCCATTTTTATACGAACAGGACGGAAATTTCCATCATCTCAATCCCTTGCAAGGATCAGCTTGCACTAGAACCTTCTGGCACCCAGAGATGAGCGTCACACGAGAGTAGTGTCAGTACGATTCTCCTCTAGCCCTTGGAAGTCCTCTGTATCCTGCTGCAGGGCACTACCCAAGCTCCTGGACCACTGTTCCGCCTTCATCATCCAAATTATCCTCCCATTGCCAACCTGACCTCAGAGGAGGGAGCCAAAACTCAAGGTTACTCGTGGCTTTCGTACCTTGCCTGTTATTTCCCTAGAACCAGTGCTGCCAGGCTCGTGGTGTCACATCCTATGCAGGGTTTGAGTTGGAGAAGCACGAGGTGGCTCCTGAGCTGAGCTGGTGGTTGGAGGAGGGTAAGAGAAAAATGTGTTCATTGCATACTCAAAAATAAAAAGAAGGATAAAACCACAAATGCTCTATATAATTGTTTCCAGAGTTTGGATACAGGAAATCTCTTGCACAGTTCTATCCATGAGGATCCCACGAACCCTGGCCAAGCTATTTTTGTCTTTGGAACACCTCTCTATCTCCTATTTCTCCTGTAAGACTTACATTTTAGTTCTTCACAGTGAGAGTCACTGGCCATGCGGTCACCCTGACACCCTCGCTACATCTGTCTCACAACCACAGGACAGTAATTCTTGGGAGTCTGATTCTCAGAACCTCCCCAAGGCCACCTAGAAAGACAAACACAGGCTTGTTATCTCGGCAGTGACCCAGGGTGGTCTTCGGGGATTCTGTTCCCAATACTTTCCGAGTTCCTCTGCCAAGATCAAGCAGAGGCCTGGCTCTCATTCTCTTTGTAATTTTGTGACAGGTGTCCTGAAAGCTGAAAAGCAAATAATTAGTCGGAAACTCCAGCTAATCAAAATCACATTAATTATAAAATTCTTCTCTATAGCTCTTAGGCGCTACAAAGACTTTTCTAGAAATAAATGCTGAAAACAGGCCGTTATATTAACACTCAGGACCTCTGCTTGGTTGTGGCTTTTTGTTTCTTTGTCTTTTCCTTTCTTCAATTTCAGCTTCTAAATTCTTCCCCAAGGATGCTAGGGACAAAGACACTGTTTGTTACAAGTCTATTTAAACATGACCCCCGTGTGCCCCCAGCCTTCATCCCAGACCTACACAAACTCTGGCAGATACCTTGGATCCACAGTTTTTACTTAGTTTAGTGAATCTTTTCTCCAACTTGAACTTTTAGGCAGAAGTTTTTCCTTTGCCAACCATGTCTGCTCGTGGAACAAGGTCTATAGATTTACCGTCCCTCTTGTCATCAGAGAAATCTGCAGATAAGGATATCGTGAAGTTTGCTTCGTCTGTTTTTATTTTTCTATCTTTTATAATATATGTAATGCAATTGAATCAGAGTGTGGATTAATTTGAGACTTATTGTCCTGACAGTATTTGGGTTTCCAGTTCAGAAACTCAATTTGTGTTTCTGTGTATTGAGATTTTCCTTAGGTAACAGTGCTGTTCCACAGTCTCCATGAAAAACCCCTTACATTTTTTTTTGTTAATTTTATCCCTGAGTATTTTTCTGCTTGATATTATTGTAAATAAAACTGGTTTCTTAATTTTATTTCAGATTTCTCACTGTCAGCACACAAGGAGGCTACTGACCCTTGTGTGTCTAGTCTGTAACACTTCTAACATTGTTAATTAGTCCTGGAAAATCTCTGTTTGTTTTATGTTCCTGTGAAACTTCTAAATACAGGTTCAGCTGCAGAGTGAACTAGCTTCTTTTCCCCCTTCTCTCTCTCTCCCCTCTGGCTAGAAACATCAGCACATTGTTGACCTATCTTATTTCTGATCCTTGGACAGGAACTTCCAACCATTCACCTCTATGCAGACTGTGGTGTCCTGTAAATGACGTCTGTCAAGGTGAGGGTGGTTGCTCTATTTCTAGTTCTTTGGATGTTTAAAATATGTTAACATTTTGGCAAGTGCTATTGTTCATCTTGGTGAAGTTCTTTCATTCTGTCTTCATGCTAGTATATTACAGTAACTGGTCTCCACATGTCGGGTACAATTCCATTTCTGAACCTATTTGGCCATGATATAACATTTTATTTAGTATTGTCAAGCTTGGTTTTCTGGAATTCTGTTGAGGGTTTTTTTTTTAAAAAAATATTTTTTATAGTTTATTTTATGTGCATTGGTGTGAAGGTGTCAGATCCCCTGCAACTGGATCTTCAGACAGTTGTGAGCTGCCATGTGGGTGCTGGGAATTGAACCCAGGTCCTTTGGAAGAGCAGTCAGTGCTCTTAACCACTGAGCCATCTCTCCAGCCCCACTGTTGAGGGTTTTGAATCTATATGCATTAAGGTGATTTGGTTTCATTGTGAGGATTTTTTTCTAGTTTTTGTATTTGGCTAAGAGCAGCTTCATAGAATAAGTCGAAAAGTAGTTCTTCCTGAGAACTGAGCCCATGAAGGGTTTGTGCTAGCTGTCCTGAGTCTTTGGTGGAGTTCACAGGGCAGCCAGGTGACTCCGAGGTCTCTGTATTAGGAAAGGTTTTATTGCTAGATCTCGGTTTGTTAGTTACATGCTTGTTTAGGTTTTCTATTTTGTCCCTGTATCTGTTTTCCACGTAGCGTCTCCTCTGAGTTTGTCAATGTTATCCAGGTGCGCTCTCTCTCTCTCTCTCTCTCTCTCTCTCTCTCTCTTTCTCTCTCTTTAACTGTTGGCGCTTGCGTGCTCCTCCTTGCCTTAGACTCTTTATTTTCTGTGCAGAGTCAATAGCAACACCCTCCCCTCCATTTCCACTCTCAGGAACTTTATCATTTTCTATTTTTTGTTTGGTCACGGACCCTTGATTAATGAAACCAGAAGAAGGGGCTAAAGAAATGATGTAGTGGTTAGGAGCAGTGGCTGCTCTCACTGCAGACCCAGGTTTGAGTCCCAGTACCCACATGGGGTGGCCCACAACTGTCTGCAACTCTGACAGTTCCCCCTTCGCACATCCACACAGAAGCACCCACCCACATATAACCACGCTAACATGCATGCTCACACAAATAGACGTAAATGAAAAAAAAAATCTTTAACGAAATAAATAGCAGAATGATTTCTGCACCTTGCCTCTATGCCTTCTGTATCCTTAAGAGACATCACTGTGGAAGAGGTTTAGCAGCATTTGTGCATGGGCCTGTGAGGGTATTTTTCCACTGACTTTGGTACCTCTGTACAATGATAGGACACCTCAGTCGATGAGAATGGCTTTACAAAGAAATGGTCTTCTCCTAGGATTTGCAAGAGAATCTGGGCATGAGATTTCTTAATGTTTTTTAAGTATTTATTTTTTTTAAATGACGTATATGTGAGTGTGGGAGAGGGTGTGTGCACACAGTATGGGTGGAAGCCAGGGAAAAGTCTCGGGGCCCCAAGAGCGGGAGTGCAAGCAGCTGTGAGCACTGGCAGGTTATGGAAGCGGTGTTCCTCTCTCCTGTGACAATCCTCCACCTTCCTAGCCCAGCCCATTCCTAAATACCAACTCCCAGTACTCAAATACTCATGTTACCTAGAGCCCCCAGCAGCCACATCTATCAGAATTCCAGAAGAATTTCCTATGAGGCTACACACAACCACCACACTCCCCTCCAAACAAGAAAAGAAACAGACATCAAGGGATGGAGCACCCACCCACAAAGACAAGACCAGATAACAGCTCCTAGAATAACAATCTTCCCAATCCCAGATGCTAGCATAAATCCACAATCAAAAACAGCCAGGATGATATGTCTCCTCTAGAGCCCAGCAAATCCTACCACAGCAGGCCCCAAATATTCCAACATAGCTGAAGAAAACATGTCAAAGGCACATAACATATTTTCAACAATACCATAGAAGAAAATTTTCCTAACTTAAAAAGGAGACATCTATCAAAGATCAAGAAGCAGACAGAACATCAAATATACTGGACTAGAAAATAAAGATCCCTCAGCTCATAATAATCAAAACACTAAATGTACAAAAGAAAGGATATTAAAAGTGCAATGGGAAAAGGCCAAATCACATGTAAAGCTACACCTACTAGAATTACATCCAACTTCTCATTGGACTCTAAAAGCCAGAAGGGTCTGCAGACTCTAAGAGACCACAGATGCCAGCCCAGACACTCAGCAAAACTTTCAATCACCATAGATAGAGAACACAAGACATTCCATGATAAACCAAATTTAAGCAGCATCTATCTACAAATCCAACCCACAGAAGGTGCTAAATGGTAAACTCCAACCTAAAGATGTTGACTACACCCATGAAAATACAGGAAATAAATAATCTTAGACCATCCAAATCAAAATCAAAGTGCTTACACACACACACACACACCACCACCACCACCACCACCAACAACAACAACAGCAGCAGCAGCAGCAAAATTATATGAATAACAATCACTGAACATTAATATCTCTCAACGTCAATGGTCTCAATTCCGCAATATAAAGATACAGACTAAGAGAGTGGATGCAAAAACAGAATCCATCCTTCTGCTGCACCCAAGTAACAGATCTTAGCATCAAGAATAGACATCACCTCAGGGCAAAAGGTTGAGAAATGATATTCCAAGCAAATGAACCTAAGAAACAAGCTCATGTAGCCATTTTAATCTCTAACGAAATAGACTTCAAACCAAAACTAACCAGAAGAGATAGTGAAGGACACTACATGGTCACTGGAGGGAAAATCCACCAAAGGACAATTCAGTTTTTAGCATCTGTGCCCGAGCACAAGGGCACCAATAGCCTAAATCACACATTGACCTTCACACACCGATAGTGGGGGAACTCACAACCCCGCTCTAACCCATAGACAGCTCACCCAGACAAAGCTAAACAGAGAAACACTGGAGCTAAGTGAAGTTATAAACTAGATGAACTTAACAGATGTTTACAGAACACTTCACCCAAACACAGAAGGATATACATTCTTCTCAGTGCTTCATGGAGCTTCCTCCAAAATTAACCGTGTGCTCAGACACAAAACAAACCAAAACAGACACAAGAAAATACAAATAATACCCTGAATCCTATCAGACCACCAAGGATTAAAGCTGGTTATCAACAAAAGAAACAACAGGAATCTTACAAACTCATGGAGTCTGAACAAGTCTCTACTGAAGAAAAAATGGGTCAAGACAGAAATGAAAAAAAAAAAATTAAAGACTTTCTAGAATTGAATGAAAACGAATACACAACACCCCAAAACTTATAGGACACAATGAAGGCAGTTCTAAAAGGCAAGTTCATAGCATTAAGTGCCCACATGAAAAAAAGTGGTGAGGTCTCACACTGCCAACTAATCATCACCTCTGAAAGTTGCAGGGAAAGAAGAAGATGATGGAAGAAGGAGGAGGAGAAGGAGGAGGAAGAGGAGGAGAAGGAGGAGGAGGAGGAGGAGGAGGAGGAGGAGGAGGAGGAGGAGGAAGAAGAAGAAGAAGAAGAAGAAGAAGAAGAAGAAGAAGAAGAAGAAGAAGAAGAAATCACACCCAAAAGGAGTAGAAAGCAAGAAATAATCAAACTTGGGGCTGAGATCTGTAAAACAGAAAGAAAACAAACAATACAAAAAAATCAATGATTTCGCCCTCAGACTGTTTACCATTTGTATACGGAGAGTTGCTGATATTGGTTTTGCATCCAGCTACTTTGTGGAAAGTGTTTATCAGCTCTAAGAGTTTCCTGGTGGAGCTTTTAGGGTCACTTAAGTATACTATCAGATCATCTGCAAATAAAGATACTTTGACTTCTTCCTTTCTAACGTGTATCCCCTTGAACTCCTTCAGTTCTCTTATTCCTCCAGCTGAGACTTCAAATACTATATTGCATAGGAATGGAAGGAGGGAAGAAAGAAGGGAGGGAGGGAAGGAGGGAGGGAGGGAGAGAAGAGGGGAGGGAGCAACCTTGTCTTGAGTTCCTGATTTTAGTAGAATTGCTTTGAGTTTCTCTCCATTTGAGTTGAAGTTGGTTATGAAATCATTGTAAGCTGCCTTTATTATGTTGAGGAATGTCCCTTGTATCCCTAATCTCCCCAGAACTTTTATCATGAAGCAGTGTTGGATTTTGTCAAAAGCCTTGTCTGCATGCACTGATATGATCGTGTGGTTTCTGTCTTTAACTTTGTTTAAATGATGGTTTACATTTATTGATTTATGTATGTTAAACTACTTTGAGATTTCATCTTATACTTGTCAGAATGGCTAAGAACAACAAAATAGTTGACACCTCATGCTGGTGAGGATGTGGAGTAAGAGGAACACTCATCTACTGTTGGTGGGAGTGCAAATTTATACAGCTGCTGTGGAAATCAGTTCCTCGGGAAGATGGAACCAGCTAAACCACTCTTGGGTATATACCCAAAGGTCACTTCACTATACCACAGGGACACTTGCTCAGCCATGCTCACTGATGCTCTCTGTTCAATGTAGCCAGAAACTGGAAACATCCTAGATGTCCCTTAATGGAAGAACAAATAAAGAAAAGGTGGTCCATCTACAACAGTGGAGTATTACTCCACCATTAAAATGAAGTAACAACATCCTGAAATTTTCAGGCAAATGGGTGGAACTAGAAAAAAATTATCCTGAGTGAGGTATCTCAGATCCAGGTAGACCAATATGGTATATATCCATATACTAGCTGTGAGGTCAATGGTAACCAAGCTACAATCTGTAGAATCACAGAAGGGAGGTACAGAGTAAGGAACTAGAGGAAGCAGATAGATCTCATTCTGGACTGAGCTCCCAAGGTCCAAATGAGGAGCAGAAGGACAGAGAACATGAGCAAGAAAGTCAGGACCGCGAAAAGTGTGTCCACCCACTGAGACAATGGGACTGATCTAATGGGAGCTCACCAAGGCCAGCTGGACTGGGACTGATGGAGCATGTGATCAAACTGGGCTCTCTGAATGTGGCTGACAATGAGGGCTGACTGAGAAGCCAATGATAATGGCACTGGGATTTGATTCTACTGCATGGACTGGCCTTGTGGGAGACTAGTCTGTTTGGATGCTCACCTTCCTAGACCTCGATGGAGGGGGGAGGACCTTGGACTCCCCACAGGGCAGGAAATCCTGACTGCTCTTAGGACTGGAGAGGGACAGGGACAGGGAGTGGGGGGAGTGGGAGGGAAATGGGAGGAGGTGGAAAGTTTTAATAAATAAAAAAAGAAGAAAAAAAAAGGAAAAGGAAATAGAATAGATAATTATGGACAGATGGGGGAGCTGGAGCCGGAAGATCAAGTCGGAAGGGGAAAGGAAGGGATGAGGAAGACACTGGGGGAGAGACAACTAAAATTAAGTAAAATTAAGGCCACCGAAGAGAAGTATGGAAAACTCACACAGTAGAAGCTTCCTAAAATATGCAGGCAATGTAAGTAAAACCATCCAACAAGGAGGGAGACAGACAGAGCCCCAACTGGCCTTTTCGTGTTCCCAAAGGAAGCTCTCAGTACAGGGGTTGGGTCACATCTAAATGGGTTGTTGGCCAAAGTGCCCCATGGAAATCCCCAGACAACCAGGCTGTTTCTAAGAATATAGATGTCTCTCTGTAAACTGAAGGCAGGGCCCCATTGCTGAAGACAGCGCCTACCCAGCTCCCAGAACACTGGAGAGGCCGAGCTGGTGCCTAAGCAGAGTCTTCAGCCTTATCTTCCAGTGGTTCGGGGATGACGCCTACACACTGCCACAAAAGAAATGCAAATATCAAACCAGCCACACACCTTTGATCTGAAGTGTGTGTAAGATATACTAACGTAGCAGTGGCTCAAAGCTTACAGGAGCACCCAACCTATAACTGATTTGACTGAAGCCCCTCTCTGCAAGATGGAACCAGTGCTTACACTGCTTGGGTGAACAAGAACCAGAGACTAGATAGGCCAGGGATCTAGGCTTAAACCAAATGATACTTCTTGTCTAAAACAAAACAAAACAAAACAAAAATGTAGTGATACAAATACTCCTGACAATATTCTGCTATTCTCATAGCTTGGTGACTTATTCAACCATCTTCAGAGACGCTTCTTCCTGCAGCTGTGGGGGAAATATAGACTCCCAGCCAGACACAACACAGAAAGTGAAAGACCTTGAAACACTCAGTCCCAAGTGGGGTGGCTTCCCCACCAAGATGGACTAAACCTTCAAACCAAAAGTGAAAATGAACACCTTGTTCTTAATGTGATTCTCTCGGCTATTTCATCACAAGAATGAGAAAAGTAACTAAGTGTTCCTCCAGCTGCAGAAATGCTGTAACCGGGACAGCTGCCTCAACCCTCGCAGGCTCCCTAGCCCAGTTTCCCTTCCTCCAGTGACCCGGTCTGTGCAGCTGACCTTGCCAGCTCTCTCACTCAGACTGTGAAAGATTCTAGACACTTCCCAGAGTTCCTTCTGCTAGACCTAAGAATGGATTATAGCTGTTCCTCAGCCAATGTCTCTCTGTCAGTCCTAAACTCCCTTACGCCAAAGACACTAACCACAAGGACTTTCCTGTTTTCCATATCTGTTCAGAACCTGCTTTCTGGAGAACCTCGCCTGTGATCTACAGGCACGTGTATAAAGGCTCTCTGCTAACAAAATCATGGTGCAAGTTCAAATCAGAAAGCAGGATGATGGACATTGTAACACAGCAGTGAGTTCCGTCTCCCTTGTTCTTAACAGAAAGAATCAGTTTTATCTGGGGAAGTCTGTGCTCTACTACAGGGTTGTAGTGGTCACACAACTATGACACAGCTGTTGCTGGTCCTCCAGAGGGATCTTGTGGAGAGTATATCTAAATGCCTGGTGCTCGTTGGGTGTCTCTACGCTTTCCCTACTGCCTGGAATAGGAGTGCAATAGCTGGAGCTCCAGCAGCCATTCTGTGGAGGCTGAAAGCCACAGCGTGCGTACAAGAAACCTAACTGCTAACAGTTTCATGGGACACCATGCTATACTGCCTCTTCACTTAGCACTCCACAAACTTTGGTATGTATGTAGGAAATTTGATCAACATTTGGTATTCGAGGCCCTGTCAGTTTTGATTTTTCTTTGTAAGTAGGTATGGTGGCAGATGCACATAGTCTCACACTTGGGAGGTGGAGGCAAGAAGATGAGAAACTGAAGGTCTCTCGGCTGCTGTGGTTTGGAAGAGAATGGCCCTCGTGTGCACAAGTATGTGACTGCTTGTGTCTCCAGCTGCTAGAACTATTTGGGAAGGATTAGGAACTGTGGCCTTGTCTGAGGAGGAGTGTCAATGGGGGTGAGCATTCAGGATTCAAAAGTTCTTGCCTCTCCCTGTTGTGAGGAGCTGAGGGCTGCTTCCCTCTGCCCGGCTCCTGCACGGCTAGCTTTACCCAAAATAATTACACATAAATTGTATTCTTTTAAATACTTGGCCCATTAGTTCTAGCCTCTTATTGGCTAATTCTCACATCTTGATTAACCCATTTCTAATAATCTGTGTAGCACCACAAGCTGGTGGCTTACCAGGGAGATTCTTAACCTGTGTTTGCCTCAGAGAGGAGAATCATGGCGACTGACTGGCTTGGCTTTCTTTCTCCCAGCATTCTGTTCTGTCTACTCTGCCTATCTAAGCTGCTGTCCTATCAAAAGGGCCAAGGCAGTTTCTTTATTAACCAATGACCTTTTTCCATCATCTCCCAGTTAGTCTTTGCTCTGCCCTAGCTTACAGACCTAACTGGACTCTTAGCTACTGTTCCAAAGCCTCTACGGCCTCTCTGCTGCCAGGCTCCCCACCAGATGATCACGTAGAACCTTCTGGTACCATCAGCCCAGGTAAATGCTTTCCTTTATGAGTTGCTTTGGTCATGGTTTGTGTCTCTTCACAGCAAGAGGAAACAACTGAGACAGCTACCCAGTGACTTAGAGGCCAGCCTGGGTGACATCGCAGACTGTCGCAGAAAGAGCTTTATACCCCAATGGAAGACCGCACATCCAAGAATAGTTGGGTGGCACCAATCGGTCTTAAAAGGTTTTAAAAGGAGTGGGGGGCACAAAACGGGGTAGATAGAGAACTCAGAGTGAACCTGGGAAGAGCTGGGGAGGTGACTGGGGTGAAAACACATTGCACAAAACTTGAACCTCTCCAAGAACTAACAATGAAAACTAAAACGAAAGCATTGTTAACGGTCAAACCTAATGACGATTCAAACAAATGGACAATTTTATGCTCTGATGGTAAAAGAGAAGTAAAAATAAGCTTTGGAAAATGATTACGCATTTGGCTTGTGATGTTCTTGCTGAGTAATTCTGCATCAAGTCCTAAATTATAACAATAGTAATCAAATATGTGGATATTTTCTAACACCGTCAGAATTTAAGAAAAATAAAAACTGTCTAAATATTTAACATAATAACATTAAAAATCAGATACAACAGTTGTATGGAAAACAACGTCAACAACTAAACAGCCAGGTACTGTGGCTGACGTGTATAGTCCCGGCACTTCAGGGGAGGACTGCCACACGTGCCGAGGCCAGTCTGGGCGACACGTTCAGTTTCAGGCCAAACTGGGTCACCCTGCCTCAACCAGAAACAAATCACATTTTTGGGTAACAATGTAAGCAATATAGATATTTCTGGAGTTAGCATCACCACCCACCGCCTCTCCTTCAAGTCCCCTCTCCACCTGCCTGTGTCTGGCATGTCTTTCTAGAGTGTTTCCTTTGTCCGTAAAACACACCCAGATATCTATGCACACATACTAGATTTTCTTTGAGACAGAGTCTATGTACCCTGGCTGACCTAGAACCCACCAAGGAGATCAGTCAGACTAGTTTAGAACTCACAGGACTCTACCTTCTGTTGCCTCTAAAGTGCTGAGATTAAGTCATTCACCACCACATCCAGCATATGCAAAGTCTTTAAAAACTGAACTTGAATGCATTCAAAAGAAAAAAATATCAATGGTTTGAAGCAATGATGTTTCTATAACAATGGCAAGTTTTATATATAACATAAAATTGATATAGTAAGAGCTCGATCACATTTCTAAAAAGACTAAAATACATATAACGAGCAAGTATGTGAGTAGATAAACAATGAATATCTTTAGCATGAGTAATGTTTACTATTAATAGCAGCATTATTTTCCCTAGACTGGACCCTGAGTTCTCACCATCCTCGTAAAGCTGGTGATAAAGCAGCGTCCTGATGTTCCTGGTACATAGTGGAGGCCGAGGGCACATATTTGAACCACCTGCTTCCACGTTCCATCCAAAATGACCCAGAAACTTTTTAAAAATATGTAAAACCCCGAATCAGGCATGGAGGCTGGGGAAGGAAACCACTCAAATGCCAAAAACTTCAAAGAATTTCTTTGGAATCCTTTGCAATTGGGACCAGATTAAAGAAGGGCATCCAGGACCAAGCCCACAACTGCAGAAGAACGGTTTAGCCCCAGAGACAGGATGCAGGGAGCAGGACTCACCTGGCTCCTGGAGCTCTTCAGATGCCAGACGGGCCAGGTTGGCACGCAGTGGCAAACATTCCCTGCGGAAACCTTTGCTTGGCAGCTGTACTTGCATTTTTGACTTCTAAAGGCCCAGAGATTTTCATAGTCTCCATGGAGCTGGACCCTTGTGCTATTGGTGACAGCAGCCATCTTGGGTGATACCAGTGACACCTGACCAGAAACCAACGTTGAGCTGGGGTCCCAGCACCGGAAGCAGCTCACCGCCAGGGCTTGCAGAGCCACAGCAAATGTGATCCCTTGTGTGGAAAAGGCCAGGACTGGTGGCCATGCCTGTACTCCCAGCACCTAGGACATCAGAAGTTCAGGGTGAATTCTTACACAGTTACGTGTACTGAACTGAGTTCCAGGTCATCTTGACCCGTAAGAGACAAGTGAGACAAGTGACCAAAATTAAATAAATACAGAGAAAGTGAAGTTCAGGTCACTACATTAAAAAATAATTCCCTTTTCACATAATATATATAATTTGAGATGGACCTCAGATGCCCACGGGAAAAGTGAACCAAGGGAAACAGCCCTCTTCATGATCTTTGCTTGGGCAAAATATCTCAAATAGGCCAGCCAAACATTTGTCTGTGAAGGAAAGGTTGAAGTATTGAATTTGGTTAAACAGAGGAGCTTCAGTTTAATAAAAGACAATGTAAAGGAGTGTAGGGTAGACCAGGACTGGAGGAAAACTCTGCAGTGATGTTACCTGTGAAGGACTCAGTCTATGAAAAGAATTTTCCATTAGCAAGAACACATTTGAAGGCCTGGAGAGATGGCCCAGTGATTAACAGCAATGGCTGCTCTTTTGAAGGCCAAGTTTAGTTCCTAGCACCCATGTCAAATAGTGCACAACCACTTGTAACTCCAGCCAATAGGAATCTTATAGCTCTTATAGTCTACACACATATAAATAAAAAATAAAAATAAGTTAAAAAAAACCCCAAACCAAATCAAAACAAAAAAACCTAATCCCAAAGTTAGGAGGTAGAAATTTGGGGAGCTGACCAAGTCATGAGCGCAAAGCCTTCCTGAGATGAAAATCCCTGTAAAAGAGGCCCCAGAAAGAACTACTGGATCCTGCTGTACGAGGAAGCAATCAGATGACCATGAGCAAGGAAACAGCCCCATCCCAGACACCAAATCTCTGGGCATCCTAACCTTGGATTTACCAGCCTCCATAATTTAAGAGATTAATTTCTCGCCAGACAGTGGTGGTGCACACCTTTAATCCCAGCACTTGGGAGGCAGAGGCAGGCAGATCTCTGTGAGTTTGAGGCCAGCCTGGTGTACAAGAGCTAGTTCTGGGACAGGCACCAAAGCTACAGAGAAATCTTGTCTCAAAAAACCAAAAAAAAAAAAAAAAGAAATCATTTCTCATCTTAACAAGCCGAACAGTTTCAAATGGCCTGACATAAACAACCAAGATGACTTAAGGCTCAAGAGAACGAGTAGAATGGGAGCAATATTCTAAGTTAAAATAAAGGAACAATGAGTTTCTAAACGGGAGATTTCCTGGCAGACTCGACTGTGAGATATGAGCACCTATAAGAATCCCGTGCAAGGTCTGGAGAGCTAAGGAGAGCTGAAACAGCCCTGTGAGCATCAGGCATCTGAGGCCCATTTCCTAGGTGTGGTTCTCAACTCTGGTTACACTTTGAAATCACTGGGCAAGCCTTGTAATAGGTAGTAGTGTCCAGGCCCCATCTTAAAGGGTTTTATTTAATCATAAATAAAAAAAGTTGGATCCCGGGTACAGACATTTCTAAAAAGAAATCCCTCAGTAATTTAAATGTGCAGCCAGAGTTGAAAAAACACTGCCTTGAGGGGGAAAAAAAGCAACGACTTTTCCAGAAAGCTAAATAGCACCAATAAGTGAAGAATTTCTTCCAATCTAGGGAGGGAAAAAAATTATGTACTTAAGTAAATCGGTTGTTTGTAGGAAAACCCAACATTCTCCCGCAAGCCAGTCCTCAGAAAGCACCACGGTTGCAGCCAGAACTGTACTCACAGTTTCAGGACACAGTACAGAACACCTCAAAAGGGGTCAACGCGGAGGATCCCAGAACTAGGGTGCCACAGCACAAGGAACTACTGGAAAGCAACGGAGAGGAACTGGAAAGGTGGCTCGCTGTCTAAAGCTCTTGCTGGTCTTGCCGAGGACCTGGACTCCACTCTCAGCACCCATGTCATGAGTCAAACCATTCATAACTCCAGCTTCAGGGGATCTGCCTCCATAGGCACCACATATATGGTATATATTCATACATATAGGCAAAAACTCACGCACATAAAAATAAATAAAAATTTAAATCTAAAAAAGAAAGCAGTGAAAGAGAGCTAAACCTTGTAACATTGGTCATTAATATATTTAATTAATATGTAATTAGCATGATACATCTAGTCATTAATACAATTAGAAAACAAGACACATTTCAAACATTAGTATTAAAAGAAAAAGGTTAGTGCTATAAAAACAACAGCAATTTAGCTCTAAATCTCTAAATTGGATAGAATTAAGTAGCTAGACAAGAAACAGTAAGCACAATAAAAGTCTGAAAGATCTTTGTTTTATACAGTTGGTGATTAATAAGTAACAAATACATTCTTAAAATGTTGATTCGCAAATTTCAAAATTTCAAATTTCAAAATCCTTTTGCCAGGCATTGTGGTGCTGTCCTTTAATCTCAGCACTTAGGAGGTGGAAGCAGACAAATAAATCTTTGTGAGTTCGAGGCCAGCCAGGCCTACAAAATAATGTATGTCCCACCATATACATGCTTAATGCCCTTGGAGGTCAGAAGAGGGTGTCAGGTCCCCTGGAAGCAGAGTTATAGATAATTATCAGTCATCATGTGGGTGCCTAGAAGGAACAACTTCATCTCTTCAGCCCCAGAACTTGCTCTTGTCTAATTCTCATCATCCATGTGATGACTCACAACAATCCATCACTCTAGTTCCAGGGGATCCAATGCCCTCTTCTGACCTCTGAGGACACCAGGCAAGCACATGGTGCACATACATGATAGCAAACACACACACACATATAAAAACACATAAATCTTAAAAAGAGAAAAAAGTCACTATTAGAAATAAATATGATTATAGTGAAGGGATTAAACTCTACAACTTTCACACCTGAATCTAAGTTTCAGTTCTCAGAGAAGGGCGAAATGCGTGTCTCTCCCAACGAAGGGCCAACAATGTTACCCACAACACCCTTGCATTCAGGGATGAGGGAGAGAGAACTGTAGGCCTGAGTCAGCTCTAGTTGCAACTCCCTTGAAACTGACCCAAGTACGTCCAAAGAAGTATACTAACGCAACTGCTGCTTACTTAATCAATTATGTTTGAGATGACCTGACTGTTCTTGAAACTCCCCCAGCTGTGCTGAACAGGAGCCGCATTTTGCACAGGTAAGCAACCCCACATATGCTGGCTGTTTCTGCAGAATGAAGAATAAATGCTCTTTGCTTTTACATCCTATTTGAGTCTGGGGGCTTCTTCAGTGTTTCTGGACCTTACGATAGCTTCCAAACTACTTGAGACATAAGGACTAAGACAATACAGCTTATAAAAACATGAAAGGATTATATATTGGTATATAACACATGTTAAATACTCAAGATTCTACTAGTGATTATCTTCATATTGAAACCAGAGAGCTTGTGGCTTGTTCTCCTACTAGTGTCTTTTGACTTTTTGATAAGTGGCTTTTTTGATAAAAAAAAAAAAAATTAAATTGTGACATTTAAAATTAATGTTCATCTCATTTATCCTCCTTGTGTTTCCATGGTACTGACTTATGTTAAAGGATAAAAGTTAAGTTTCTAAGTGGGCTCATTTTGGCATTTATTAGATTTTCTTGGCTAATCTGATCTAATGATGTTTTAATGAATAAACATCTCTGTGTACTATAAAGCCTTTTCTATGAACACTTAGACACAGTCACTTTTGGAAGTGACTGGTTATGAAAAGTCATGCCCAAAACCAAGAATATTAAAATGTGTTTTGAATTAAGAAGGAATCTATATTATAAGGATATTGGAAATAAACAAGATTTAGCAGTAAAAACAAAACAGGAAGCCAGGGGAGCTCAGGAAAAATGTGCTCACAACTGAAAATTCTTACCTGTGTAGATAGAACCCTTAGAGGCACTGTATCCAGGGGCAGTCAAGCTTGAAACTGAGCATGGTTATCAAAAATATCTCCCTTAGGGGCTGGAGAGGTGTCACAACTGTTGAGAGATCTTTCAGAGGACCCATGTTCAATTCCCACACCCACAAGTTTCATCCAGTGCCTTCCTCTGCCCTCCACAGGCACCAGGCACTCACATGGTGCCCATACCTGCATGCAGGCAAGCACCCAACACATAACACGGCAATGGAAGGAAGGCCTCCTCAAGTGTTCTTCCACTGCTTGAACTCACTGTAGACTGTTAACTCCTTTCTCCAAGGTGATTTTCAGAGCTTTTGTGGCAGTACAATCCCAGGCTCTCTAAGCCACTGGACTTTGAGTTCTTGGAAATGTGAAACAGAACTTTAATTAATTTTCTGTGGAGGCCCAAAAATGTGAGCCCCTTCCACACTGACCAAGATCAGAGAGTTGGAACTTACCTCTATTCCTTAGAGGTTATTGTGTTTCTACTTCAAAGGTTCCACCTAGATTTTAGGTCAGAGAGTTCTGCTGGAGCAATGTTATTGTCAACAGGTGTGGCTAATATCCAGACCTTGTATTTCAGGATTGGAGAGGTAGAGATGTTTCTTTCTCAAACAAAAGTCTAAGGATCCAACTAAATTCCAGTTCCTTTAAGGAGATAACACTGGATTCCACCCAGGGAGTGGTTTGCCTACAGAATGTTTTGGTCTAGGGTGTTAGTGTGACTTATTTTGCTATAGCAACAGAATGTTTAACTGTGAATGTAGCCTGTGACCTTCAACTGGTCTGTTCATTTCCTTGTATCATGCTAATGCAGTTTTTTCTTACTCCTACCTTTTGGGGTCAAGGGCATTTTAAGCAATCGAAAATTAAATGCGGTGATTTCAGTATTTACTTGAACTCCCTCCCAATACTAATCTATGTTTTTCTGTTTTATTATTTTCACAGGCATCTTCATATTCTTTACTAATATTTTTAAATCCCAATGTCCCTACCCTAGAAAGTGTTTTATTTTTTTGTGAGGCTGGTCCCCAACAATTTTCTTCACTAATTTTTTTGGACAGACTAGGTCAATGGTTCACATTGGAAATTTGCCTTTTTTATGCAGTAAAAAAAAACAAAACAAAACATAAAAGCTGGATTGTGGTCAAAAATATTTCTTTCTCACTAACCAATTTTAATATTTAAAACAAGAATAACACAAAGTCAGTTGCCCTTCACTGTCACTCCAGGAGTTCTACCCAAGCAAAGGACTTGGAAGTCTATTTCATCCCTGGCTCCCTAAACTCTGGTGGCCTCACAGTAGGGAGCCAAATTCCATAACATGGGCTGCCTGCTTCAGCAGGACCCATCGAGTGTCTTGTTCTGTTTGCTTTTGAGAAAGAGTCTCAGTTTACAGCCCAGGCTGCCCTTGGATTTACTACAATTCAAAGTTGCCTTGAACTTGTATCAATCCTCCTACCTCAGATCTCCAAGTATAAGCTACCTTGTCTGGACTCCAAGCCAGGTTGGACAGGCAGGTTCAGGTAGATTCAAGCTGGGCACTCACATTCGAAGGGACTTCAGGAGTTAACTTTATTGTCTGCTTGACTGGACTAACATCACCATGGAAACACATCTCTGAGTCTATCTAGGAGAGTATTTCCAGAAGGATTTAACTGAAGTAGGAAGACACACCCTAACAATGGAAACACATCTCTAGGTGTGCCCATCAGGGTATTTCCAGAGAGCTTTGATGGAAGAAGAAAGGCCTCTCTAAAAAAAAAAATTATTGCATTTATCTATTTATTGGTAAATGGGTGGGAGGGTGGAGTGGGTTCACTTACGCCATGGCAAAAATATAAAGGTCAGAGGTCAACTTTTAGGTGTCAGCTCTGTTTCCACATGTGAGTCCCAAGGATCAATTCTGGTTGTTAATTTTGGTGGCAAGAACTTTTGCTTGACAAGATGGCATGCCATCTCTAAATCTCCTTTATATGACAGTGGTTCAGGAGAAATTCCTACCAAGAATCAAGGGGAAGAAGAAAAACCACTTAGAACAAGTATGAAGACTGTTTCAGAAAAACAGTGCTTGGTGGGAGAAAGGTTTTTTGTTTGTTTCGTTTTTGTTTTTGTTTTTGTTTTTTTTCCTCAAAACAGGGTTCTCTGTTTAACAGCTCTGGCTATCCTGGAACTGGCTCTGTAGACCAGGCTGGCCTTGAACTCACAGAGATCTGCCTGCCTCTGCCTCCCTAGTGCTGGGATTAAAGGTGTGTGCCACCACCGCCCAGCTACAGGAGAGGTGTTTAAAATTAAAATCACAGAATTTTTCACGAGACTTGGTTTATATTAGGGAAAAAAGAAAAATTGCTTCAGACGGAATATTCCTTCTGGGAAGAAAAACGTGGTCGCCGTGGAACTCGAGGACCAAGCAAGTTCTGACAACCGTGTGGGTTGGGGACCCTGTGACCCTCGCACAGTGAGCAGAGCCAGTAGGCACATTGCATGGGGGAGACCGAAGAGGACAGAAAGATGTGGTTAGGAAAGATAAGGTTACCAGAGTCATTGGAATTTAGTTTTTTTTTTAATTTTAAAAATATTTATTTTATTTTTGTTTGTGTATATGTTGGGGCCCCCATGGTGGCCAGAAAATCACATCAGCTTTGCTGAAGCTGGACTCACAGACAGTCAAGAGCCACCTGAAGTGGGTGTTGGAACTGAGACTGGGACCCTAGAAGAACAAGTGCTCTCAAGTGCTGAGCCGTCGTTCCAGCCCCAAGAGAAACACGTGTGCACACACGTGGAGTCACCCACCTTGGTTCCCAGGGTCTCTCACTGGGATCTGAGGCACACAGGCTATGCTGCTCTGGCTGGCCAGAAAGACCCAGGGCTCTTCTGTCTCTGCCTCCCCGTCTCTGAGATAGCAAGTAAATGCCACTATGCCCAGCTTTTGTTTTTGTATGTGTATAATGAAGACTGAACTCAGGTCCTCAGACTTGAGTAGCAAAGCCTTTACCCACTTAGCTATCTTCTTAGACCTTTCACAAACATTTTTATGTTTTATGGGAGACAGAGGCAGGAGGATCTCTGTGAGTTCAAGGCCAGCCTGGCCTACAAAGTGAGTTCCAGGACAGCCAGAGCTACACAGAGAAACCCTGTCTTGAAACCTCCCCTACACAAGAAGAAACACAACAAAACAAAAAGAGAGAAAGAAAGAAAAAAGTAAAACTACCTTCTTTAACCCTAGTTTGACAGGTTAAAAGATCTGATAACCAGCCATCTGTTCACAGGGCAGCTAACGAAGAGAAAAGCAGACCAAGAGAAAGACTAGACACTAACTTTTAATGGAGACAATAATATCCTACTGCAGAATAGAATAGAATCCTAGAATAAAGCTCTCCAAACTACAAAAGCATTCTTCAGTTTTTAAAGGTTTTCTTTATTAGTTTTTTGGGATGGGGTCTCTCTGTGTAACAGCTCTGGCTGTCTTTGAACTCACTTCATACACCAGGCTGGCCTCAAACTCAGAGAGATTCGCCTGCCTCTGCCTCCCATAAAACATGAAAATGTTTGTCAAGGGCCTAAGAAGATAGCTAAGTGGGTAAAGGCTTTGCTACTCAAGTCTGAGGACCTGAGTTCAGTCTTCAGTATACATATAAAAAAAAACTGGGCATAGTGGCATTTACTTGCTATCTCAGACATGGGGAGGCAGAGACAGGAACAGCCCTGGGTCTTTCTGGCCAGCCAGAGTAGCCTAGTGCTGGGATTAAAGGTGTGTGCCATGAACACTACTATTTTGAGACCTCAATCTAGACCCTGTGATGAAGAAATCTGTGAAATACCAATCAAAGACTGAGGAAATTCTAGCCCTGTGATAGCTTAAGACATGACTCCTGCCACCAGTACACCAACTTCATCCACCTTGTGGGCCCTACCCAAACTCCTTCCTCAGCTTCAGCCGACTCTCCGTTCTTCCTTGACACTCTCCAATTACCATCATCTGATTCATTTCCTTAAAAATGTTTGTCACATCTTTATTGGAATAAAAACTCTAAGTTCTTTGAGGTCCAGAATTGCCGCCTGGTCTGCGTGTGGGAGCATGTGCTCCTAGCTCCCGGGATAATGCATGGTACATGTGCTGTGAACAGTAAGAGGAGGGGAGTGGATGAGGTTAAAGGAGTGCAAATTGGAACCGATCATTGCTTAGTGGAAGAACCATCTGGGTGGCATGGAGCAGAGTACTTTGGTAATAGAGAAAAGGGTAACAGGTCACCCTACAAATCAAGAAAGCCTTATCAGAATGAATGCAAACCGAGCTCCAAATGTTTAGAAAGAAAATCCACGGAGTGAAAGAGGAGCAGAAATCCACCATGGAGAGACTTGTAGGCTCCTCTGGCTGGAGAATTCAGACATTATTCAAAAGTGTGATGATCTGAATGAGAACGGCACCCTTAGGCACAGATATTTGAGTGCTTGGTCACCAGAAAGTGGCACTACTTCAGAAGGACTAGGAGGCGTGGCCTCGTTGGAGGAAGTGTGTCACTGGGGGTGGCTTTGATGTTTCAAGAGCCCAAGAAAGGCCCAGTGCCTCTCGCTCTTTCTGCTGCCTGCAGATCCAGATGTGGAACTCTCAGTGACTTCTCCAGCACATCTGCTTATGTGCTCCATGCTCCCTATCAGGCTTCCTGCCATGGTAACAATGGACTAAGCCTCTGAAACTATAAGCAAGCACCCAACTGAATGCTTTCTTTTATGGAAGTTGTAATGGTCATGGTGTTACTTTGCAGCAATAGAACACTGGCTAAGTTAAAACCACAACATCATAGACTGTATGCTATGGCGAAGGGTGGTGGGGGACAAGGCACAGGGCAGATCTGTACTGTAGAACACGCAACTGAAAAGCACTGTGAAGACTAGGATGAAGCAGACTAGTGAGCTGACCAGTGGTGAGAACTTGAACTATAGCTGAGGTTATGGAAGTAGAGACCATGGTGGATTGGAAAATGATCTGGAAGGAAAAGTAAAGGAAGGGTCTACACTCAAGCCCACCCCATCCAGGCCCTTCCTCTCCCAACTCCTGCAAACAAAGCTCCTCTGCTGAGTTGTCCAATGCCGTAGATTCCCCTGGGGCTGCTGCTGCGCCTTTGTAGGCTGCACAGGCTAGAGTCCCATCCATGACCTTCTGTGATCACATGGTCCAAAGGAAAACTGGGAGGGCAAACTGCTCTTGCTGAGAGCAGAAAACAGGACATGGCAATGCTGGGCTTGGAAGACAGTTCCGTCAGTAAAACAGGGGAACCTGAGTTCTGTCCTTAGAAACGACATGTTACTGGGGTTAGGGGGTCACATATTATGATCCCAACAAGCCAGATTTGGCTACCCATTCTTAATAAGCTAGTTAAAGAATCCACATTAGCAACGAAAGCAAACAAAAACATGTATTCAATGTGACAGCATTGGGAAGAGGGACAGAGAGATTCCGTGACTACCCCAAATCTGTCTTGAGTTGGGGGGAATCTGCCTCAAGGTTTTAAATAGGAAACCATAACTAAAGATCAAGGTAAAGTAGCTTCCAGACCATGACTGTGCCAGCTCTAAGGGTCTCCCACAAGGTCCTCCAACAAGCTGTAAATCTTCATCCAGGAGACAGGTTCTTCTATAGGTGTCCTCAAGCCTTTGGCAATCTCCTCTCCTGTCAGGAAACCCCTGAATAAATTCAAATTTCTTGGGGTTTATTATGTCAACTGTCTGATGTCAAATCAGGAAGCACAGGTATCTCTTTAGAATATACTCATTCTTGTCAGAAAGCCTGGTTAAAACATTTAAAAGTTAACCATAAGGAGTCATGGACCTGTAATCTCAGGGGCAGAGAGAAAAAGCAGGCAGCATGCAACACCTGTGTATACACCTATATACATATACACACACTCACACCTACACATACACACGCATACATACACACAGGCACACACACTCTAGAATGATCCAACCAAAACATAGACAAAGTTTCTCAGTTTTAGTTTGTATCCAGCTGCTGGAGAGATGGCTTAGCGGTTAAGAGCATTGCCTGCTCTTCCAAAGGTACTGAGTTCAATTCCCAGCAACCACATGGTGGCTCACAACCATCTGTAATGAGGTCTGGTGCCCTCTTCTGGTCTTCAGGCATACACGCAGAAAGAATATCGTATACATAATAAATAAATAGTTTGTATCCAGCTGTAAGTGAAAGACCTCTGGATCAGGGAGACTCTCACTCAAGTCTTGGGATAACACGATCCCCCAGGAACTCATGAGAGACTGTCCCTGCTGCAATCACATGAGGTTTATTGACAGGACAGGAACTGGGGCCTGGGGCCGAAACTCATTTCCCACGCAGGGGTAGAGAGTTCGACCCCCCCCCCAGTAGCTCGGAAAAGGGGTATTTAAGGGAAGAAACCACAACCCAGTAATCCAAGTGGGGGAGGGAGGGCATCATTGGAAAATTCCAAAAATACCAGTGATCATTGAAAAATTCCGAAAATACCAGTGATAATCACAGGGTGGTAACTCCCAGTTTCTCAAGATTATAATCTAACTTTATCTTCAGCTAGCTCCTGAAACAGTCACTGAACTGGCTAACCTAGATTTTTGGCTCTCCTCTTCCTGCTAGAGGGGGTCTGGATTTATCCGGGTCTTTCATAAGGATTCTTTTTCTGCTGTGTACTGTAAGGTAGGATTTCAGGATTTTTTTTCTCCCTTTTCATATAAATATCTCTCAAAGAAGGAAATCTCATCATGTTTGAGTTTATCTCAGAGAAGTTAGTAAAGGTCTGTTGTCTTTGCTGGGCTTTGAGAAAAGAACTGTGGTCCTCAAACAGTCTATAAGTTAATGAAAGAAACAAGAAAATACAAATACAATAAAATTTCAATAAAATTTATAGTACACATTTGAATTGAGTATCTATTCTAAAAGTGTAAAACAGAGACTGGTGAAAAGATGGCTCAAAGGTTAAGAACACTGATTATTTTTTTCTGGAGGACCTGGGTTCAATTCCAGTACCCAGACAGTGGCTCACGACTGTCTATAACTCCAGTCCTGGGGGATCCAATACCCTCTTCTGGCCTCCTTTGGCATTGTATATATCTGGTACACAGACAGACAGACAGACACACCAAACACCCATACATATAAAACATGTCAATCTGGAGGGGAAGAGTCTTGAATCAAGAATAATAACCCCTTCTCAAAGAGGAAAGCAACCTATAACAAACACAAGATAAGTGGTCATTAAAGAGAGTGTAGTCCCTGGAATAAAGACAAATATATCAAACATACCACCAAGTAGAGATACAGCCCAGCTGGTACAGCACTTGTCTAGCATCCCTCAGCATCGGTGTGGTGGTCCATTCGCTTACTGCTACACTCTGTAGCAGAAGTAGGAGAGTCCTCTGCCATGTAGCACATTCCAGGTTTTCCTCAAACAAGCCACAAAAACGTGTAAAACAAAAATGTGAATGAAAGGGCTTATTTTAAGGATATTCACAGTTAACAAACACTGAGCAACAACACACCAAGGGCTTTTGAGTCTTAGGGGCTTTTATCTTCTAGTCTTACAGAGGTTAGGAACTAGCAACGCTTTTATAGACAGTAAGCTGAAGTTCACAGACATCGCAGGCCTTGCCCAGAAGCAGCTCACACCTGGACAGCTAAAGGCAGAGTTCCTAGTTGGGATGTGACCCTATCCTCCACAGCCGGTGCCATTGGGTCTTCCCATCTGCCGGACAGCAGCTTCGACAAGGCTATCACTTACCAGAGAAGGGGCATGGAGACTGAAAAAATAAGTAAAGAGAAAGAAGACACAAGTGAAAATAATAAAACAGAAACATCGGATATTACTGCGAGGGAGTTCCAATGATTACTAAAAATTTGCCAATATTTAATTTTCCATAAACTTTTATACCCCAATACAACAGGAGGGAGAAGGCAGAAAGACAGCTTTAACATGATACATGGACAACTAGAGCAGTTACTTCCTTCAATAGTGGAGACATCAAGTCACTCACTCTTGAGAAAAGCATTCTGTTGTTTCGGCAGTGAACCCACCCTAGACCAAGTATCCTGAAGGCAGCCACTCCCTAGGTCAAACCTCCTAATTCAAAAGAAGGAGCAGAAGTCTGCTTGAATTCTGACCTGTGGTCAGAGTGGAGAGGATCTACCTGTCTGAGTTATCTTACCGTCCAAAGCACCAAGCAACCACACCTTAGGACAGGGTGTGTAGACACACTTGTGGTCAACAACTCTGAGCAAGCTGAAACTCCCTGATCTTCAGACAAGGTGGAAATGGGCTCACAGTTCCAGGCCTCCTCACGGGTACTCCTCGCAGTATTAAAGAGACTTGCCCTATGTCTTAGACAGCCTGGGCTGGGCTTCCATCCAGTTTGCCCATGGCTCTGCCCTCTCATTCAACTCAAACGTCAGGCTCATATACACTTATCATGGAGAAATAATGAGGAAATGGACCAGGAAGATGCACCTTCCCTCCATTTTCTTCTTTGCCTCTGTTCCTACAGGATAACCCGATGTGTGTGTCCTGCCTCAAGCCTCAGATTCACAGGAGTCTCTGTCAGAGGTTACCGGGCCTTGAGCAGAGAGGCTGCTCTAGCTGCTCTGGCTGACTCATCATCCCTATCTGTTTAACATCCCCGGCCTGGACGCCTGGGCGTGGCCTGATGGCCTGGGCATGGCCTGATGGCCTGGGCGTGGCCTGATGGGCCAGGACGCCAGTAAATAGTTCTGAGGGAAAGGTCCTCTCCTCTCCTCTCCTCTCCTCTCCTCTCCTCTCCTCTCCTCCTTTCCTTTTCTCTTCCCCTCCCTTTCCCTCCCCTCCTCTCCCCTCCCCTCTCCTCTCCTTTCTTTTCTTCCTTCTTTATTTTATTTCTTCTTTGCATAGTCTGATTCTGGGCTCTCATAGAACTCAGCAATCAATCAGTTTGCCCTGACCGAACAAGTTCTGGGATGATAGGTGTAAACCACTGTTTGCAGCTTTTAAAACTAGGAATTTGAAAGCAGGAATACTTTATAAATTCTTTATTTTTCTTTATTATTTCACAATCCCTCCCTATTTCTCTCGTCCCCTTTTTTGAAGCAGGGTCTCTAGCCTAGGCTGATCTCAGACTGGGTGTGCAGCTGAGGATGACCTTGGATTTCTGCTCTTCCTGACTCTGCCTCTTAAGAGCTGGGTTTACGGGCACAGCCACGAGGCCCAGGGCTCCATGAAGGCTGGACAAATACTCTATCAACTGAGCAGCACCCCAGCTCCAGAACTACATATTGTTTACAGTCAGAGTGTTCAGCATTTGTAATTCTGCATCCCGAGGGCTTGCTAATTACAGGCACAGAGGTCCCTGCCAACGTGTGTGGCATTTCCATCAGCTCCTTTTTATATAATTGCAAGACCTTCCCCCAGTAGCGTAAGTACCCCAGGTTTTTTTTGTGGGAGTCCAGAGTGCATCTACCATTTCCTGAGAGCCCCCTTTCCTCTCAGGCTCCCAGAGCTGTGGCTCGCCTGCCTGGGAGAGAACTGCTTTCATCCATGCGCCTTCTGCTGCCACACTCAACGGCGCACGAGCTGAACTCCTGGCAAGCTTCCCACCAGCAACTCGGTTTTCTCAGATAGGATGTGCCTCTCTCCATTGCTGCCCCTCATACCTCACTCGCTGGGCTTGGGACCAGCACTGCTTCTTGCAAAGTCGTTTGTAAAACCTCCCTTCTCCAGCCCTTCCCTCCCGGCCCAAGGAGCTCCGACAGGAACAAACCCTAGAATTCCTTTTTCACCCTTTTCAGCCAGTGTCCCTCTCTGACACTTGCTCCCAGGAGACACTGGGCCTTCTCTTCTGTGGATTCCTCTAAGGAGGTGCTTCCCCCATATGGGGGATCAGATTTGTCCAATAAACACAGGCATAGTAATCATGGCAGTGGACTAGGGTATCTGTGAAGAAGGAGAGCTGCCCTGAGAAGAGAGAAAAAGTGACCAAACATCCAAAGAATCTGCATACTTCCGCTTTTTTTCTTTTCCTTTTTCTAACCTTAAAAGTATACCCTAATGAAGCATCTTTCTCACCTCTTTGAGGCCTGTGGCCTGCTGGGAAGCCCAGGTAGACTGAGGCAGAGAGGCATGGCCCAGGCAATCACATTGCTTGTAAGATTGATGGTGGAGCCCACAATCCACACAAACAAACGAGTCTCTGAGCTTGTGTTTGTCTTCATGGGAAATGAGGATAATGAAATCACCCTGATGGGTTGTTTGGCTCAGTGTAATTAACTAGGTATTTTTAGTTGCAAATGTCAAGATACAGCTGTAATTATATCGCTTCTGGGGATGAATTAGTCAGGGAATCGGTTGAGAGAGGATAAGGGTAAGAAAATCGAGGGAAGGGTCTGAGGATTGTGGCAGCAGGCATGGAAAGTGGGAGTGAAGGGTGTCTGTGTGACTAAAGCAAAATGGTGCATCTTCAGATGGCAGGAAGAGGAGCCCGGAGGGATGGGAAAAGCACCAAACACACCAAGTCTCTACACAGATTCCGAGTTTATTTATTGGGTGTCCTAGGAGACCTTCTAAAGGCCTCACCCCATCCCTGGGGTAACACCTGGGTACTGGATTAACATCTGGGTACCGGAGTGACACCCGGGTATTGGAGTGACATCTGGCTACTGGGGTGACACCTGGGTACTGGGGTGACACCGGAGTAGTGGATTACTCATTTTTCTTGATGCTGTAACAAATGACTTAAGGGGGTAGAGGCTTTGTTTTGTTTCACAGCTTATAGTTTAAGGGGACAGTCCATCATGGCTGCACAGGTGTGGTGTCATCAGGGGACAGTCGGTCATGACTGCAGAGGTGTGATGTCAGGAGACAGTCCGTCATGACTGCACAGGTGTGGTGTCATCAGGATACAGTCTGTCATGACTGCACAGGTGTGGTGTCAGGGTACAGTCCGTCATGACTGCACAGGTGTGGTGTCATCAGGGGACAGTCCGTCATGACTGCACAGTTGTGGTGTCATCAGGGTACAGTCCGTCATGAATACACAGGTGTGGTGTCAGGGGACAGTCCGTCATGACTGCACAGGTGTGGTTTCAGGAGACAGTCTGTCATGACTGCACAGGTGTGGTGTCAGGAGACAGTTCGTCATGACTGCACAGGTGTGGTGTCAGGGGACAGTCCGTCATGACTGCACAGGTGTGGTGTCATCAGGGGACAGTCTGTCATGACTGCACAGGTGTGGTGTCATCAAGGGACAGTCTGTCATGACTGCACAGGTGTGGTGTCATCAGGGGACAGTCCGTCATGACTGCACAGGTGTGGTATCATCAGGGGACAGTCCGTCATGACTGCACAGGTGTGGTGTCAGGAGACAGTCTGCCATGACTGCACAGGTGTGGTGTCAGGGGACAGTCCGTCATGACTGCACAGGTGTGGTGTCATCAGGGTACAGTCCGTCATGAATACACAGGTGTGGTGTCAGGGGACAGTCCGTCATGACTGCACAGGTGTGGTTTCAGGAGACAGTCTGTCATTACTGCACAGGTGTGGTGTCAGGAGACAGTTCGTCATGACTGCACAGGTGTGGTGTCAGGGGACAGTCTGTCATGACTGCACAGGTGTGGTGTCATCAGGGGACAGTCCGTCATGACTGCACAGGTGTGGTGTCAGGAGACAGTCTGCCATGACTGCACAGGTGTGGTGTCAGGGGACAGTCCGTCATGACTGCACAGGTGTGGTGTCATCAGGGGACAGCCCGTCATGACTGCACAGGTGTGGTGTCAGGAGACAGTCTGTCATGACTGCACAGGTGTGGTGTCAGGGGACAGTTCGTCATGACTGCACAGGTGTGGTTTCAGGAGACAGTCTGTCATGACTGCACAGATGTGGTGTCAGGGGACAGTCTGTCATGACTGCACAGGTGTGGTGTCAGGGGACAGTCTGTCATGACTGCACAGGTGTGGTGTCAGGAGACAGTTCGTCATGACTGCACAGGTGTGGTGTCATCAGTGGACAGTCCGTCATGACTGCACAGGTGTGGTGTCAGGGTACAGTCTGTCATGACTGCACAGGTGTGGTGTCATCTGGGGACAGTCCGTCATGACTGCACAGGTGTGGTGTCATCAGGGGACAGTCCGTCATGACTGCACAGGTGTGGTGTCATCAGGGGACAGCCCGTCATGACTGCACAGGTGTGGTGTCAGGAGACAGTCTGTCATGACTGCACAGGTGTGGTGTCAGGAGACAGTCCGTCATGACTGCACAGGTGTGGTATCATCAGGGGACAGTCCGTCTTGACAGCACAGGTGTGGTGTCATCAGGGGACAGTTCGTCATGACTGCACAGGTGTGGTGTCATCAGGGTACAGTCCGTCAAGACTGCACAGGTGTGGTGTCATCAGGGGACAGTCCGTCATGACTGCACAGGTGTGGTGTCATCAGGGGACAGTCCGTCATGACTGCACAGGTGTGGTGTCATCAGGGGACAGTCCGTCATGACTGCACAGGTGTGGTGTCAGGAGACAGTTCGTCATGACTGCACAGGTGTGGTGTCATCAGGGGACAGTCTGTCATGACTGCACAGGAGTGGTGTCAGGAGACAGTCCATCATGACTGCACAGGTGTGGTGTCATCAAGGGACAGTCCGTCATGACTGCATAGGTGTGGTGTCAGGGTATACAGTCTGTCATGACTGCACAGGTGTGGTGTCATCAGGGGACAGTCCGTCATGACTGCATAGGTGTGGTGTCATCAGGGTACAGTCCGTCAAGACTGCACAGGTGTGGTGTCATCAGGGGACAGTCCGTCATGACTGCACAGGTGTGGTGTCATCAGGGGACAGTCCGTCATGACTGCACAGGTGTGGTGTCATCAGGGGACAGTCCGTCATGACTGCACAGGTGTGGTGTCAGGAGACAGTTCGTCATGACTGCACAGGTGTGGTGTCATCAGGGGACAGTCTGTCATGACTGCACAGGAGTGGTGTCAGGAGACAGTCCATCATGACTGCACAGGTGTGGTGTCATCAAGGGACAGTCCGTCATGACTGCATAGGTGTGGTGTCAGGGTATACAGTCTGTCATGACTGCACAGGTGTGGTGTCATCAGGGGACAGTCCGTCATGACTGCATAGTGTGGTGTCATCAGGAGACAGTCCGTCATGACTGCATAGGTGTGATGTCAGGGGACAGACTGTCATGACTGCACAGGTGTGGTGTCATCAGGGGACAGTCCGTCATGACTTCACAGGTGTGGTGTCAGGGTACAGTCTGTCATGACTGCACAGGTGTGGTGTCATCAGGGTATAGTCTGTCATGACTGCACAGGTGTGGTGTCAGGTTACAGTCCGTCATGACTGCACAGGTGTGGTGTCAGGGTACAGTCCGTCATGACTGCACAGGTGTTGTGTCAGGAGACAGTCCGTCATGACTGCACAGGTGTGGTATCAGGGTACAGTCCTTCATGACTGCACAGGTGTGGTATCAGGGTACAGTCCTTCATGACTGCACAGGTGTGGTGTCAGGGTACAGTCCGTCATGACTGCACAGGTGTTGTGTCAGGAGACAGTCCGTCATGACTGCACAGGTGTGGTATCAGGGTACAGTACTTCATGACTGCACAGGTGTGGTGTCAGGGTACAGTCCGTCATGACTGCACAGGTGTGCTGTCAGGGTACAGTCTGTCATGACTGCATAGATGTGACATTAGGAACTTCAGTCAGCTGGTCAATGGCATCCACAGTGAGGATGCCGAGAGAGACGGATGCTGGTGGACAGTTTACCTTCTCCCTTTGAGTCAGTCTCGGACCCCAACCCTGGGAAGATATCATTCACGTGCAAGGTGGTTCCCTCATGCTCAGTTCAAGTCACTGAACTCCCTCACAGTTATGCCCAGGGTGGGTCTAGGTATCCTGAGACCCTGGCAAGCTGGTAATAAAAGTTAGCCACCACAGGCACACCGCAGAGACCTGTGGAAGAAAGCCGGGAAAGCTCAGATTTGAGTTGATGCAGGAAGAGACTCCAGAGCCTGTGTACCTGTGTGTGTGCATGTGTGTGTATGTGCGCGTGTGTGCAAGCGTGTGTGCATGTGTGTGTATGCACCTGTGTGTTCCTAGTTTACTCACATGGCCAGACTCCTCCAACCTGAGCTAAACAAAACCACACAGTGTTGATGGTCTCCACAGTCCACCTCCAGCTGCTGAACACTTTCCTTCCTTTCTGACTGCATCCTTCAGTCCCTCCCTGGGGCTGTGTTTTCCCTTCAGAGTAGGGGCAACACTGGAGAATTTACCGTGATACTAGTAGGCCAGTGTAACTAACCTCCCTAGGCAAGAAACCCAGGTAGTGTCTCAGAAGACCTTTCTCCTCCTCCTCCCTCTTGAGACAGGGTTTCACCGAGGCCACGCTGGCCTCAAATTCTCAACAACCTCCTGCAGCAACCACTTCTGTACTGGGATTAGAGGCATGAGCTGCCATGCCCAGCTATATCACGAGCTATACAACGAAAGCAATTAGTTTAAGGATGCATTGGGAATATGGATTTGGAAGGAACTGAGTAGTGAAGCTAACAGTTTGATTATCACACTGTTTCTTTAAAACCGTAAAACATACTAAGTGATTCTGTTTTCATTTCTGATGGAAGCCTTGGGCTTCATGCCAAAGAGGAATGGGCAGATCATACACTCATTGCATAGGGTCTAGGGAGGGTGACAGGGACCATCTCACAACCAAAAGGGAAACTCTTTTCCTAGCAGGTAAGTACAATGGCAGGTATCCTGTAGATCCCCACACAAGCAGTTGTATGTAACAAACCGGGGAAGCCACCTTGACAACCTTACATTCTAGCCAGAGTACATGACATGGTCCTATAGAATTCTGGGTAAACCCTTCCTTTCTCTGCATGCGAGCTCACAGTGTAGCATTGTGGTACCTGAGGCAGCTGGGGGATTGTAGCTCCATCCTCTGCTTCTCTCAAGGTTTTCACACCTCCTTTAAGAAGTGTCGGTATTAGCAATAGAGAATATGTCTGGGGTGGGGTTGGGAGTTAGCTCAGGGCCTGCCTACCTTACAGTACCTTACAGGAGGCCCTGGGCTTGGTCTCAGCCCTGCATAAAACAGAGCGTCCTGGCACAAGGCTAAAATCTCAGTAGTCCACTGTGGTTGGTGAAGGCAGGAAGATCCCAAGGTGAACTTCATCCCAGGCTACATAGTAGCTCAAGGCCAGATTGGACCGTGTCAGACTCTGTCTCAGGAAGTGTGTGTGTGTGTGGGGGGGGTGTGTGAATATAAATGTCACTATCTTTCATTTGTATCTGTACCTTAAAGGTTCTGGTACCTAGGAGCAAGGTCTAAGTTTGAATATTAAGGGCCGGGGGAGAGAGCCTGCCGTGTTCTTAGTGTTCTTGCAGGTTTGGTTCACACGTTCATTTTTCTTGTCTAGATCATGTTGGTCTGTGGGCTTATCTTGATTATCAGCTGATGCAGGAGGGGAGGGACCAGTTTAGTCTGGGTGGTACCATCCCTAAGCCGTTGGTCCTAGGTTGTATAAGAACCAAGTTAAGCTTGAGCCTGTGAGCCAACCAGAGAGCCAGCCAGCAGCACTGATCCTCCGTGGTTCCCCACTCCTGGTTCTTACCTTCACCTCCTGCCCCAGCTTCCCTCAATGGTGGAATACAGGGTGAAATAAATCTTTTCCTTTCTCTGTTTCTTGTTCAAAATGTTTTGCCACAGCAGCAGAAAGAAAATGGGAAATTCTACCGAGTCATCTTTTCAGCTCCCATTCACAGGGCAGGGAACCCTGACTGCTCTTCAGATTTGACAGGGAGGAGGAGAGGAGTGGGGGGAGGGGGAGAGGAGTGGGGGGACGGGGAGAGGAGTGGGGGGAGGGGGGTAGGAGTGGGAGGCTGGGAGGAGGCGGAAATTTTTTTTTTATATTTATTTATTATTACGTTTACAATATTCTGTCTGTGTGTATGTCTGCAGGCCAGAAGAGGACATCAGACGTCATTACAGATGGTTGTGAGCCACCATGTGGTTGCCGGGAATTGAACTCAGGACCTTTGGAAGAGCAGGCAATGCTCTTAACCACTGAGCCATCTCTCCAGCCCGGAAATTTTTTTTTCTCAATAAAAAAAAAAAAAGAAAATTCTAGCTAAAATGAGATAATCCCTACTATAAAGAAATGACTGAGTCAATAGCATTTGGGCTTATTCCCCAAACTACAATTTGGAGGAACTTGGTCCTTCCTGGTTTCTTTCAAACCACACAGAAAATGGCAGCCCTCAAATGTGCGGGTCCTCAGCACATAGGAGCACATGTCTATATTAGTGGTCATGGGAGTTTGCAGGTGACCATGGATCCAGAAGTTTCCTAGGTCAAGTTTGGCACAGACAACTTCTTCAACTGACATTTTTGTCCATCTAAGTTTTCTGTGCACGTGTAATTCCTCTCTCCTCTCCTCCCTAACCCCGCCCCCTCGCTGCAGTCAGGTTTCAGGCCTCCTGGACGCTACTGGGGGTGGCTACTGGGGGAGGCTATTGGGGGTGGCTACTGGGGGTGGTTCCTGCTCCTAACAGCTGGGTGGGTGTAAAGGGAGTACTTTCTCTTCCGTAAGACAGACAAGGATGTCTTCCTCTCTGACTGCAAGGATAAGCCCCCCAAAGCATTCAGATGCCAGGCTCTAAATGTGGTAAGGTCTCTCTTAGTCCCTTGACCGACCTCCCTCCCTCCCTCCCTTCCTCCCTCCCTCCCTCCCTCCCTCCCTCCTTCCCTCCCTCTCTCGTTCTCTCTCTCTCTTGTGTGTGTGTGTGGTGTGTCTGTGTGTGTGTGTGCTGTGTCTGTACGTGTATTTGGTGATGCGGTGTGTGGGTGCATGTTGGCAGGCATATGAAAACGAGAGGGACAACCTCTGGTGTCATGCTGTCTGTCCCTAAGGTGCCACCCACCTTGTGTTTTGTTTGGGACAGGGTCTCGCTCTGATCTGGAACTCACCGAGCAGCCTAGGTTGGGTGGCCAGCAAGCCCCAGGGATCTCCTGTCTCTCTCAGCCTCTGGACACAAGGGTTACAGCTACGCAGTGCCTGTCACTCCTGTCACTCATGGGTTTGATTTAGTTTTTACTTGGGTCCTGGGGCTTGAACTCGGGCCCTTGAGCTTGTGCAGCGAACACTGTTCGAACCGAGCCATTTGCTGGTTCCCCTTTGACATTTTTCAAGTTTAATCTTTACCAGTGAACATATTTATCCAGAAGAAGACTCGCAGTTTTTATCCTAATATTAGGAGACTTCACTAAAATTTCCAAGTCACAAATACATGTCTGCTTCTCGTTGCCAGGGCCCCGTGCCATGCATCTGTTCCTTGTCTTTATCTTATCTCCTCTTTTCTCAAGTGAGCCGGGCTGTGGTGAGGACAAGCGGAACTCTGCCGGAACGCTACCTCCCCAGTGCTGGGAAAACAGCCGCCAGTGGCCACAGCTGCCTTACTTGGTACTAGCAATGGAAGTCACAGCCTGGGGCATGCCTGGGAAGCCATCTGGCAACTGAACCACATCTGCCCCATTTGCCTCTCAAAGCCATTACCTGTGAAATCTTGAGTTTCGGCTCTACCTAAAGAAATACACTGCACGTACTGGCTTTGTGGGAGCCTAGGCAGTTTGGATGCTCAACTTACTAGACCTGGATGGAGGTGGGGGTTCCTTGGACTTCCCACAGGGCAGGGAACCCTGAGTGCTCTTCAGGCTGAGGAGGGGGGGACTTAATTGGGGGAGGGAGAGGGAAATGGGAGGCGGTGGCGGGGAAGAGACAGAAATCTTTAATAAATAAATAAATTTAAAAAAATGAAAAAAATAGGCACGACTCTTTATTCCTTATTTCATTTAGCTATGATAGCACAGATTGCAAAATAATAATTTAAAAAATGTCCTGCCTCTTGAACTCTGCGTGAACTTCTTTTATTTGTCATTGAGGAGTTAGTGAGGAAAGAATTACAAATGCTCACAGGATTCCTAAACTTACAACCTGTAGCTCAATTCAATGTTATTTTAAAGCTAATTAAAGTGTTCTAATTGATGTCATTCTCTACTCTAGGAGATTATTTTCCAGGTCAAAGTATACAGGTCTATAATCGATAATTTTTCCCTCATCTTGATCAGAATAATATGTAAATGCATATAGACACTCGGCTCACCTGTGGAAGGCAGCTTCTCCCACACCCTTTGAAAACAAGGTTTTAAAGAAGAAACTACTTACGTTTTATTATAAAAAACACTTCTCACTCACATTTGTCCTAGGAGATACTCTGGGTTATTATAGCACGCATTCACTTACCAGCAAGCCTGGTGATTTTACTCCATATAAATGACTTCTGACTCATTTTTGCTTTCAGGAATGACACTATGTTCCAGATGTAGCAATATTTCCTTTCTTTCTTTAAAACACGATTCATTTTATTATTAACTAACTAATTTTCCCCAGCCTGATCACAGCTTCCTCTCCTCCTCTCCTTCCAGTCCCGTCCCCACCCACGTCCCCATCCAGTCCTCCTTTGTCTTCTGAAAAGTGCAGGCCTCCCGTGGACATGAGTCAGCCATGGTATATCAAGCTGCAGGGCACTCCTCTCCTATTGAGGCTGGACGAGGCAAACCCAGCAGGAGGAAAGGGTCCCAAAAGCAGGCCACAGAGTCAGAGATAGCCTCTGTTAGGAGTCTCACGGGGAGACCAAGCTTCACAATTGTGACATGTATGAAGAGGGCCTAGGTCAGTCCCGTGCAAGCTCCCTGGTGGGCGGGTCAGTCCCTGTGAGCCTCTCTGAGCCCTGGTTAGTTGATTCTGTGGTTTGCTTGTGGTAAAACATGCAGTTGTAGTTATTCCTTCACTACTGTTTCTTGACCTTACCTGCTTTGCCCCTCCTCTCTCTAAGACCTTTCTCCTTCCCAATGATTCCCCCTACACCTTCGTGCCTTTTTAACGTGTGCACTCCACGGAATTTAACTAGAGTAGCTTGCGTGAGCATGAGCAACTCCCCTGCGGTTACACTATGGAGGAATAATGACCCCCTCAGCCTTCAGCAACTGTCAAGGACCTAGAGCTCCTCAGGGAGGGGCGGGACCTCATGAGCTCCTCTCCAGGTCCTGAAAGAATGATGTCTGGCCTGGTCATGTGCAGACAGCCACAGCTGTTGTGGATTTGTTGTGAGCAAGTCGGCCATGTCACATGGAGAAGACAGACAGTACCTCACTGCACCGCGCCCTGTCCTCCGGCTCCTGCTCCCTCTTCAATGCTCCCTGAGCTTTGCAGGGAGTAATTTAGCTAGCCTGTCTGGGTTGAACACTCAGTGGTCATTTTACTCTCCCTTTTGTGGCCAGTTATGAGTCTCTGCATTAGCCGCTGCCCCCTACAAAATTGAGATTCTCTGATTAAGGCTGCTCTTCCAGAGGACCCAGGCTTAATTCCCAGCACCAACAAGGCAGTTCACAACTGTCTGTAACTCCAGCTCCAAGTGATTTGACACCCTCACCACACACAGATATATATGCAAAAACCAATGTGTATAAAAGTTCAAAAATCATTTAAATCAAAAAGGCAACTCTTTCAACTCATTCCTCCCCCGACTCTCTCTGTCTCTTTCTCGTGTGTGTGTGTGTGTGTGTGTGTGTGTGTGTGTGCGCGCAAGAACACAACAATAACACATGGGGTGAATATTTATTTAGCTTATTCTACAGCTTGGGCCATAAACATAGAAAATAAATAATTCCACTTTGCTCTCTATCATTCTGTGATCTTGTGTCCATTGACAGTTTCAGCTATTAGTCCAATTGTCAAGGAAGAGAGCCAGTGTGTGCAGCAAACCAACATAACTTGGAACTTTCTAGAACTTCATGAAGTAGAAAGCAGACGGTAGAAACCTTAGTTCTACCTTCGGCAGTTTGCGCTGATGTCTGTCTGGTTACCCTCTCTTTACGGTGCTTAGGGAGCTATGGAAGCCAGACATTGTCATTCCCCCACCTGTGATCCCAGCATGTGGGTGCTCGAGGGGTTCAAGACCAGTCCTGGCTATATGAAACCCTGTCTCAAACAAACAAAAAGGACTTCAGGACAGTTCCCAACACGTGGGTTACCACCCTTCTGAGGGTCAAAAGACCTTTTCACTGGGGTCACCTAAGACCATCGGAAAACACAGATGTTTACACTGCGGTTCATAACAGTACCAAACCGCAGTTATGAAGTAGCAAGGGAAATAATTTTGTGGTTGGGGGTCATTGCAGCAGGAGAGTTACAGCATTAGGAAGGCTGAGAACCACTGCAATGGAAGAACTACATGGGAGACCCCCAGTAAGAGGGGACTCTCCCTGAACTAGAAAGCAGAAAATAACATGCTGTGTTTAACCAATACAAATGGCAAGCAAGTTACTGTTTTGATTTTGTGTGTAGGGAGACAGGTGTTATATATATTATGTGTTGGGTCCATGGAGAAGTTACAGGTGGTGTGCAGCCCTTGGTGTGGTTCTGGGAATCGAACTCAAGTCTTCGGGTTTGGTAGCAAACGTTTTACCCACTGCGCCATCTTTCTGGTCCCCTCTTCTTTCTTGGTGCAGTTGTGTTTGACTGACAAGTTCTGTATCTAGGCTAAAGCAGACGAAAGTTAACTCTCATCCTAATGTTATGAACTTGTGACCTGAGAGATTCAGGTCACAACCTAGATCTATGGAGCGGCCATCTGCCTCCCAGCAGTCCCTAGGTAGCCAATGGCCATCTCCTAATGGAAACCAGAGCCCCATTTGCCCAATTAGAGGCAGATCCTTCCTTCCTATACCTGCCCCATGTCCTGCCTCAGAACTGACTTCCTCCTAAAATGAGTGACACTGGGCATTTTAGTCTATTTCTCTTGCTGTTAAACTGGTTAATATGGTCGGGATCTAGAATCACTTCTGGGCATGTCTGTGGGTTGTTTCTAGATTAAGCATTAAGTGAGAATTGAGGTGAGAAATTCCACCCTAAATGTGGATGGTACCATCCAGATAGGCTGGGGTCCTGGGCTCAATAAATAGGAGTAGGTAAGCTGAGCCCAACATCCATCTCTGACCACAGACACATGCTGGCTCCTGCCATGATGCCTTTGCTTCTGTGATAGACGCTGACCATGAACCAAAATCGATTCCTTTCTCTTTAAATCGTTCTCATCAGGCATGTTGTCACAGTTGCTGGAGTTCTAACTAATGCACACACCAACACCCCAAGATGTCTGGGACTGTGGCCTTATCACAGTCAGGGGTTGTGTTGATGTCCATGGCCAGAGATACCTTGGAAGCCTGTGTTCTGAGCTGCCCATGTTGATGTCCAAGAGTCATGCTGCTGCTAGGGTCATACTGATTTGATTGACCGATACTGCCATCTGAGGCCATACTGGATGTCAAGACCCATGTTTCAGCCAAGAACCATTCCTGGGTCCATGGTCCTACCCCAATCGTGGTCTATGTTGATGTCCATGGTCCATGTTACCGCTGGGGGCCATAACATGGGAGAACTGTCTCTGGTGGCCCTAACCAGCTGCCTCAATGGAAGAGTTACATCCCCAGAACTGGCCAGGAGAACTGGCTCTGACTCTTAATGGCCCAGGGAGAATTTCCCCCCAATCTGCAGTCACTGCAAAGAGAGAGCTGGCCCCATACATGGAAGAACTAGTCTCACCACTTACCAAGCAAGAGGGAGAGTTGGCATCGGTGGTTTGGGCACAGGCAAACACTCTTGCCTGAGGTCCCAGTGGAGACCCGGCCTGACTATCTCATCTACCTCCCAGGTGTATATCCAGGGCTCTGAGTTGGCCTGCCCCAACATCTGCCCCACCCTACATCAGCAGGCTCTCCATGACTTGGGGCAACAGCAGGACATCTGAGAGAAGTTTCGGTGAGTGTCTCAATTAAGGTTTCTGTTGCTGTGAAGAGACACCATAACTACAGACACTATTATAAAGGAAACGTTTCATTAAGGTGGCTCCCTTACAGTTTCAGAGGCTCAGACCTTTTATCATCATGGCAGGGAGCATGGCATAATGCAGACAGACATCGTGCTGGAGTAGCAGCGGAGAGGCCTACATCTTACAGGCAATAGGAAGTCAATGGAACACTGGGCAGTATCCTGAACACAGGAAACTTCAAAGCCCACATCAATGCTCAGATACTGGTTTAAAGAATGCTTGAGGACTGAGAGATGACTCAGCAGTCAAGAGTACTTGGTTTAGCCAGGCAGTGGAGGCACACATCTTAAGTCTCTATACCCAGGAGGTAGAGGCAGGCAGGTCTCAGCTGGAGGTCAGCATGGTCTACAGAGTGAGCTCCAGGACAGCCAGGGTTACACAGAGAAACCCTGTCTCAAACAACAAAAACAATAAACAAGTAAACAACAGCAAAACAGAGTGCTTGCTGCTCTTACAGAGGACCAGAGTTTGGATGTGCGGTGGCTCCTAACTGCCTGTAACTCCAGTTCCAGGGCCTGACACCCTCTGCTGGCCTCTGTGGGCACCAGCATGCATGAGCGCATGCGCACACACACACACACACACACACTTCAAATGTTAATAAATCTTTTAAAAGTGTGTTTCAAATTATACACAATAGAACCCTACTTATAGACCCAGCTCATATTCCTGAATAGAACACTGAACTCCTCAAGTACCTGCCATGGGCTACTTCCCTACAGTTGTCTCTACCCAAGGACAAAATTCAGAAATGCCAAGCCAGGTTTCCAGCCTATAAACATAGAAGCATATGCCCTACCTCCCAATCTGCATGCAATACAATCTCAAGGCTTAGTTCGAGAGAGGTGGCTCTGTGGGTAAGCTGCTTGGTGTGTCATCTTGAAGACATGTGTTCGGATCCTCTGTACCTTTCCTGGCTAGTGTTACATCACCTTGACACAAGTTAATGAGGACAGAGCTGCAGTTGAATAAATGCCTCTATAAGATCCAGCTGTAAGGCATTGTCTTCATTAGTGATCAATGGGAGAGGTCCCAGCCCACTGTGGGTGCTGCCATTCCTGGGCTGGTGACCCTGGATTCTATAAGAAAGCAGGATGAGCAAGGCAAGAGAGCAGAGCAGTGAGCAGCACCCCTCCATGGCCTCGGCGTCAGCTCCTGTCCCCAAGCTCTGTCCTGTGTGAGGGTCTGTCCTGACTTCCTGTCCTGAACAATAGACTAGAATGTGGAAGGGCTAGCCCAGTCAACCTTTCCTTCCCAAGTTGCTTTGATCATGGTGTTTGATCACACAATAGTCACCCTAAGTAAGGCAGGACCCATGTAGAAAGCCAGGTGTGATGACACAAGCCTGGACCGGGGAGGAAGGACACAGGATACATGAAGCTCGCTGATTGGCCAGACTAGCCTCAAGCTATGGATCCAGTGAGACCCTAGTCTCAAACTCAGTCTCAAAAAAAGATGAAGATTTCTTGAGAAAGACCTCGAACTTTGATCTATGATCTGCCCTCAACACCTTAATGGTTTTGTTCCCCTTAAACTCTTTGTTGAGTTTATAAAAAAATGGTTTCCACCCCTTCTAATGTCTAGCAGTGTTTACTCCCTAACGTGCAGGCCTGCTTAGTGAGTTGGTGTATCCCAGAAGAATCTCAACTCAGAACAGATTTTAAAGGGACTACCAGAAAAGAAACACTTATTTTGAATAAACAAAAATGGTACTTCTTTTTCCTTTACTTACTTGTTTTTATTTAGGAAAGTTGAAATCAGATCAGTTACCGCCAACAATAAAAACCTGTGGAAAGTTTTATATTTTTATTTGGTTTCGCTGTGTGTGTTTGTGAACGTTTCAGCAGTAAAAGAAAGTTACTTATCACATTAAAACCTGGCTTGCTGATGTAGACTTTGAAATTTTTTTAACTTGTAAACAAAGCTTATATCTTACAATTTGGAATTCCTTCAAGGCAGAAAAAGAAGAGGGAAGTTTGAAGCGGCTAGGAGACTCACAAGGAATTTTCTCAGGAGCTGAAGAAGAATAATATTGAAGTTATAGCCAAGGGCTGGCTGATACTATACAGAACTGAAACACTGAAACCATAGCTTGATGCTTCTTTCTCTCTGGACTGGGCAACACAGTGGCAAAGTGATTTTACAGTGTGCAAAATTGGACAATGTGTTTGTGAATGGCTATGCGGCAGCTGCGTGGGTCTATGTTTTATAAAATTCACAAGAGTTCTACGAAATGGAAAACAGTAGGTTTCTTTTGTTTGTTTTGGTCCAAACAGTGAACTAGTGCTTCTAAGGCAGCTGTCCTGTTCTGCAGCCAGAACCCTCTGCCCTGTCTTGTCCTCTGTCCAACAGTTCGAGACTGAACGATGGGTACTCTGAAGCAATGCCTTCTGATTTGTGAGTTATCCAGGGATGTGAAATCAGTTCAGTAGATTACATGCAGAACTTTTTAAAGAATTACGTACAGTACGAATAATTATAGTTTTGTGAAATTCTAGATTTAATATTTATAAAATTATTTATTTTATATTTAATAATTTTTAGTACATAGTCAAAATTAATAATTTTATTATGTCATGTTAAATCATTATACTTATAAATATTGTATGTAAGCTAGTATACACAATATATATGTATGTGTCTATGTACATACACACATCTGCAGACCATGATTTCTCTTTCTTTCTTTCTTTCTTTCTTTTTTCTTTCTTTCTTTCTTCCTCTGTGGCAAGATGTTAGGCCTCATGTATGCATGGCAAGTATTCTGCCAAATAAGGAATATCCCCAGGCACGGGCTCATGAATACTTATAATAATGTATTTCTTTCTGCAATTCAGTCAAAATAATTTGAAAGCAACCTCTTTAATAGTAGTGGAGAAAACCACAGCCATCAAATCTTCAGACACCAGTGGAAAATATCCCTATCTTCAGTCTGGGATTGCCGTGCAAACCTATTTTTCTCTTCAACAAGCCGTGAAAGTCACATAAGAAAACATGACAGGCCCAAATCCACACTGTTAACTCTAGAACACACAGAGAAATGACATTCACCATACACTGCTTTGGCTACCCCCAGACAGTTAAAGTCTTGGTTGTAGGAAACGTCCTGAGAGCTGTCTCTAACACCGCCTCCTTCATCCACTCAGGACAGCAAGGGATGGCAGAAATGAAAAACAGCATGTACTCATTGTGCCTTTGAACACGTCTGACACATGACGTAAGGAAGGAAGGATGTATGGCTCAGGGCTTGTGGTTTTCAGCCTGTATAGTCTGGTTCTTTTAACTCTGGGCACCACAACAATGGGAATGTGTGGCAAGGACTGCTCTCATGGGGCAGACAGGAAGCAGCACCCTGGTGCTGAGGAACTGACTCCTTTCCATTTCCATTCAGGCCTCCAGCCTAGGGGTGGCACCACACACATCAGGGTGAGACCTCCAGCCTAGGGGGTGGCACCGCCCACTGTCATGCTAGGCCTCCAGCCTGGGGGGTGGCACCCCTCCCCCCCCCACACACACATCCATCAGGGCGAGGCCTCCAGCCTAGGGGGTGGCACCACCCACTGTCATGCTAGGCCTCCAGCCTGGGGGGTGGCACCCCTCCCCCCCGACACACACATCCATCAGGGCGAGGCCTCCAGCCTAGGGGGTGGCACCACCCACTGTCATGCTAGGCCTCCAGCCTGGGGGGTGGCACCCCTCCCCCCCGACACACACATCCATCAGGGCGAGGCCTCCAGCCTAGGGGGTGGCACCACCCACTGTCATGCTAGGCCTCCAGCCTGGGGGGTGGCACCCCCCCCCCACACACACATCCATCAGGGCGAGGCCTCCAGCCTAGGGGGTGGCACCACCCATTGTCATGCTAGGCCTCCAGCCTGGGGGGTGGCACCCCCCCACACACACACACATCCATCAGGGCGAGGCCTCCAGCCTAGGGGGTGGCACCACCCACTGTCATGCTAGGCCTCCAGCCTGGGGGGTGGCACCCCCACACACACACACACATCCATCAGGGCGAGGCCTCCAGCCTAGGGGGTGGCACCACCCACTGTCATGCTAGGCCTCCAGCCTTTGCTGATCTCTGGAAACAGCATCACAGACATACCCAGAGGCGCACTTTCCTCTCTTTCAAGTGTTTGCCGTTCCAGTCAAGTGATCAGAGTCATCACCACACAGCAGTCAGGATAAACTCAGACTTACACTAAAGCCTGTGAAGAGAAGGAAGAGACAAATAACTTACAAATATTAATTTCTTCTAACTTTTACAAGATTTGGTGTTGTGTTAGGAGCGGTGGGCTACTTTCCCAGCACCCGGCCGCCCGCATGGTTAGCTTTACCAGAAATAATTACACGGAAACTGTATTCTTTTAAACACTGCCTGGCCCATTAGTTTCAGCCTCTTAACCCATTTCTAATAATCTATGTAGCACCACGAGGTGCGCTTACCAGGAAAGATCTTAACCTGCGTCTGTCTGGAGTGGGAGAACCATGGCGACTCCTTGACTCAGCTTTCTTCTCCCAGCATTCTGTTCTCTTTACTCCACCCACCTAAGGGTTGGCCTATTAAATGGGCCTAGGCAGTTTCTTTATTAATTAACCAATGAAAGCAACAGATTAGAAAGAAATCACTCCCACATCAATTTGGGACGCACTTCACAGCTGGGTCTTGAGACAATGTGATTGGGGATCTTGGGAATGCCACCTCTTTAGGTCTTCCCCCACGCTTGAGACTGAATATGGTTTTACATACAACTGCCTCAATGGGAGTCTTTATAGATGATATCCTGGGTGTCAAACCAAGGTGGTATCCTCAAAAAATAACATCAGAGCTGCCAGATTAAGAAATGGTCATGATTAGGAAAACTGGCTGATGCACCTCTTCACAGGATCGCTTTCTCTCAGGAGTCTCTTCGTTGGGGGCAGGGTATTAAGATTGGTAAGAAAACATTCTTCCCGACCAGGTGGTGGTGGTGCACGCCTTTAATCCCAGCACTAGGGAGGCAGAGGCAGGAGGATCTCTCTGAGTTCGAGGCCAGCCTGGTCTACAAGAGCTAGTTCCAGGACAGGCTCCAAAGCTACAGAGAAACTCTGTCTTCATTTTTGTTTGTTGTATTAGTTACTTTTCTCCTTGATATGCCAACATATACACCAAGAAGCAACCAGAGGAAGGAAGAAAGGATGTGTTTTGGTTTACTAACTCCAGGGGCTACAATCCACTGTGGCGGGGAAGGCATGGCGGCTAGAGCCTGAAGCAGCTGATCATATTCTATCTACAGTCAGGAGAACAGTGCCGCAAAGACTAGTGCTCATTTGCTGTTTCCTTTTTATTCAGTCTGGGACTTGGGCCCATGGCATGGTGTCCCCCACATTTAAGGTGGGTTCTCTCTTTCTTGGTTCTATCTTTTAGGAAATACTTTTGCAGACACGCCCAGAGCTATATTAGACATTGACTCTAAATCCAGTCAGGCTGATAGTGAGGTGGCACCGTCACAATAGATTCCTTTGGCTGTTGAGTTGGTTGGTTTTCCTCTAAGTGTAGATAAAGGACCACTGGGTCATGGGCAACTTGTAGAGGGCTCATCCCTGAAGGAAACCACCTCTTCCTCCTTCAGCAGCTGCCCACTACCTATATCTCCTCAACCAGGGGTGGGAACTTGTGAACCCTCGCATCATCCATGCTACAGTGTTGACCTGGCCTTGTGCAAACCTTTTGTAGACAACCACAGCTGTTGATAGTCCACGGGCGCAGCATCCGCCATGCCCAGCAGATAGTATTTTGCGGCAGTCCTCCAAGTCCTCTGACTCTTACGATCTTTCCACCCTCCTTCCACGACGCTCCCTTAGTCATGGGGAAAGGGGCTGTGTTGCTCATGTTAGCTTTGGGACTGGGACTCCACAGTCATTTACTCTCTTCGTTTTGACAAGTGTGGACCTCTATAATAACCTCTGTCTGCTGCAAAAGGAACCAGCTTTGATGAGGGCCGAGAACTGCACTAATCTATGGGTAGGAAAGGTATTTTGAAGGCAGTTGGATACCACATCAATTTAGCCGAAAGGTAATAGTAGGTTCTCTTCCACAGTCTATGCCTCTCCCGCCATGGAAGCCGGCTATGTTTACAGTACCAAACATCAAGTCCCTCCGATTGCGGAGAACTTAAGTCCAATCTGACAGCTGTTGGTTACTCCCAAGATATTAGTGTCACTATGGCACCACTGGGCACATCTCACCAGGTCAATTGTTATTGTGGTTCACAGGATTTACAGCTAGGTAGGATCGTTTGTACGTTTTCTCACTCCTTAGGTGGGGACGTGCTTCTGGTCCACTCTGCCTACTAACTTCATGTGTATGCTAATCGCCTGTAGCTCTCTCCAGTCCCAGTGTTGCAAAATCACGTATTTATCCACCCAGTCAGACGTTATCTCAGTTCCAGCCATGAAGGACTCACAGGCGAGTACTACTGACTCCTGCCTCATAACGTGTCCTTCAGCACAGAAAAAAATCATGTAAGATGAATAACATCACAGTTCAAAGAGGCGACCATGTTCAAATAAACCAGTTTAAGAAAGTAGTAACTTGCTTCACCTAGGACTTCTGGTGACTGATATCTGTAGCTGTTAGGGGCTCATGCAAGAATAGAGTCCGCTCTGAGTTCAGCATTGTGCCAGCAACCCAAGAAGCCATGTGCGTGGTCTGGTACAAGGTTCTCAAAGTTGGGTTATACATCTTATTAAAATGTAATTTATGAGTTAGTGAGATTCTGTGTTTCCAACTAGATCCCACATGGCACAGACCCTGTGGTTATAGGGTCCACACTGAAGAACACTGGTTTAGCTCATAGAGCAAGGACTTCGCACCAGGGAGGAGTGGAATTCTTCTGTCTTCTATAGCTGGTGATCTCAAACAGGCCGAATGGAAAATACCTTACATCTTGCAAAGGCTGAATAAGAAGGTATGCACAGAGTTCCAGAGGAAAGAAAGCCTGACCCAAATTAGTCCTTTTCGTCTCAATTTTGAATATATAATACATAATTGCTTTTGAAAATAAAGTTGGCTCCAAAGGACAAACTTCACTTAGAAAGCTTGTTTGAATCCGCTGAGCTTCGTGACCCTTTTCCAAGTGAAAATCCCTGATATGCATTTGTTTTTACAGCAAATTAAGGCATCAAGCTTCTCCCCGGGGCAGTAACCACACAATGGCCAAGTCAGATAAGAACACAGGAAGTAGTTTGCCATACAAACCGCTAATCCACTCAGCCTTTTCCTTAATGAAGTAATGTCTTGGTGGTTGAGAGAAGCCTGGGCCCTGCCGGAACTCACCAACATAGCAAGAGAAAGGACCCTGCAACCTGCAGGCTCACAAGCCTAAACTTCATTTTCCTTTGTATGGGTGTGTGGGAGGAGGGAGCGGGGCATGCGTGTGTGCAGTTGGTGTGCTTCTGTCCCTGTGGAGATCAGAGGAGTACATCTGGTGTCCTGCTCTATCATTACCTACCTCATTCCCTTGAGAGTCTCTCACTGGACCCTGAGCTAGCCTGGTGACTCACCAACCCCAGTGATCCTCCTGACTCCTGGTCCTTCTTGCTAGTGCACATGCAGGCTACAGGTGCAGCCAATCACGCCAGGCTCTTTAAGTAAACGCTGGGATCTAAACTCAGGTCCGCATGCCTGGGTAGCCAGCCCTCTGGCCCACTGAATCCTTCTCCCGCCAGCCTAAGCTTTCACTGAGATGTTTGGGAAGGCACCATGTGAAACAAGCAGTAGCTGTATTTTCAGTTCACTGCTTCGTGATTCTCATGTCATTTGAGTCTCAAAAAAAATATGACAGGAAAGGCAGCTGCTAAGAGAGGTCTAAAGGGGGCGAAATGACATCCTTCGCTATCCATTGTCAAGTAACAAAAGCCAATCAGTTCACCCAAAAGGGCCTGTCCCATACTCTACTACTGTTGCTTTGTTGACAAGGGTGGAAGAAGTCTGGGAACAGAGGTGGAGACAAAGGGGGAGGCCAGTGTGGGAGGCAGGTAGGAAACCCTCCGAGGACTGTGCTTCTTTTGCCCACTGCTCAACTGTGGGGCAAGACCATGTACTTGTGTTCTTGGTGACAGCTGTTGAGTTGGAGTTGAGGAAGTCACACTAGGTGAGGCTGAAGAGTCACGTGGCTATTTTCAAAATGTTCTGGCAAATTTGCAAACTGAGTTTTGGGGGAGTCACCCAGTTTTGTTTTTCTTGGTTTAATAGGCATTTAAAAATAATCCTGGCTTCATTTTTTCCCTATTTTCTCTAATGTTTTCTGATAATATTCCAACTTAAAGAAAGTTGACAAACAATTGAAACACCTCACCCCACCACCATGCTGGGATTAAAGTTGTGCACTACTCCAACTAGTGGGAAACATTTGTGGTTTTAAGGAATTTCACTACTTATGTAGGGGAATGTGTTACAGTAGTGGTGTTTGGGGTATCCTGACTTATGGGGAAGCCAGGCTATACTTGGAACCACAATAGAATAGCTCTGGAAGGGTAGAGCTGCAATAGGACAGTTCTGGAGGGGTAGAGTCACAATAGGATAGCTCTGGGAGGGGGGTAGAGTCACAATAGGACAGCTCTGGGAAGGGTAGAGTTACAATAGGACAGTTCTGGAGGGGTAGGGCCTCAATAGAATAGCTCTGGAGGGGTAGAGCTGCAATAGGACAAATCTGGGGGAGGGGATAGAGCTGCAATAGGACATCTGTGGGAGTAGAGTCACAACAGGACAGCTCTGGAGGCTGGAGCTGTAATGGGACAGCTCAGTCTTGGAGGAAAGGTGTCTTTACTGGAAAGCCAGGCTACCTTCAGGGTGCCTACTGGGGTGCAGTGGGAGATGTTCTCCCAGCAGGATATAAGGATCCTGTTCTCCTGGAGAAGCCGCTACAGCTGAGTTCTGCTCTGTTCCCTTACGGGAGGGAGCTTCCTAGCAGAACTGTCTGCTTCTTCTGCTAAGACTCTGCTCAGGAAAGCCCCCTGCAGAAATGTAGCCATCTTGCTCCGCTTAGGCGAAAAGTTGTTACTCCCCCTACCAGACCTTTCTCGGCCACCTTAAGGAGCGTCCTAGTAAGGGTCTTCTGTTCTGCTCCACCTTGCTGAGGCCCCCTAGGGAGCGTCTCAGCAAGGTCTTTCAGCTCAGTCCCCTAAGGGACGGCCCAGCCAGGTTCTTCTGCTCTGCGAGCAGCTGAATTAAGGTCACCCAAGACTCTTTTGAGAAAGAGATTTATTTGGGAAGGAGGAGTCCAGGAGAGTGGCTGCCTCTGCCAGGGAGAAATTAAAGGCAACTTTTAACTGAAGGGGTGGAGAGGCTTATTTATATAGGGCTTCTTAGAGGCAGAGTTTTCCCAGGGAGAGGGGGGATTGGTTAGTTTTTCCCTGCTCTGGGATTGGTCAGTTTAGTTGGTCAGGGGTAGAGATAGTTCTGACTTCATGGCCAAACTGTGTTTCTTTCACTTTTTGACTTTAATCTTAGGACCAGGGCATATTTCTTCCACTGACTCTGATTCTAGGGACAACGTGTGTGTTTTGACACTAGTTTCAGAGTCAGGACATGTGTCCTTAGTCAGGGATAAAGATGCTTCTGTCCGTGGTCCAGGTCTCAAATACAGGGTGTGTTTCTTTCTCTGACTCTGGGTTTAGAGTCACGGTGCTCAGTGATTGGTTGGTTTCCTGCTCCAGTTGTCCCCTTTACCCTACAGCTTATGTAAATCTAAACCTGTGATACTTAGCCTGTTTGAGATTTTAGCACCGACCTGTGCCAGCCTGTAGGCACCTACATGGTTTTCATGAGGTTTTATTGCTTTCTTACAGCTGAGAACTCTCTCACATAGGCCAGAACCATCATTATAAAGATACAATGTTCAAAAACTATCATTTTGAAGAGCCTGCCTTGAGCATGCAGTGTGTGTGGCTTGTGGGAGTGGGGATCCAGGGCTTAGAGCCATCAACCCCACCAACTGCTCTATCTATGAGCTGGTAGACCGCAAGGAGGAGCCGGTGCTGCAGAGCCCGATCCAGGAGCCCATAATGGCCACCAAAGATGAACCCTGAAGCATGACTGTCATTGAAGATGGCAGTGGTCACCAACATCTGCCGCAGAACCAAGAAGCAATTCCAAGAAGGCTGTCCCCATGAGAAGATGCTACTTAAAAAGTGGACTAAATTAGAACAAAAGATAGTGGGACAGAGCAGCACACGAGGGTGGATGGTAAACTACAGATGTAGTGAAGGAGGGCATGGGAGCAATGTGGAAGTGCAGCTAGGGCGGATAAATAACAGAGCAACCCTGAACAGAACCAGTCCTTTGCCTGCGGGATGGCCAGAAGCAGGGAGCTGCCACTAGGGCTAGCCATGCTGGGAGAAGGAGTTGAGGGCCCACCACTGCCCACAGAATGCAAGCACAACAGTCGTGCCCAGTACCTCTCAGGGTAGCATGGGAAGGAGGGAGGCAGTCTGGAGCTTGCTATGCTCCTGCCCTGGTTGCCCTACCTAGCCAGGACAGTCCTGACTCTGGGCAACACCGGGATATCCTTGCCGAAGTTCAGTGTGGTCCAGAATTGATGATGCTTCAGAAACCACAACCCTTAAACCAGGCCAGTGACTCATGGCAATGAATGCTATTTGTGTATGCAGATGTTTGGGCAAATACATATACCGAGTGACACACTGCAGTTTCCAATGTCACTACAACAAATGAATTTGGGAAAGATGGAGGAACAAAGCAGTGCATATAAGGAGGAGGGAGGCAGAGCCATGCGGATGTCCAGGCCCACGCTATTGCTCCGAGCCATGTTGATGTGTATGCTGCCTATACTATCACCTGAGTCCATGGTGATGTCTGTGGCCATGTTCCCACAGAAGGCCATGGAAGCCACGTGGATATCCATGGTCTGTGCTACCGCCAGGGCCATAGTGATGTCCGTGGTCTGTGCTGCCACGGATGGGTCCGTGGTCCTGCTCCAGTCAGACCACGTTGATGTCCGTGGCCCCTGTTCTCACGAAAAGCCATACCGATGTCCACGGTCTGTACTGCCATGTGAAGCCATGTTGATATCTATGGGCCAGGATTCTGCCAGGGACCGTGTTGCTGTCTGTGGCCTGTACTGACTCTAGGGACCATGCTGAGGTCCGTGGCACATGCTGTTGAAAGAGGCTGGGCAGATGCCCACGGTGTGTACTGTTGTCCAATGCCACGTGCAAGTCTATGGTCTGCGCTGCCACTGCCTGACTGTAAAGGACAGGGTAGCCTCTGCAGTGCTGTCCATGACTGCAGACTCACAGTGGAGAAGGAGAGACACAAAAGGCTTCTGCAGCAACCCCCAAGCCCCACCCCAAAGGAGCAACCTAGCAAGGAAGCCTCCCAAGAGAACGCCTGAAAATCGTGATAAGGATGCTGATGTGTAGGTCTCCAGAATAGATGGTGACTGATGGGGTGCCAGGGGAGCAGGGGAGGACTCGGTTTTCTTTAAGGAGCTGGACACCAGAAGTTTGACCACGCTCCAGTGACTATATGAACAACACAAATTAGGCTTCTTTGTTATTGTTGTTGATCTTTTTGTGAGAAAAGTCAGAAAGGTGGGGAGGAGGTGGACTGGGAAATAAGAGTAATTGGGGTGCATTGTGTGAAATTCCCAAATAATCAACAAAAACATTATGTTTAAAAAAACTCTTCTTTCTTATAAAAATCTAGAGTAATGGATGTAAGCTTTCAAAAGAATGGGCTGTGTCTGCACCCAGGTTTATATTTGTTCCCACAAAGCAAGAGAATTTGTGATAAAATAACTCTCTAATTAACTCTATTTCTTCGTGTAGTCAGTTTACCAGATTTTCTGAATAATCTGCCAGAAACTTGAATTCCTAAGTGCTCCCTGAGTGACTATCATAAGCTCAAGGCTTTGCTAAAAGTGACTGGAAATGAAAGCCAGGAAGCTCGGTTCCACGGCTCTCATAACCAGGGAGGGTTGAAACTTACCATTCTGTAGTTAATAATCTCCAAAACTTTTTCAACCCAAAAATATAAAAAGACTAGTTTATGCTCAGTAGACCTTTGGGTTCCCAGTTCCAGAGGGAGAAGAGTCTACGACCATGAGTAGTAACGTAGCAGCAGGCAATGTATAGCTGGTAGGCTAGCAAGCTGAGGGCTTGCTTCTTAAACCACCGGCAGGAAGCAGAGAGGATGAACCAGGAATGATTTGAAACTCAGTCTTCCACCAGAGACTTATTTTATCCTGCAAGGCCACACCTCTTAAGTCTTTCCAGACAGCACTGCCAACTGGGAGCCAGGCATTAATACAGGGGGACAATCTCATTCAGATCATCACAGAAGCCCATGGTAAGCAAAGGGCTTACTTGTGTGACCTGTCAGTTTCTTCTAAGACTTGTGAAAACTTGACAAAACTGATGTGGGATGTCCTTCTGTATGTGTGTTGTTTTTTATTGGTTAATGAATCAAGCTGTTTTGGCCAATGGCTTAGCAGAATAAAGCCAGGCAGGAAATCCAGAGAGAGAGAGAGAGAGAGAGAGAGAGAGAGAGAGAGAGAGAGAGAGAGACAGAGAGAAGGTGGAGTCAGGGAGATGCCAGACATTAGAAAAGACAGACACTGGAACCTATCCAGTAAGACACAGCCTTGTGCCTAAACACAGATGAAAAGAAATGGGTTAATTTAAGATATAAGAGCTAGGCAGGAATACACATAAGCTATTGGCCAAACGATGTTGTAATTAATATAGTTTCTGTGTGATTATTCAGGTCTGGGCAGCCAGGAAATGAACAGACAGCCTCTGCTTACACAAAAACATCTGATTGCAGGGCTGGGGAGACAGGGCAATAAAGGGCTTGCAGTGCGGGCACAATGAGCATGAAGGCCTGAGCTCAGTCTCAGGCACCCCAGAAACAACTGGGTGCAGTGGTTCACCCCAGCAATCCTAGTGCTTCTGGAGAGTTCTGATCAGTCACACTAGGCAACTTTGCCAGCTCCAAGGTCAGGGAAAGGTCATGTCTCAATAAATAAAGTGGAGAGTAACTGAATGAAATATCTGACCCCAGCCTCTGGCCTCCATACCCATGTGTACTTGTGCACAGACACCTATGCACATCCACGCACTTACACACCAACATGCTTATTTTTTCAACATAAATATTATTAGGGACACATTTTAAGACAATACTGACCCTACAGTCTTTATTTTCTTTTTCATTCAGCATGTCTTCACCTAGGCATTGATGCTTGAATAACTTAATAGTTAAACAAAGTTAACTAGGACCTTACAAAATCTAAGTCACAAGACAGGATTGGGCTGAGAATGGTCCAACAGCCACTGTCCTTGTTAGGGTCTCTGTTGCTGTGAGGAAACACCATGATCATGGCAACTCTTACAAAGAAAAACATTTCATTGGGGCTGGCTTACTGCTCAGAGGATTAGTTTCTTTATCCTCATGGCATGAAACACGGCAGCATTCAGGAAGACAAAATGGTGAAGAGGGAGCTGAGACTTCTACATCTCGATCTGCAGGCAACAGTGAATTCTGAGCCCCTAGGCATGACTTGAGCATTTTAAACCTCAAAGCCTGCCCCAGTGACACACTTCCTCCATCAAAGCTACACCTACTCAAACAAGTTCACACCTTTTAATAGTGCCACTCCCTATGGACCAAGCATCAAACACAGGGTCTACAGGGGCCATACATAGTTAAAAGTTCCTTATTAAGGGAAGAGGCACAGATATTGATGACTGAATCTAAGAACATCCCATGTCTTGTAGCATTTGATGCTCCTCAAGTGGAATGTGCTGGTAAGTGTTTGACAGTGGCTCTCTGAAAAGAGAAACACCCTGGCCTGCTGTGCCCAGGGATTCTCATGGCATCATCTCCATCCACAGCTGATGACAGGAAGTCCCAGAACATGGGCTTGGGAGGAATGCTACAACTGGGACCAGTGACTCGGTCACACCACTCAGTAAAATATTACACAAGTGCTAAAAATCAATTCACAGTCAGATCTGGTAAAACGATTGGCAGGCGTCTCAAAGAAAGGAATTCTATGATAGCTCTAAATACCTGAAGCCCTCATAGGACAATGGGATGGTGTTATAGACTTTTGGAAAAATGCAAAGCGTAAATGAAGGGCTCTATTAATCTATAAATAGATTGGGTGTTAGCATTCTGTTTTCCTTTAAAAAATACATGTGTGTGTGTGTGTGTGTGTGTGTGTGTGTGTGTGTGTTCGCGCGCGTGCACATGCACACGCGCACACTAGCGTATGGCAGCTACGTGTTTAAAAGTTTTCTATAGGCTGGAGTGATTGTTCAAGAGACCCTAGGAATCTGTTGTTCCTGCCCTGCACCCCAAAAGTGGGATTAGAAGCTCACACCACTGCACCCAGTTCTCCCCTCTGGATTCTAGAAGTCAAACTTGGGCCCTGAGTCATCTTGCTAGCCCTTAAAATGTATTGTTTCACATTAAAATGTAGTCAGTCTTCACTGGGAATTCTTTAAAATTGAGAATCCATTATTTAGTATTGTTAGGGAATACATATTTTATTTCTTCTATCACTAATGTGGGTGTGGGGCCACAGGCTTTGGTGTCCACGTGGAGCTCAGTGGACAATAAGCAAGAATCAGTGCTCTCTGTCCACCGTTATGTAGGCCCCAAGAGCTAAACTCTTGTAGCCAGCTTGTGCGGCAAATGCCCTTACCCCCAATGAGCCATATCTCTGACCTGTGCTTTTTTTTTTATTTAGATTAGTAAAATTTATATCTCAGCTCAAAAAATCCTTAAATATTATTCTAGTCCTATTGCATTAAAAATTAGGGTAAATATCCCATTTCTCTGGCTTCTTAGACAACCCAGAATGGATATTATTCAGCCGCTGGTTCTTTGGGGACGTGGAAAGGGCTGGTCTGTGGAAAGCTGGATGCATGGAGGAGCTATTCAGATAAATTGAGCAGTGGGAGTGCTGGCCTCAAACCTGGTGTTCTGGGGTGTTCAGGCTAGCTTTTCCAGTCCCCCTGCCTTTCATCCTTCTGCCTGCTGTCATCTGTCACACGCCCTCTGAGTGACTGGCCACTGGCTATTTCATTACCTCCTGGTTGCTAATTTGCTTCCTCCAACCTGCTGAGGGTGGAGAAACCAAGCAGGCAGCTTACCTCCTTCACCTAGTGTAGAAGAACAGACTCCCAGAGAAGTCCCGGGAGAACCTCCTGGGAGGGAAGGGCCACTATTTCAATCCATCAACTTGACATGAGGCTTCTTACTGAACCTAACCTGTACATGTCCTAAGACAAGAAAAACCATATAGTGCAGCTCTGATCCCATACAATTGAACTTAGGGCTAGCATCTATAGTGTCACAAATTGACTAACTTATTGATATTTTGTCTCTCATCAGCCTAGTGGAATATTGAATGGCTCTTCCTACCTCAGGATATGCTGAAGGACAGACTCTCCCTACTAGTCAGAGTTGGGTCTGTTGCTCTGCCTCTGACTCAGGGTTCTTTACCACCCTTCATTCATCACCAGCTAGCATACAAAAAGACAAGTCCACTTAAAATGTTGAACTCTTTCTTTTCCAATCTTTTCTCTCCACTAAGGCAAATTTTGCATATAAAATTTACATATGAAATTGCACAGATGGAGGGTATCAATCGTCCTCTTCCTGATAATGTGCACACTCAGGAATCCACCACTCCAGACCTGTTACCAACATCCCATCACTCCCGAGAGCTCTGTTCTTCTTCCCTTCCAACCCCTCACAGACAATCACAGTTCTGCTATTCCTGAATTTCATCTCTGGACTATCTGAGCCATAATAAGTCGTGGGAAAATGAGCACCATGGCCTGTGTCAGTGGCTCACTTCTTTTCTCTGAATGATTGACTAGTTCTCAAGCACATAAATGTGTCACAGTTTGAACATAGATTCCTCCGTTGGTGGACGCCATTTTAGTTCAGAGTCCTGAGTCTTCCCTGAATGGTCACCAAGCCAAGGCCAGCAATGTCCTCAGACACAACTCAAGTCAAGAGAGAGTGTTGTAACTCTGGGTGGCACAGAGGCCGTATTCCCAACACTCAAGGGCCAGAGACAGAAAGATCACTTTGAGTTCAAGACAAAGACTGGTCTATATAGCCAGCTCCAGCCAGCCAGGATCACATACTAAGGCTACCTATTTTCTTTCCATGCAAGAGGGTGACTAATTGTCAGTGGGCCTCCTAGGTCAGTTGCGTGGGCCTAACAATACTCTTCCAAAATTCAGAACCTGTAAAGTTTTACTGAGAATGCAGTATGTTACAGAATGTGATTTGTAAACACAGATAGAAACACACACATGTGCTCGCATACACACACACACACACACACACACACATGCATACACTGGGGACAAGAAGGGAAAGAGAAACAGGGAGAGGGAAGAGAGAAGAAAGATGATAACAAAATGCACATTCGTTCAACAGGATCCCTAGCCCTTCCCTCCCTGTTCTTCTCCTATACATTTCCCTGTTTCTCTCCACGGACTTGTGTTGTCTGTCACCTTCTCTAGGGTGAAGCAACAGCAAGTGATTCCTTGTGTTGAGCCACATAACATCAATCGTGAAGGGGGCGCTTGTGCTCTGTGTGCAGGTGCTCAAAGCTCAAGGTTTTTGGTCTTTGTATTTTTTAACTCTTCACCAAAACTTTTTCTTAGCTCAAGCAGCTACTCTTGTTATCAAGCATAAAAGGCCAAAGGAGACGCCCTCCTGCTGTTTTGTTGTTATCACATAGCCCAATGCTGTGGGACAGTGGTCTTTTATCCTGTCACTTATATTGTATTGCTTTAAAAAAACACTGATTGGCCAGTAGCCAGGCAGGAAGTATAGGCGGGGTAACCAGGCAGGAAGTAGAGGTGGGGTGACAAGAACAGGAGAATTCTGGGAAGAGAAGTCAGTATGCAGTCGTCACCCAGACACAGAGGAAGCAAGATGAGAACACCTCACCGATAAATGTACTAAGCCTCATGGCTAACATAAGCAAGAATAATGAACTAGTTTGAGATGTAAGAGTTAATTAATAAGAAGCCTGAGCTAGTAGGCCAACTAGTTTATAATTAATGTAGGCCTCTGTGTGCTTCTTTGGGACTGAACGACTGTGGGATTCAGGCAGGACAGAAACCTCAGTCAACAGCCCAAGCTGGCTATGTAGTCAATAATTTGAACCCTGTTCCTCCAGCTCCACCTCCCAAAGTGCTGGGATTACAAGAATGAGCCACCAGATTGAGTTTGTGCAGCCCTAGATATGGAATCCAGGTATTGCACATGCTAGGCAAGTATTCTCCTGACTGAACTACAGCCTGGCCCCTCTGTTGTTTATTGATCCATTCTGCAGCCTCTTGAAGGCATGCCAGTAGAAATAGCTGCACGTGTCTCTCCAGTCTTCTGTAGAAGGTGGTGGTTTCTAACATTACGAATTCATTGTGAAGTAGGGACCCTTGAACGTTGGCCTATCTGGGGGTCTCTTGTTATGCCCTCTAGAGACCAGCAGCTTCTCCTCTGTTGTGTTTAGTTGGCCCAAGGACAAAGCTAGACTGTGGGAAAGATATATGCCCCACCTCTGAAAATAATCTACACTGGAAATGTATTTAATGGTACTGGAATAGTTCATCTACCTATTCATTCAGTAGTTAAGAGCATTTGTTGTTCTTGCAGAGGACTGGAGTTCAGATCCCAGAACTTACCACAGGACACTTACAGCCATCTGTCACTCCAGCTCCAGTGTTACTGAGCCCTCTGCTGACCTCCAGTGTACCTGCACATACATGCACGCACACACACACACACACACACACACACACACACACACACACACCAAATACTTTTTATAATGTTTGTAAGTTGTGTATGGTGGCACATGCCTTTGATACTAGCATGAAGGAGGCTGAGACTGGAGGCTCTCATGTCTGACTGAGGTCCAACTGTTGCACAGAGAGATCTTGTTTTAAAAAGTGTGTGTGTGACTTTTTTAAATGTAATTTTTAAATTTTTTTTAAAAATTAAAAATGTGATTTAGCACTGTAGAGTTTTGGGTTTCTGTTTGTTTTTATGCTTAATTTTTGGAACCAGACCATTTATTTTGTGATTCATTGAGCTCCTCAAGATGGATCGATGCTGCAACAGCTACCCTCTTGGGTTTAGGGTGCTGGTCCCTCAGTGAATCCGTGCCTGAATCTGTGATAGACAGTTTCAGGAGCCTCATCTGCCCAGTCCTGGCAGTGTTTCCTCCCTTAGCCTGGGCACTCCAATGATACTTTCTCCTTGCACTCGACAGTGTAGCCACATTTGCCGGTCTGGACTTCTGAAGGTTGTAGGCCATAGAACCACAGCCGCGGCACTGTGTGTGCAACTTCCTGAGCATTCCCCAAAGGATGCCCCTTCCTTCTGTCATCTTCCTCTGCCGCCGCTATAGGGATTTTAAGTGCACTTACAATGTTAAGTTTCTTCTTTCCCAGTACTTTCTCTCCACTAAGGTAAAGTTTACCTGTAAAATAGCACAGCCATGAAGTGCACTGGCTGCTCTTGGAGAGGACCTGGGTTCAGTTCCCTGCACCTCCATGGAGGCTCACACCTACCCATAACTCTAGTTCCAGAGGATTCAATACTCTCTTCTGACTCTGCAAGACACCAGGCATGCATACGGTGCACATGTAGGCAAAACACATACATAAAATAAAAAATAATAAGCATAAAAAGAAATGAAGTTTATAGTTTTGTTTAGCAATCTGAAGATTCTAATCTCTTGCAGTTGTTTTGACTTCTTACCAACATAGGCTTTGTCAAACTGTCACTTTAAGTAGGTTTACAATTCTTATTCCACATCCAGTCTGCCCTAACAGTTCATATATTTAATTGTAACAAAGTCAGTAAATACAATAAAGTTTTGCAAGAAAAATTCCTGGGTAAAGATTTTAATTTATGGAAGTATCATTAGTTTAATAACTAATTAGACTAAATAAGGTTTGACAGAGTGCTAATCTTAAGACAAATTGTTCATATTTTTCTTTATTTGTTCATGCTTATTACCATGGAGACAGCACAGTCAAACACAGCAGCCAGCACATTGTTCTCCTTGGACTTCCTACTATAGATTTGATTAGGTAATCTGGCAAGCCCACTTTAAGACTCTGAGAACACATTGTTTCTTTAGTGAAAACACAGTCAGCATTCAAACACAATCAATAACACAATGGTTATTGGATTTTAAATTCCACCATTGCCCTCCCCCTTCTAATCTGAAAATGGGAGAAAAAGGCAAATCACTTCAATTAGCTATTTTTGTGGCAAATTCAAGTGTCAGATTAATTCACCAGAGCAACAGGGCTTGGTCTTACAAAGGGGGTGGGTTAAAGGATGCTCATTCGGTAAACAGGGCAGGGGACCTTTTAAATTGAAGTCCAAATATGGCTAGCTTGGAAGAATTTCCTTTCAGACGAACTGAACGTCTCTCTCCAGCTTCCTGCTCTGCACCACGCAGGAACAATGGGAGGTGAACGTCTTTTCAATGGGACATACCTGTGCTCTGATACATTTGCCTTTTCCAGACCCATTCATGCTGTGGGAGTGCCAGTTTTTAATCCCTTTGGGGGTTCCTCTAGAAATTCTGTATGGTTACTGCATCTACATTCCTTGTCTTTGTCCTCCAGGCTGGCAAAGGGGACATTCCTGTGTTTGTAGCTATTTCAGGGAAGACTTGCTAACAGTGCTCAGAAGAGAGAGGCTCAGCACCCTTGGAGGCCCTCTTCCCTGGCACCTCACGAAGGCACAGGAGGGAAAATGGTTTCTGTTGTTTTTTTCAAATAAAATGATTTGGCTGAATTGCTAGCAGACAGCCAGGAGCTACCCTATTTCACCTTCTTCTCATTACAAAAGAAAACGTGATTTCTATTTTAACCTCTATTTTCTCTATATCCAAGCTCCATGGGCTTCTAAAAACCAGAGCACAGACTGTGATAATAAACTTGACTTTGAAGCAAGGCTTTTATTTATGGTGATCCAGTCACTCAAGAGGTCTCATAATTTTGGTCCCTTTCATTTAAAAAAATATGCTGTTTGTACTAAATTAATTCCTTAGGTTTTCCTACTTGGTATTATGTGAAAATATTAATATTTCAATGCAATACTAAGGGGTTTCTTCCTAAGAATTAAATATGAGAATTTGACCAAGTAATTGCAACTCATCAGTAGGAAAGTGTACAAGCGTAATTTCTAAACACTTTAAATTTTTACTATAGTGTGTGCATGTAAGATTGGGGTGGGGTGTGAATGTCCATGACAAGGGGTGTTTGTGGTGTGTGTGTGTGTGTGTGTGTGTGTGTGTGTGTGTGTAGATCAGAGGACAGCTTGTGGTCTCCTTCCGGGGACTGAATCAAGATGCCGGGCTTCTGCAGCCAGTGTACTTAGTAGCTGAGCCATAGACAAGGTCCCAGGCCATCTCTCCACAGCCTAGATGTCCACACCACGCCTTTAGAAGGCAGCTCGTCAAATACAGCTTTCAGGGTGTGTTGTTGGACAAGGAAAGATTGGGCCTTGAGCCTGCCCAATAAAAAGTCTGTTCCAGAGACACCTACTTTCTGTTGGTCTGGAGGTAGAGCCTGGGGGAGTTGGCCTTCTGGAAGCTTCAGGCCTCTTTTCTGAGGGAGAGCCAGAACAGAACCGTAGTGTGTTTAGGAGGGAACCCCTGCATCCTTGATTCGGCGCCCTCTGCTCTGCTTTAAAAGCAGCCCTGTTTTTCGTGTTGTAGTTGGCCGCTCTGCCGGCCTCTGGCTCCAAGAGAACAATCCTTCATTGAAGCCGGGCGGCCCCGACCCAGAGGCAGTAGAAAGCTGGGATGGAGGTAGAGAGGGCCTTTCCACCCTTCACCCTGCAGAGGGTAAGGGCTCTGTCAGGCGCCCAGAGAGCACAGGGGGAGAACTCAGCAGCCTTCGTATACAGCATTCATTATGCCGGTGTCACAAGGGCTCCCACACTGAAGGGAGGCACAGTTCACCGTGCGTGGCCACCTCTCACTGGTGCCACCCAGCTGGGTTTGAGCCTCACCAAACAGCCCCTAAGTAGGAGGCTTTGGTCCATCTCCTCACCCAGAGAGCTCCCCAACCACACCGTAGCACTGACATTTCTAAGTAAACCTCCAAATAAAATGTCTCTTCTGAAGGAAGGAGCCATGCAATGAAGTGGGCAGGGCTTGCCACAAGGCAAGGCCAGAAAAGAATCAGAGGGGAGTCTGCTGATGACTTCAAGTCTTTCATAACTATGGGCCTGAGACATAGCCATCCCCAAGGTAAACTCTCATCTAAAACAGCAAAACCCATCACCACCACCATCACCACCTCCTCCTCCACCACCACCACCTCACATTCATGCAACAAAACCCAGCTGTAGTCTACCACCATGGCATTCTGAGCACCGACCATAGCTCTCCAATGCTGGAACCTGGTTAGTATGTGGAAAGACAACGCACTCAGCCGTTTCCCTTTCTTAAGGCTGCCCTGACAAACCGTCAAATAAAGTGGATTCTTTACAGCTGCAGAAACTGGTTATCTCAGAATTCCAGAGAAAAGAGGTCCAAGATCAAGAGCTGGCAAGACCAGGCTCTCTGGTCACTCTGGAGAACTCTGTCCTGCCTCTTCTAGTTCATGGTGTTTGCCAGCTATTCTCAGCACCCACTGGCTTGCAGACACCTTCCTCCTATTTCATGGTCACCTTCTCCCTTGGCGTCTCCTTTTCAGCTTTCCGTAGGGACACTAACTGTGTAAGGTTGGGACTTACCCCAATAACCTCATTTTCAACATGATTGCTTCTATAATGAGCCTATCTCTAAAGAAGATCACATTTCCAGCTAATAAAAGGTTGGGTTTGAAACACACATTGTTGGGGGAGTCGGTGAGATGGTTCAGCAGGGAAAGGCAACTGTGCAAAATGTGACAACCACTGAGCCCCAGAACACACACAGGCACATGCACGCATGCACACACACACAGGCACATGCACACATACACACACACAGGAGCACGCACACACATACATGCACACCAAAACAAAAAAGTTTATTTAACAAGCATTCAAGGTATGACATAATTCAACTTTGGCCTCAGCTTCCAAAGCACTTCCCGCTGCCCTCTGCCTGCTTACTCTCAAGCAGTTCACTGCAGAAAAGGAGGGAAGGAACTCTTAGCATCATAGGACAAACTGCATAAGACCCGTTTCTGTAACACTCTAAGGTATATAAGTGAGGGCGTTGGGAAGGCATAGGCCCCTTCTCTCTCAGTGCCACCCCTGCTGTCTCCTCTGACTGTCTATTAACAAACTGACTCCAGGATACCCAGAGATCACTAGAACTGAAGATAGTCTAGTAAGTTCTGCGTGATGTCAAGACGTTTGTAAACTCACCTTGTCATCGCCATTACTATCATCTCTAGACAGCTAATGGTAGCAAATGCATCATAAGATCTAGATACACACAGACTTGGCAGGCTGAGTCAGTTGTAGGCACTAGGTTGATGCTCCTTGCTTTCAAAATCATGTGTCGTCTAAGAGGTGCATCACCTAGTTCCTTCTAACTCTGCTATCTTCTCAAATCCTCACTAAGGACTTTACTTCATAGGAAACTATGGGTGCTCCCCAGAAGATCTATTCTGTCTGGTGACGTATCTTAGGATCAGAGCAAGGTTTGTGTTGCAAGGAGGGGGCTTACTTGTTCATCCCGGCCTCCCGGCTAGCTTACACCTAAAATAACCACACAGAAACTGTATTAATTAAAACACTGCTTGGCCCATTAGCTCTAACTTCTTATTGGCTAACTCTTACATCTCAGTTTAACCCATTTCTATTAATCTGTGTATTTCCACGTAGCTGTGGCTTACCAGGAAAGATTTGGCACGTCTGTCTCTGGCGGAACCATGGTGTCTCTCTGACTCTGCCTCCTTTCTCCCAGCATGCCATTTAGTTTTCCTTGCCTACCTAAGTTCTGCCCTATCACCAGGCCCAACGCAGTTTCTTCATTAACCAATGAGAGCAACACAAAGACAGAAGGACCTCCTATACCAGGTTTGGACCTAAAATTTATTGGTTCCCACTTCAACAGGTTTTGACTAAATCTTTCTTGTAATTAATTTTGACAGTATTTGGAAAATGGAAATAAACTTAATTTTGGTTAGCCCTACCCCTCCCCAATCAGAGCAGGTAGGCGGACTGACAGACTCGCCTGGATCACTCTCTGAGGTGTTGCCACTTCCTGTTAATTTCTCCCAGGATGAGAGAGGATGGCACAGGGTCCAGAGCAGTTTATGTGCCTTTCCTGAATGACTGTGCTTTTGCCTACAAGTAGATGATGCAAAACTCGGAGAGAAGTGGACACAGCCCTGTCTTCAGGAAGTTTGAAGACTTGAGGAAGGAATTAATCCCACTGTAAGAGTAAGTATCTCGCTACACATTCTTTAATGTGTCAGGAGGAGGCTAGAGGGGCCTGGCAGTTAGATGGTCCCCAAATGCAAATTAACTGGGTATTATGAGTGGAGCATTTGGTCCAGGATGAAAGTCTATGTCCTGGAGGCTGACAGTGGGTTGTCATGGCTATGTGTCAGTCATGCGTCAGGTCCTGGAGACCAGAGTACTGAGAGGGGACTTGCAAGCTGGCTGAGTTGATAAAATCTGCTGCCCAAGTATGAAGACCTGAGTGTGAGCCCCAGCTTTCACCTAGAAAGACAGATGTGGTGGCGCATGTTCGTAATCTCTGGGCTGGGGAGGTAAAAACAAGCAGATTCCTAGGGCTCACTGGCCAACCAGCCTAGCCTACTCAGGCAAGCTCTTGGCCAATGAGAGACACTGTCTCATAAAACAAGGTGGATGACTCCTGAGGAATAACTCCTGAGGCTGGCGTCCAGTCTTCTACACATACCAGGTACACCAGGGAACCCTGTGGTACACAGTCATACATGCAGGCAAAACACTTATGTACGTATAAATATCATAAATAGTTAATTTTTAAAATTCTCTCTCTCTCTCTCTCTCTCTCTCTCTCTCTCTCTCTCTCTCTCTGTGTGTGTGTGTGTGTGTGTGTGTGTGTGTGTGTGTGTGTGTGTGTTTTCATGGGCATACTAAGTTGAACCTTTGGAAGTTGCCTTGCTCCTTTTCCTCTGTGAATACCAGGAACTGAAGACAGGTCATCAGACTTAGTGGCAAGTGCCCTTACTCATTCAGCCACTGGGCCCAAAGCTGCTTTTGAAGCAGGGAACTGATTGAAATAAGAAATCTAGTGAAGACCTGGCTGTGATGAAGGAACCTCTGGAACGCCAAACTTCTCTCCTACAGACACCCAGCCTCAGGCCAGGGCTATCCTCCTGAGGTAAGCAAGTGCAGGTGTGTCTCGAGCAAGAAGGTAGAGACGTGCAGTTAGTATAACAAAACTTATATTTTATTATGTGAAGGATCATCACACAAGGCTCACACTCTAAATTCCTAATTCTAAGATCTTAAGCCTAGCTCCCCAAAGCTGCTTGCCTACATGGATTCTTAGCCGAAGGTCAGGTCCAGTCTCTAACAGAAGTCTCTGATTCAAAGGTCGGGATCCTGGGGCTGTCTCTCCAGTTGCAGGACAGATCAAGGTGGCGTCTCTCCAGATGCTTCTGGTCTCTATTTATATAGCGTCCAGTGGGCACCATGGCGTTCTCAGACAGTTTCTTGTTTTCTTGAATGATGTCACTGGATTTTGATTATCAGGTACAGTCTTGGGTGTGGTGTAGCTGACTAAGCTATTTTTACAGGTCTAGAAGGCAGTTTGTTTCATTGTGACCCTTACAAAGTGGTACCCCCAAGCCCTGGCACTTCCCAGAAGTGAGGAACCCCAAGCGAGTGCTTGCTCAGCTGTGGGAAAACTCACCTTCAGGGACCAAGGGGAATGCCCCTGACAGATTGTTGGGAAAGAGCCAGGAGGTGGGAGCTCCTGACTTCTCAGAAAACCCTTTCCCCTCCCTTTCTTCTTCCTCATCTACAGCACTAATATCTAAGCTGTCTCAATAGCAAAGTTCATAAGGCATTGCGGTCGGTGTGCACACATGTTGTTTGGCCGAGCTGTTTCCAGTCATGGGTTTGATTTGGTTTTTTAGTTAAAAACTCTGAGCCATTTCTGAGATTGCCTTCCCCAAAAGTTAGACGTCATCAGGTCTTTCTGTCTTTGCAGTCTGGTTGTAAGGGGCCAGCATGGAGGCGAGGGGCTCATCCATGTCGTGTTTGTGTCAGAGTTTGCTCTAAAAACACATCTCTGAGAAGGGAAAAACGGACCTCAGAATAGATTTCAGCATTTCAGTTCTTACGACCCAAGTGCTAAGTAAGGGGGATAAATCAATTCAAGTTAATTTTATTGGGTTTCAGATATCAAGTTCTATCAAGAGATATCAAGTTCTATCAAGAGCTTCCATCAAAACATTGTGTTTCCATGCGTATTAATTAGCCGGGAGGTGGTGGCACACGCCTTTAATCCCAGCACTCGGGAGGCAGAGACAGGTGAGTAAGGTGAGTAAGGTGAGTATCCAAATAATTAGTGATCCTAGAGAAGCTAAATAAGAAGGAGAACCCAAAGAAAAACATATAGGCATCCTCCTGAATATTAACCTTCATCAGGCGATGAAAGGAGACAGAGACAGAGACCCACATTGGAGCACCGGACATAAATCTCAAGGTCCAAATCAGGAGCAGAAGGAGAGAGAGCACGAGCAAGGAACTCAGGACCGCAAGGGGTGCACCCACACACTGAGACAATGGGGATGTTCTATCGGGAACTCACCAAGGCCAGCTGGCCTGGGTCTGAAAAAGCCTGGGATAAAACCGGACTCTCTGAACATAGCGGACAATGAGGACTACTGAGAACTCAAAAACAATGGCAATGGGTTTTTGATCCTACTGCACGTACTGGCTTTGTGGGAGCCTAGGCAGTTTGGATGCTCACCTTGTTAGTATTAGTTTTTTGTCTCAATATTTTTTTAAAAATTTTTCAGTTTGTGGCTTTTAAATTTTTTTCAAGTTTTAAACAAATTTAAATTTTTACAATTCATCCTTTGTGCCATCTTATTTTGAGTTATATTTGTGCGTGTATGACTCAGGGTACTGTGGTGGTCGCAGAACAACTTTGGAGACTGAACCAAGGTTGTCAGATTTGCCCGGATTTGCTTAGCAAGTGCTCTCACACGCTGAGCCATCTCACTGCTCCCCACCCCACCCAGAGACAAAGCCTCGTGTAGCCCAGGCTGACCCCAAACTCACTACATAGCCAAGGATAACCCTCTGTGTGCTGGAATAATAGGCATAGGTTCCCACACCTGGTTTATGTGGTGCTGGGGTCAAACCCAGGGCTTCATGTGTACCAGGCAAGGTAGCTGCCAACTGAGCCATGTCCCCAGTCTGTTTTATAATTCTCATTTTTTTTTCTTTTCACTGAACTGTCCTTCATTGGAATGGCACTATTCTTTGGGGACACTGATCACCAGGAAGCGTAATGGAAAGAGAAGGACAACTTTACTGGTTACTTTCTGATGCGATGAGAGAATATCACGACCGAAACTAACTTATGGAAGAAAGAGTTCACTTTGGCTTCCAGTTCCAGAGGGGGAGTCCGTGGTGGCAGCAGACAGCCAGAGCAGGGAGCTGGGTGACCACATCAACCACACAGAAAAACCAGAGAGCAAACCAGAAGGGGCCAAGAACATAAACCCTCAAAGCCATCTCCAGTGATGTTCTTCCTCCAACAAGGCTGCACCTCCTAGAGATTCCACAACCTTCTCCAGCAGTGCCTCGAACCCGGGACCACACATTTCAATCCGTGAGCGCTGGGGACATTTCTCATGCAAACTACTACAACAGCTGAACCAGTTTTTATCTCTATAATGGTGGGCCCGAGTCGTCAGCTTGACACAAACTAGAGTCTCCTGAGAAGAGTCCCAGTAAGAATTATCTGCATTGGGTTGGCCTGTGGCATGTCTAAAAGGGATTGTCTTCATTAAATCAATCAATGTGGGGTGACCCAGGACAATGTGGGTGGCACTATTTCCAAGGCAGGCATCCTGAACTGTGGGGGAGGGGGGGAGAACTCAAACTGAGCACAGGCAAGTGACTGTGTGTGTACTCCTTCCTCTCTGCCCTTGCATCTGGAGTGACTCACTTCACTGCTTCCAGCTGCTGCAGTTTCCAGCTGCTGCCACTGAAACATTCCTGCAATGACAGACTCAAAGCTGGAATTACAAAAAAAAAAAAAAAAAAAAAAAAAAAAACAGCGAAAAACAAAACAACAGACACAAAACTAAACTAAACAAAAGCAAAAGCCTTTCTCCTCTAAGTTGCTTTTTGTGAGGGCATTTTATTCCAGTGACAGAAATGAAAGTAGAACCGTAGCCAAGATTGAAATGGAGCAAAGGCAGAGAGCTAGGCGGGACAGGACAACAGACCACGGCCTGAAGAAAACACGCCCTATGAGGATTGTCAGCACAGAATCCAAGACAGAGGACAGGCACTCCAGTTTTCCCTAGCTGTATCTAGAAGCAGAATGAGCAGTTGAGAACAGCTGTGGGATGAAGGGATGGGAATCAAACACAGCATCTGAGAATAGAACAGAACTTTGAAAAGCAGCGTCTTACCAGCGTGGCCTGCTAGCATCTCACCCTTACAAACAAATGCCCACAGACCTGTTCCGGCCAGCAGTCCAGTTCAAGACCTGCCCTGATGCCCAGTTAGCTATAGATTTGCAATCCGGATGCAAACCAATGGTTTCCTTTCCATCTGCCTGGTTTCTGAGCAAGCGGAGTCCAAGTGGTGCTCTCACACTGAAGGCTACACTGACGATTGCTCAGATCTATGTCACTACGCTGGTCCTTTTCAGTTTTTAAGCATGGCATTGGAAAATGAAGATAAATAAGACAGGCCTCTGCCTCCAAGGGAGGGAGACAAGTAAACAAATAAATTACAATATAGCATCCTCAAAACCATGACACAGTGGCCTAGCCAGGAAGGAGGAGGAAGTGATTAACTCCTTCTGGGAACATGTCACCAGGATGACAAAGCCGGGGAAGGGAAGACTTCATTCAGACAGACTCCTGAATTATTTCTAGACGTGTTGTTTAAAAAAATGTGGGAGGAAGCATTTCGTGGTCAGCTCTCTAAACAGATCTCCACTTCGGTCTTTTTGAACCCGAAACAGAAGCAAGATCGCCACCATCACCTGGAAAACTCACACACAACACACGTGCATTGTGCCAACCAGTTGCTCTTTTCCCTACAGATGCCAGCGACTTGTGGCAAATGTGATTGCCCTGCCAAGCCCACAGGAAAGTATAACCTTGCCCCAAGGCCAAAGGGCCAAACACTACCAGGACTGGGTCAATGGGGCACCTGAAACTGTCTGTCTTCAATTCAGACACGAATCTGTGGGGGAACAACAGCTGAACCCGCAGGGGAGGTGGCGGCAGCATCCTCTTCATTGTGAGGATTTCAGTGATCGGTCACAAAATAAAGGCTCTCTGGTTTCAAAAACGGAGAAAAAAAAACGTGTCTTTACTGCAAAATTAATTTTCACCACTGACCTTTTTATTAGTTTGAAAATGCACATGTGTGTCTTTCCAGCTACCACTACATCTTGGAATTAGCACTCTAATTACACACGATGCTTTACCCCATTTTGCAGGTGAAACAGTGAGGTGAGGCGGGATCAGACCCGCCTAGGGCACATCACCAATGAAGGTACAGGCTAGACCCATGTGCAAAGAGACACCCAGTAACATAATTCCTGGGGCTGCTGTGCTATGGGAAGGAAGGGCAAGGATAGAAATGGTGATGGTGTCCTAGCACGGGGGTCCTGAATCTCCTTATTTCCCAAAGGGAAAGAGGAAATCAACATGGAAAAAGCCTTCGCTGCACACAGCAATTGAAGGTGAGATTCGAATAAAGACGCACATGAATTCCAAATACTTTTCTCCACAATGAAATCTAAACACAGAGGCAGAGAGCACACCCATTCCTAGTCAGGACCTGTTAGTGTCTGAAGAGAAGCACATAAAACTGGCCAGAGTCTTCAGTGTTGGGGATGAAGAAGTCAGCTCCAGGCCACTCTGCTGAAGCTTGGACACATTCAAATGAAAACATCAGAACTCTTGACTGTGTGTCTCATAAGTCTTCCTGAGTGAATCAGGGATGAAGGTCCACCTGATCTTCAGGAGTGAAACAGTGCCTTTCCCAACACAACAGGCCTGTTAGAGAGAAGTCGGTAGTAACAGCTTCTACCTGCTGAAACCTGAAACTTAAGAAGAGTTTCTTTGGGAGCAGAGGACCCAGGTTCGACTCCCAGAGTCCATGCGGTGACTCACAGCTGTCTGTACCTCTGGTTTGGGGGTCTTATGTCCTCTCCTGACCGCTGGCACTGGGCACACATATGGTTCACAGACATACACGCAGGCAAAACCCTCACAGAGTTCAGAAAGAGCAAGTAGCTTTGAGGTCAGAGGTGGCCAGGAGTTCAGACCCCAGTCATTGCTCCTATGACTGTCTCTCTGTGCCCTCCCTGTCAAGATATTAACACCAGCCTCTCAAAGACGTCGTGAAGACTTAATGCCTCACACATAAAAAGCGCGTAGTGTAAGAACCTGGCATAGGAACTCAGCCTTGTATAAATGCGCAGAAAGTCATGACTGCACCGCACGTTCTTCTACGAGCAGATGGGATGAACTTGTTGATGAGTTTTGGGAGAAGAAAAAGATTTCTCTCAGCCCCTTGAATAACTACAGTTGCTGTTCACTTTCATTTATTTTTCAATTTATTTTTCTTGTGTGTGTATGGGTGTTTTCTCTGTACAAATGTCCAGGCACCATATGCAAGCCTGGAGCACAGAGAGGCCAGAAGAGAGTGTCAGCTTTCCTGGAATGGGAGTTACATATAGTTGTGAGCTCCCATGTGGGTGCTGAGAATTGAACCCAGGTCCTCTGGAAGAACAACCAATGTTCTTGACCACCGAGCTATCTCTTCAGCTCCGTGTTTGGTTTCATAAAGACAGGGTCTCAGATAACACAGGCTGTTCTGAAACTGGCTAGGTAGCAGAGGCTGGCCTTGAACTCCTGATTGTCCCCAAGTCTTCACCCTTTAAATCCTAGGATTACAGATGTGCAGCAAAATCCAGATTCTTTTCTTCCTTTTTTTTTTCTTTTTTGGTTTTTTTGAGACAAGTTTTCTCTGTGTAACAGCCCTGGCTATCCTGGAACTAGCTTTGTAAATCAGGGTGGTCTCGAACTCACAGCGATCTGCTTGTCTCTGCCTCCTGGATGCTGGGATTAAAGCCGTGTACCACCACCATCCAGTTTACAGTTTCTTTAAAAGGAAAAATGCTGATAACGAATGTGTGTCCCTCTGAGAAAACAGGGGGAGTTTCTCAAAAAGTCCATCATGGAGTCCAGCGTGGTGCAGCCCACCACGATATATATGCCTGAAAGAAACTAGCTGCTGAATAATCTATTCCAATAATAATTCCAAAAACACTTCTTTGGGCCAGGGAGCTGGCTCCTGATGACTTGAACTGGGATACTCAGCATTGGGGGAAACTGAGCGCTGCTCTGCACATCTCCAGCAGATGGGAGGGGTGATGGACTCACCCTTAAACTGTCCTGGAGTCTGCAGCACAGGAAACAAGGGACCTCATTTAGCAAGGGGGACGATGAGAACCAACTCCCCGCACTTGGCCTCTGACCCACACACAGGTGGTGTGGCACGCACACTGCTTTTGCACACACACACACACACACACATGAACACAAACACACAATAATAAAATTTTGAAAGGAGAAATACCATGGTACTACTTGGGAATATTTCCATTCTATTAAACATTTGTTCTCTTAGAAGCCATTCTCAAAATTAAGAAAACAGGAATCATAAGCAACCATGTTAATGCATGTTCTTCAGTGAAGTGAATACAGGTTGCTAGCAGTGCCACTCCAGGAGAAAAGAAAAGAGAAAGTACCTTATCCATACAATGGGACAGTTTTCATCCATGAAAAGGAACTAAAGGTGATATATGCTAAGAGATGAATCTTAAAAATGCCAGGCTGTCGCAAAAGATCATTGTGCACAATTTCATTGTCAGAAAATATCTGGAATGGGAAAGCCCATAAAGGTTAAAAAAGATTGTCTTCCAGTGACCAGGAAAGAAAGGGAAGGGAAGGGAAGACAGATGGATACAATCTTTGTTAAGAGAAGGACACAAATTGTCTAGACAGTAGCAACACTTGCTCAACACTCTAGATATATTAAACTCCTGGAATTTACACTGTGGATTGCCATGATTTCCTTATGTGAAATATTCTCAAAAAACAATTTAAGAACTCACAAAAGAGAGACTAGAGGAATAAAGGCACAGGCAGAGGGATGGAGACACAGAAGGACAGAAAGGCTGAGAATGGAGACACAGAGGGACAGAGAGGCAGAGAATGGAGACACAGGGGGACAGAGGAGAGGCAGAGAGATGGAACACCATGGGTCAAAGCTCAGAAGTAATAACATACTTTTTTCCAAAACATAGTAACAATCTGATAAAGACAGAGCCCTGTGGCCAGTGGACTATGACTTGTTTGCAACATTCTGTTGACCATATAAGAAGAGAGACTGAGGGTGAGCAGGGAACACCAGCAGCTGGACACGTAGGACAGAGCAGGGGCTGGACAAAGCTAATAAAATAACTACTAGGTACACACAGTAGGACCACAAAGGGAAGCTTGACCGACTGCCAATGAAAACAGCTGGTCCCTCCCTTTTCACAGCTTGAGAAACACCATCATAAGAAATACACTACAGAGCAACGAGCTGGAAAAACACGCTGGGGACCATGTGTAAAAAGAAAAGAATAGTTCGGGGCCTTATGCTGTTCCTTTTTTCATTCCTGTAGACAGTTGGGGAGGAATGGGTTATTCTGGTCTCAGTTTTCAAGGGACCGAGTCCATGTTGACAGAGAAGACATGGCAGTGGGAGAGACAGTGGGCATATGTCGTGGCAGCTGCTACCTGGACAGACGAAGGAGAAAATGCAGCCTAGAGTGAGGGGCAGCTTAGACACTTTAAAGTCCTCCCCAGAGGGCCTACTTCTGTCAGGAAGGCCCCACCCTCCTGAGGCCTCCACATCTTGCAAAATATCACAAGGAGCTATAAGACAAGCATTCAAAACATTATCCATTGAAGGACATTTTAGGGTCAAACCACATCATTTCTGGTACCTACAGTACATTGTCTGACCTCCCAGATTTTCTCTGGAGCCTTGGTATAAGCCTCTCTGACTCCACGAGTCTTGTATTGAGTGTATTTGTGGGGCAACACCACAGAGACAATGCCAGGCTCTGCTGCCAGCTCTCCATGTCACCATATCCCCCACATGCTGCAGGAGACAGAGCGCCTGTGTGATAAACCGGAGAAAATATCCCTCAGGCTGTCACTTTCATCAAGGACCCCTCAGCTGTCTCCTTTAAGGAAAAGTGTTAACATGGGTTTACGTTTTTACACTTTGGAGTCTAGGTTGGGTCTGTCCTTCGAGGCACACTTTCTACTGTCCCATGACCCTTTGCAGTGTCAATAGCACGAATCTCTTGCACAATTATACCCACTCTGTCCACATTTGCCCTGACACCAACTTTAGCCTTGTTTGCACTCCTTTTCTCTCTACAGGGAACATTTCTTTACGTTTACATAGCAGTGGGATGTATGTACAAGGAACGTAGATGTGAGGAATGTATACGCACTCCTTGACACACGTGCTCAGGTCAGAGGACAACTTCGGGGTCGGCTCTCCTTTCCGTATCTACGTAGGACCTGGGCCTCAAACCCAGGTCACCAGTCTCGTTCAGCAAGTCCCTTTCACTGCAGAGACTACTCATTGGGAGCACCCTAAGCGACACATTTTCGGCATCTTTCTGCTTCACGTCTGCCCCCGTTTCTCACTGTAAATCTGGCTGAAAGCAGCGTCTAACGATTCTCATAGTCTGGACGTCATGCTCGCTTGAAATTTCTCTTACCGCATCAATTAGTCCATTTTTAATGGAGCTTCACTCCTGTTTCAGGACGACAGAGTGTAACCAGGGTCTTTTGCAGGACGGAACACCCGCGGTTTTTAGCTCCACCCCTGATGGAGTTTTTGTTTGCTTGTTTTGTTTTATTTCAGCTGACACCTCATGGGCCCCGTGTTTTCTGTCCACCTTCCCATGACTGTTGTGATCTTCCAAACGTCCATCACAATGGTTCATTAAACTCTGCTGACAGCGGCCTAGGGCTTTTTGCCATTCCAGCTTTGCCATGCCCTCCAACCTTTCTTAAGGCCTGAGAGTCACGTGGTCAGGCTCATCACAGACACACACACACACACACACACATACACACACACACACACACACACACTTTAGTTACTTGTCTTGTTTCTGTGACCAAAATTTTTGACAGAAACAAGGGAGAGAAGATTTGGTGTGGCCCCTCCTTCCAGGGGCCTTGGTCCATCATGGTAGGAGCTCAGCTCAGTCCGTGCAGTAGGAGTTTGTTGTTGCTCACATGGCAGAGAGGCTAAGAAGCAGAGAGCCGAGCTGGAAAATGTGGCAGGTGTAGATCTCCAAGGCCCAACCCTGGTGACCTACGCCTGCTGCCCATGCTGCATAGTCTTCAAAGCAGAGCCAGGAGCAGGGAGGGGGGCATTCAGAGCATCAGCCTGCGGGGGCTTTGCAGGTACAGATCACAGCAGCCCACCTCAGGCATTAATGCTTAGGATCCCTTAGTCAGGCGTGCCTAGTTCTGCAGCCCAGCTGCGTGCCTTGACACTTCTAAGTATGGACTGCCTCTTTGGCCCTAGAGAAAACAGAGTAATCAGGAAGTTGGAGGGAAAAGAAAAATTTTAATGAAAACAGACTACATGGAAATAAATAAAGGCCTATGTACTCCAAATCGGGATCAGAAAATAGTATATGGAATAACCGAAAGGGGTTAAAAGAGGTCCCGAGCACAGCAGCGGCCCTCACACATTTATTTACATTTATTGAGCGAGAGAAATGAGAAGAAAGCATCCCGGGAGGAAGCTGGGATGAGAGCCAGCTTAATGGTGACAGTGGGGCAGGCAGGAAGGAGCAGGAAGCGTCAGAGCTCACACTCCTGCAAAAGGAAAGAGTAAAGCCGCACCACGGGGGGGGGGGGGGGGGGGGGGGACGACACTCTCCCAGCCAACTGAAGAGCCCTGAGGAGGAGATTCCAGACTTTGATTCCTGCACACAGGGGAGGTGGAGAAAGGAAGAGAAACTAAGGCATTGAAGGGAAAACTCGCTTCCATTTCCTCATCTGCCCTGGATGGTACTGTGAAGTGACCACAAGACATCCCCTGGGGTCACACGCTGGCTCCTCTCTCACACAGAGGCCAGTGGCTTAGCATTTAGTTTTGTTGAAGTCAATGTGGTTCTGAGTCCCCAGCGAGGCCACCCTAGATTCTTCGTCCATGCTGGTGCAGAGCGGAGGAAGCTCACAGCTAGCACAAGCAAAGCGATGTGTCATATCGTATTGCCAAGAAGTTGCATCATTTCTAAACTTTCCGGAAGCCTGGATGGGAGAGAGGTCATCTGTGTTTATTTTGTGAAGTTTGGCCTACCAGGAAATGTGTGGGTACGAGAGATATTTCGGGCCCCCGAGACTAACTTAAGACACTCAAATCTGGCAGCCTGCGCTATAAGCTTTGGCCTCTAAGTAGATCTTTGAAAAAAGGGGCAAATTGCAAAGCATGCAAGGTTTCTTGGCTGCACGAACCAAGCCACGTATAAAACCCTGTTGCCAAACAGAGACTAGAACCAGATGGCAAGTCTGAAAACACACAGCGCACATTGGGTCCTCCGCAAGACACTCCTGCCGCCTAATCCAGGCACAGTCATTTCTAGAAGCATTGCGTAATCACTCACCAATCCTTTTAAATTCAGGTTGCAAACTGACCTTAACGGAAAACTTTTTAAACAAATTTTTTGTTTTTTATGTCAAGTTGCTCTAAGAAAATAATGGGATCTCTTCATCTCGGGAGAAGGAAACATCTGATGGATGTAATTTTTTCTACAGCTCAAATATATGTGGTTGTTAGTAGTCCGCTCAGAGGCCTTCTCTGTGTCTGGCATAGTTAAGTTTGGTCTTTGAGTCACTGGTAACCTAGAAGGTGACCAGAGCCCTTCCCTTGAAGAAATCTGGTTTTTCCTGTGGGACTGATAAGGAAAATTCTACACACACACACACACACACACACGTACACACACGCGCGCACACACGTATATACATATACACACGCACACATACATGTGCATACATACACACACGCATACACACATACATGTATACACACATACACACATGCTCACACACATACACACATGCATACACACATACATGTATACACACATATGCACACACATACACACACACACACACACACACACACACACACACAGACCCCTCCAGACCCAATCCCAATCACATAAGAAAAGAGTATGGGAAGCCACAACAGGGATAATGCAAACAGCACACAGAGGAAGCCAATACTAAATGACAGATGCAGAGGACAGTTCTGTCCCCAGAGGCAGATCACATCAAAGGACCACCCTTCTTACCCATTGCAGTTACTACTACTAGGGTTGAGGAGGCCCTAAAAAGAGGAATGTAGCATTTACATCTCCCTAGCAGGCCACATTCCCATTCCATTCTGGGGAAGATCCTCCTAGACCCTGCAATGGGGTGTACAGCCATGCTGACAGACAGTAAGTCAGAAGACCACCTAGAGCTGAGAAACACGCATCCACCAGCATCCTGCACTTATCCTCTCCCCGCCTGGGCAAGCATCCAGTAGGATGCAGATGCAAGCCACTCCCAGGTTCACACATCTCAGAGCCAGGGCCCTCCGCTGTTGGCCCTCTCAGCACGACAATGCAAGGACCGCCTCCTCCATCAAGACACCCACTCCCACCCCCAACACCTCCCCTGTTGGAACCAGGCCACTACTAGCAGCAGAAAGATGCCAATTGCTTAAGCGTAATCCTGACTCCTGGTTCTGCTATTGGACTCTCATGTTTCCAATACTCCGACACTATATGGTCATTCCTCACTACTGCCTCAAGCCACACATCCTTCCATCTTGCTCAATTCCCCAGGACAGTTTCTTCTGACTTGCCCTTCCTTGCATACTGGAGTTGAAAACCTATCTTTCCTGTCTGCTTTTAATATAACCCTGACTCACAAATGTCCTGTCTCTTCTTAAGAAGCGTTTTAAATCTTGGAATCCTTGTGTGTGGGGATGTGCATCCTTGCCAAGCCCTGGATTCTTATGTGGCCGGTTAAAGATAAGTCTTAGAGGTTCATTGTGTGTAACTCCAAGGATCCTGAAATGTGTGTGTGTGTCTGTCTGTCTGTCTGTGCCTGTCTGTGTGTCTGTCTACATGTGTGTATATAGACGTTCACGTGAGTGTGTATGAAGGTCGGAGATGAACCTCAGACAGCATTTCTTTTCTTTTTTTCTTCTTCCTGAGACAGGCCTCTCATTGGCCTGGAGCCTGCTGACTGGGCCAGGCTGGCTGCTGGTAAGCCCAGGGACCCTTCTGTCTCTACCTCTCCAGTGCAGGTATTCCAACTATATACAACTGGCTTTTATAAAGTGGTCCTGGGTATCAAACTCAGTTCTTCATGAGTGGCGAGAACTTTACCAACTGAGCTATCTCCCCAGCCTACAGGGGTCCAGAAACTACCACAAAACTGAGAAGGGGCTCCTATCTGGAAACCTTCTCAATAGAAAAGAAAATCAAGACAAATTGCATTGTCAAACCTCCAACCAAATTAATAGAAAGCAGCAATGGACAATGACAGTATATATTTAAAAACTCTGGTAGGTCAAAATACTATTCAAATATTGGTTGAAAGAGATGACTCTGTGGGTAAGGCTGGCTAAGGGAGAACCTGAGCGTAGATTCCTAGCATGGTAGTGTTTGTCAGAAATACCAGCATGGAGGGCAGTGGGTGGAGACAGGCAGATCCCAGCAGTCAGTTGGCCAGTCGGCCTAGCCAAACCAATGTGTAATAGCCCACCTCAGACATAAAGGTGGAGGTCAATAGTCTTAGTTATCACTGTGTTGCTATAATTAAAGAACACACAAACAGCTAACTCTGACAAGAGCAACACAGGGGAGAGAGAGCTCGAACGTATGAAGCAGGAGCTGGAGGCAACTGGTCACATCAAAACCACCCGTGGTACTGCACAGTTCCTGACTCCACACATCTCCCAGGGTCTAAAGGAATGGTGCCACGCACAGAGGGTGGGTCTTTCCACTTCATTTAGCTTAATCAAGATAATGTACCACAAATAAGTTCAGAGACAAACTAAGCCTGGAAAAATCTCTCAGGTGTGCCCAATGGCTTGTCTCTTACCAAAGTATAGATTCTGTCAGGTTGACAATGAACACTAACCAGAGTAGCTGTTGATAAAAAACACCTAGTATCAAGCTGTGACCTCCACATATGCACATACTATGTGCACTGACACCCACATGCACATGTGAACACACATACTAACAAGCACATACCACACACCCATGCACACAAAACTATTTTTAAAGAGTCACTCTTAAAGACTGACTTTGCACACTGAAAGTGCAAAAGGGTGTGAGTTGGGCTGTAGGACAACAGTGGGGGCCTTGAGTTGTATGTAGGAAAAGAGTGGGGGCCTTGAGTTGGGTGTAGGAAAAAAGTGGAGGCCTTGAGTTGTATGTATGAAAAGAGTGGGGTCCTTGAGTTGTGTGTAGGAAAAGAGTGGGGGCCTTGGGTGGGGTGTAGGAAAAGAGTGGGGGCCTTGGGTGGGGTGTAGGAAAAGAGTGGGGGCCTTCTGTATAACTTTCTTCCTGGAACCAGCTAGAAACTCATCTTGGAACATCTCAGCCCTGCCACCTTACTTCCACACGTCTGCATCAGTAAAGATCAAATTCATCAATATTGTTTCCAGTCTGGACACGTTCATTCATTCATTCGTCACTTTTTCATTGCACTTATTAGTACCTACTGTGTGAACCATTGCACGGACCAGGAATACGGGAAATGAGAACAAGGCCTCCATTCTTGCAGAGATTGTGTCTATTGAGGGGGAAAGATTGCAGACGTACAACTAAGGCAGTCTCAGCCCACAGCCAGATAGGCATGAGATCAGGATTATCATCTGCCTTGAATCCAATCAGAAACTGAACATAGTGGTATATACTCTGCTACGGCAGCACTCAACAAGCCATCAAGATGTCACCCAAGCCTTGCTATCTGAGTTTAATCCCTGTCTAGCGTGACTAAGTATGGAAGCCACTCTCGATGGATGTGGACTCTCCTCATGGCCGACTGAAGCTAGGTGCTACGTCTCGGGGGATGCGAATCTGACAACAGTTGTTCTAAGTGTGTGCTGTGGGCTGAACACTCTGGTCTCCTCCCCAGTTCACATGTGGAATCCTACCTCAGAATGAGAAGTGATTGGGATGGGGCTGTGAGTGGGACGTGTCCTTACTGAGGAGAACTCACCGAGATTTCTGTGGCTAAGACATATTTACACACACACACACATACACACGCACACACACACACACATACACACACACGTATATATAAATTCTTTGAGAGCCTCATATGTGCATACGGTGTATTTTGAATGTATTTCCCCCACATTCCCTGTGCACACCTTCTCTCCGATCTGCCACCCCCCCCAAGTCCTTCCAATTTCATGCCCTTTCTTCAGAATCTACCAAGTCTAATTTGTTCTGTCCATATATTCATTTTTTTTAAATATTTATTTATTTATTTATTATGTATACAATATTCTGTCTGTGTGTATGTCTGCAGGCCAGAAGAGGGCACCAGACCTCATTACAGATGGTTGTGAGCCACCATGTGGTTGCTGGGAATTGAACTCAGGACCTTTGGAAGAGTAGGCAATGCTCTTAACCACTGAGCCATCTCTCCAGCCCCCCATATATTCATTTTTATGGGGCCATCCACCACTCAAACTCCAGGGCCCACACTCTTAAAGAAAACTGACTTTCCTTCCCTCAGAAGTCATCATCTGTCAATAACCCCTCCACTAGCAGTAGGGACTCATGAGCCCCTCCTTCTCCATGCTGGGATGTTGCCTGGCTTGATTTTGTACAGGTCTTATGCAGGCAGCCACGGTTGCCTGGAGTTAAGGAGTTCTATCATATCCAGAAGACACTGCTTCATCCGATCCCCCCTTGCCTGTAGTGGGCTACGGGCAGGCTCCTGCGTGGTTAGCTTTACATCCGAAATAACAACACACAAACTGTATTCTTTTAAATGCTGCCTGGCTCACTAGCTCCAGCCTCCCACTGGCTAACTCTCACATCCCAATCAACCCATCTCTAATAATCTGTGTAGCACCACGAAGTGGTGTCTACCAGGAAGATTCTAGCCTATGTCCATCTTGGGTCAGAGCTTCTTGGCATCTGCCCTGGAGAGGAGAGGCATGTGTCTGAGCTCACTTCCCTTCTTCCCAGCATTTTGTTCTATCTACTCCACCTACCTAAGGGCTAGCCTATCAAATGGGCCAATGAAGTTTTTTTAATTAATCAATGAAATCAACAGATTGACATATGACCTTCCCACATCACTTGCCTCTGGCTCATAAGCTCTTTTTTGATGGTCCCTAAGCCTTGGGGGCAGGGCAGGGTATGTTCTTATAGTTGAGCACTCTATAGATATTATCTGCACCTTGCCAGGACTTAGAGCTTTCCTAAGATTGTTCTGCTATGCGAGAGTTCAACAGGAGGCTAAAACTTAGAAGAGGCCCTTGGCAGATGGTGACCACGCTGGCACTCGATATGGGACTACAACTGTCAAAAATAAACATGTTTTGATAAAACCCTAAGTCTACAGTACATTGTTTTTGTTTTCTTGTGTGTATATCCACGGGGATGTGTGTTCTTATGTGTGCACGTGTGTGCACACACGTGTGGATACTAGAGCTGAACAATGAACCAGATGTCTTTGTCCGTTGCTCTGTACTTAATCCCTTTGAGACAGAGTCTTTCGCTGAATCCAGAGTCATGATTGGCTAGACTGGCTGGCCAGAAAGCCTCAGGGATCCTCTGTCTCCACCTCCCTAGCCCTGAGATTGCAGGAATGCACGACTGTGCTCCACTTCTTGTATGAGGGCTAGGGATCCAAAATTGGGTCCTCGTGATTGTACAGCAAGTACTTTGCAGACTAAGGCACTTCTCCAGTCTCTGTTTTGTCTGGTTTGGTTATTTCCGAGGATTTTATACATGTTGGCAATGAAATTTGATCGTATTTATCCCTGCCTTATTCCGTTTTCCAACTGCCCCATGTTAATCCTAACATACCCCCTCCTAACGCCCTGCCTTTCACTTATTCAGTCATTTTATTTGTATTGATTGACAACCCACCAAGTCAAGCTAGAGCTACCCATCTGTGTATGGGTATGGGGCTATCCCCAGAGCATGGGAAACAGAATGCAGCCCTGCACAGCACTCCTTTCCTTCCTTCGGCTCTTAAGCTTTGCTGCCTCCTCTTCTGTAGTGTCCCCTTTGTCCCCTTAGCTCCGAAGGTGAGGATATCGATGTCTCCTTTACATCTGAGCACTCACCGTTGCTGCTCAGCGCTCTAACCTGTTATGAGACTCTGCACTGACTGCTGCCCATTGTAAAAAGAAACTTCTCTGGCCAAGATGGATAGTTCAGCTATGTGCTTAAAACATGAGCATCCAGAAAGCAGTCTGACAACATGGTGTGCACAGGTATCTCTTAAGTGGAGGAATGGCTGGCTTTATGGTATCACGGTCAAGGCAGAGGACGCTCACACCAGTGTGAGTCAATCGTGACCTTTAGATGAGGGGAGTGGTGGGGAGATAAGCGAGTTTACAAAAAGATCATCAGTTTCCTCTTTCCATACACTCGGAGCCAGAAAACCAGATGTTCCCTTCTCCTCACTCTGTGTCCTTGGCAAGAGAAAGGCTTCTTCCACTTAGAGAAATTCACTCTGACCTTGGAGTTATCGCTTCAACGATGGCATTAAACACAAAGGATGGGCCAGGAAGGAAGAAATTCTGCTCTTTCTTTTGCAACATAGGTGAAAAATAAGTAAAAGATTTAACAGAAGATCAGAAAATACCATTTTAAAATGAGATGGCGAGGCAGGCTGGATAGAAGGCTCAGTGTTTAAAAGCATGGCTGCTCTTCCAGAGGATCCAGGTTCAATACCCAGCACCAATTTGGTGGCCCAGAATCATCTGTAACTTAAGTATCAGGAGATCCAATGTCTTCTTCTGGTCTCTGTGGGCACCAAGCACATGTGTGGTGAAAAGACATATGTGTAAGCAAAAGAATCATACATAGAGAATAAGACTTTAAAAAAATAATGACATGGGGATAAAGTTCAGTTGGTGGAGAGCTTGCCTAGAAGACACATTGTTCTAGGTTCAATCCCCACATTCCTACAACCAGTATTGCATAAACCAAATGCGATAGGGCCTGCCTATAATCCAAGCTCTCGGGAGGCAGAGCTAAGAAATCCATTCCAGGCTACAAAAGGAGTATGCGGCCAGCCTGGGAATTATGATAACCTGCAAATATATGTATGATATATGAATGACAATTTTCTGGGCAGAAGTTTTAGAATTATTTAGTGTTTAGAATTTTCTGATTTTTTTTTTTTAATGTAGAGGATATTTAGAAACAATCTCATCTTAAAAGTTGGGAAGGAGGAACAACTAACACTTTCAGGGCTCAGGTCCCTCATCTGCCTTATTTGCTGAAGAAGGAATGCCCCATTACTGCTAGCTACAGAAACACCATTATGCAAGAATCTGAGGAACGCCAATGAAAGGACAGCCTGGTATTCAAAAATAAACAGGAACAACTTCTCTTGGTCACAGCCACGCGTACTTTCCACAGTACCTCGGTTCTCCAGCAGATTTCATTTCTCTCTGGTTTCCCTTCAGAGCTAGGGAGAAGGAATCCTGGATTTGGCAGGCTCTGTTCTGAAATCCACACCCACTGCAGGAACATTATTGGTTCAGTCCTTGAGGCCAGTAACACTTCTAGCCCTAGGGAAACCTCAGTTCCAAACTTTTCCGTCATCCCACCAGGGAGTTCTTTTTGCAAAAGGCTTTGGCTGTTCCTGGCGCTTTCTCTCACATTTCTCTCTTAAAGCATCCTTTGTCGGGCTGGAACGCTGCAGGGTTTGTCCTCTGTCTTCACCCAGATGTTTCTGGTTCCCAGGATGCACACCTGTGAATCAGGGTCACTGGGGAGGGAAGCTTGAGCTTTATTTACAGCGAAGGAGAATGTGTTCTTCACATGCAAATGTTTAAAATGGTCATTTTGCTCCCAGGACTCAACTGCAAGCTCTGCGAACATGGACTCTGTAGGGACATGGAAACAAAATGCTAAGGTCAAAACCATCAAATCATTAAATGTTTTCAAACGCACATCCTGGCTCGCTCACAGTATTCTTGGTGTTGGGAATAGAGAGGTAGGGTGGGAGAGGAAGAAAAACCTGTTTTCGTTAAGAAAGAAGGGGGCTTGGGGAGGATGGGCAGTTTGCAAAACTAACAAATGAGGAGTTGCAGATAGTTGGTTTGATGGCATTGTCTTGAAGTTTGGAAGGTAAATGAGCCTCCGGAGCTATGCTTTTCACCATGCAGGTCATCTTGCTTGAATGGCTGTCCAATGAAGTTCACAAAGCGTTTGATGCAGTGGTTGAAAGAGGGTGGGTACTCAATACCAGGTCCTTGCTGAAGAAGGAATGCCCCGTTACTGCTAGCTACAGAAACACCATTATGCAAGAATCTGAGGAACGCCAATGAAAGGACAGCCTGGTATTCAAAAATAAACAGAAACAACTTTTTATTGTTTATTTATTTATTTATTGGATGGAAGACCTTAACTAACCAGAAGACTCCCGCACTGCTGGTTAGCTTACATCCTGCCCGGAGGTGCTTCGTGGGCTAATCTGGTAGAGAAAAACATTAGCAGTCTCACCCAAAGCTGCACACTTCCTAGTACACTATCAACCCTCCTGGCCCTATGTGCCTGCCGGTGCAGTAATGGCATGATAGTTATCAGGGTGGCCAATTTCAGATTGGATATGAAACCTGTAGAATGGGAGGGATTTCTTGCCTGGATACATAAACCTGGCCAAAAGCCTATGACTGGGGAGATCCTAGGCCCTAGAGGGAATTTACCATTGTTGTTATGACAAATAGTCATGTTGTCAAACTATCTTCTAAGTATGTTTATACTCAGGGATTGATGCCGCTCTCAACTTCGATCAGAGAAGCCTCTTTTGTTGCAATGGGTGGGAACTAATGTAGAAAGCCGTCAGTGGTGGGAAAGCCACAAGTAACTGCGAGTGCTCAGCTGTGGGTGACTCTTCTGCATTAATCTCCCCAGCCAAGACTCAGGCACCAGCTACGTGCACCATGTGTGCATGCCTGGTGCCCACAGAGGCCAGGAGACGGCACTGGATCCCTGGAACTGGAGTTACAGATGGTTGTGAGCCACCATGTGGGTGCTAAAACCCAAATTCAAGCTCTCTGCAAGAGAAGCTAGTGGTCTTAACCCCAGGCCTTCTCGCCAACTTTATAAAATTTTATTCAAAAACACAATAATAATTGTTACTAGCTTGAGCTACCAAGGCAAGCCATACTCTCTTAGAATCAGGTTTAAGGTCACATTTATAACAGTCCATTCCTTCCTTTCCATGTACCCCAGAGTGCACACTCCAGGGTCTGACCTGTCACCCTGCTTTACAGCTGCAGACATTTGTTACAATATTCCATGATCTCTCTATGTTCCAGCTGTTTTAACAAGGTACCATATGGGGCTAGTATTGTAGCTTAGTTGGTAGAGTGTTCTCCTAGCATGCATGAAACTCTGGGTTTGATTCTGAGCACCCCATAAACTGGGCATGCTGGTTCGTCCCTACTGTAATTCCAGCACTTGTGAGGTAGAATCAAGAGGATCAGGAGTTCAAAATCATTCCCAGCTCCATCTTGATTTGGAGGCCAGTCTGGAACACATGAGACTATCTCAGATCTCTCAGACACTGCTAGTGGGAGCATATTCTACAGTGGAGACACTGGCACATTCCTGTTTATTAAGACTTTGTTCACAGTAGCTAGGAAATGGAGTCAACCTAGATGCCCATCAACAGATGAACTGATAAGAAATATGTGGGACATACACACAATGGAGTATTATTCAGCTGTAAAGAAAATCAAAATATACATGAACCTGGATGGAACTGGGAAATTTGTCCTGGTGAGGCAACCCCAGTGTACAGACAGCTACTGTGTCTTCTCTCTCATATAACAGGCAGAAGCAGGCGGATCTCTGTGAGTTCGAGGCCAGCCTGGTCTACAAGAGCTAGTTCCAGGACAGGCTCCAAAGCTACAGAGAAACCCTGTCTCAAAAAACAAAAACAAAAACAAACAAACAAAAAAGTCCAGAAGTGAAACACAGCAGACATCTTTAGAGAAGTATACACAGCTTTGGGAAGTAGAGGGGTAAATGGAGGCAGAGGAGGTCAAACACAGGCTGACGAGGGACTGTGTCATGAAGCGGAGGTCAAACACAGGCTAACAAGGGACTGTGTCATGAAGAGTGCAAGACTGAGCGGGGACCAGGAAGGGAACTTGAGAAAGATCGCCGTGTGTTCAATAATATCAGAAATCAAGGTGCTCATTCAGAGCCATGGTGGTGATCTGCAAGGGTAACCAAGCTAAGCCAGTGTGTAAGTAGAGGCAAACCCTTAGAGCTGAGGCTGCTCGGGAGTCAGGATCTTCCAGGGCTGGTCATTGACTGGATGCAGGGGTCAGGCAGGAGAAGGAGCAGAAGCATGTCCAGGAGAGAGGAGAGAAACAAAGAGAAGAATGCCAGTCCTTCCCAGCTAAACAGAGCTGTCTTGGCGCCTCCAGGTGCAAACATCTGGAAAACTCTTGAGCTTCCAAGACCAAAGCTCAGACCATAGCACGTTTTCCAGGGCGATGGATGTAGGAGCATAAATTATATTCATGAAAATGGGTTAGATCATGTAGGAAGCATGCACAGGGGACGAAGAGAATAAAGTCAGATACTGAGAGCAGTGAGTTATACAGAAGGGCAGAGAGACTCATCAGAAAAGAGGGCAAACAGGACCAGCTAGGGTACAGGGACACCAGGAAACTGAGGAAGAAGGCTGGAAGATGGCAGAGCCGAGAGCACTGCCAGGTGTTCTGAAGAGTCGAAAACAATTGCACTAGATGGTTAGCTACACACAGACAGCTTGTGATGCAGATGAGGAGCCTCTGTGGCCCTTAGAAGGGCAGTGAATGACAAGAATAAGAGCAGTTAATGACCAGGATGAAGGATCTGACTGAGACCACCCATAAAAGGATGAGGGAAGTTAGTTGTTCTTCTATAACTGGCATTGGTCAGATCCTTCAACCTGGATGAGGGCATTAGTGACCAGGATGAAGGCAGTTAGGGACCAGGATGGGGGTAGTTAGTGACCAAGATAAAGGCATTAGTGACCAGGATGAAGGCATTAGCAACCTGGATGAGGGCAGTTAGTGACCAGACAGATCTGACTTCCTTCGATGATGAACAACCATGGAAGAGTAAGCCAAATAAACCCTTTATTCCCCAACTTGCTTTTGAAAGTGGTGTTTCACCACAGTAATAGAAACCCTAACTAAGACAGAGATTGTCGTAAGACTGGAAATCCCAACTGGGTATCACCACAGACATACATGTGCAATCCCAACACTTGGGAGGTGGAGGCAGAAGGATCAGAAGGTCAAAATCATCCTTGGTGTCTTAGCGAGGTATATTGCTGCAACAAAACACCATGACCAAAAAGCACATTTCTGGAATTGGAGAAAATGGTTTATATGGGTTACATTTCCATACCGCTGTTCTTCACTGAAGGAAGTCAGGACAGGAACTTAAACAGGGCAGAAACCTGGAGGCAGGAGCTGATGAAGAGACCATGGAGGGGTGCTGCTTATTGGCTTGCTCAGGGTGCTTTCTTATAGAACCAAGACCACCAGTCCAGGGATGGCCCCACCTAAAATGTGCTGGGCCCTCCCCATCAATCATTGATTAATAAAACACCCTACAGGCTTATCTACAGGGGACCCTGTGGCAGTATTTTCTCAATTGAGGTTCCCTTCTCTCAGAGGATTCTAGGTTTGTCAAATTAACTTAGATTGGCCAACACATTTGGCTGTATACAGTGATTTCAAGACAAGCCTGGGATAAGTGAGAAGCTGTCTCAATTTAAAAACAACAAAACACAGCAACAAAAATCAAAGCTGAAGGAGCACCATGTTCTGGAGTAAAGCAGGCATCAGGGAAGAAGAGATTATGTACAGAGGAAGAAGTAGGTGGGATGTTCCCCTTCACAAAGGAAGAACGGACATGATCAGGAGAAGTACAGCAGCAGGGCAAAGGAACTCCAAAGCACAACAGTGAGAGGAAGAAGTGGTCATCCCGAGAGAGCCAAGAAGGCGACATGGCAGAGGAGCACATAGATGGCCCCATGACACAGTACAGAAGTCATCTCTCAGCCAAAGAAACTGCCATGAAGGAACAAAAGTGACTTGCATAAATGTTCTAAAAGAGTCCCAGCTCATCACCTAGGCCCAAGGGGATCAGTGGCCTCTGTGGCCTTCCACGTGGAAAGTTTCTACCTCTAGGCTGGAGTGTTAATCCCACCAATTGAGAATAAGAGCACTACCAGAGTTTAAAGCCAAATTTGAAGCAAGTTTTAATTAAATACTGACCAGGTGGATGGACTCTGGCCAGGTCCATACCTAGGTTCCTGGGAAATGGCCCAGATTGAAACATGGCAAGGGTTTAAAAAGAAAAACCCATAATTCATTGCATTTCCTATCAGGTCCTATCGGGGACAAGCATATACCCTGGTGTGCTTTCAGCCTACATCCAATCAGGCACAGGCATCTATCCCGACATACTTTCTGCCTTTGGAGTTCCCTCACACATTAGATCAAGCACATCTTCAAGAACATCTGGTGCAGATGGGTCAGACAGCCGTGTTTAGGGGAGTGAAAACATGTGACTTGTTATCTCCCAGAAACAACACCTCCAGCATCCCAGGAACTATCTGTCCCTGAGCAAGAGGCTTGCAGATCAGAGACATTTTTGTTTTATGGCTCTCTGAGGCGTAGTCATTAAAACTTGAAATGTAGTTTTGACTCTTCCATTGGGACCCCAGTTCCCTGGAAGGAGTGAGCTCATGTGGGCCAGCTCCTTTCTCTGCAGCATTTGCATAACTTTATTGAAGAACCTTGAGCCTTAGGAGGTAAGATGAGTTAGGAAGTACCATCCATCTCTCATTCACAGAAGGTTAAAGTTTAGCAGCTGCAATGGCTCCAGGCCTTTTGCTGAGGAGTGGAAGAAGTGGGACTGAGTTCATTTCCAAACTCTTTGTTCAACCCTCTGTGTTACAGTGCAGCCAAACTTCAGTGACTTCAGAACCAAAGGTTTTAATGTTTTTGAAAATATAGACTGATCTTAAACTTACATTAGTCCGCAGAGCCTAGGTCCCTCTGAATCACATGAAGACTACACATGAAATGGTTTGGAAGTACTTTCGGTTCTTCCAGTGACAGAGGACCCTGCTAGCATTTGTTGAGTGCTCAACAATGTCCATCACAATCCTGCTTCACAAAGAATCGCCCTGAGCTGATGGCCAAGCTGTTCCTTCTGGGGACACTGACAGAACACGATGATAAACAGCCTCCAAGATGGCACCCAACAATCCTCACGTCTGGTTGCTTCCATCTGTATGAGTTCTCTCACACTGTATACTAAAGTCAGCCCAGGAGACCAGAAGGATATGACAGAAGCAATGGCATGTCATGTCCCAGATTAACCTTTGAAAGATTGTACGGTCTTGGTCACTGTCCTCATGTCCCTTGCTCGGAGGAAATCCATGTCATGAGCAGTCTTATGAAAAGGTCCCTAGTAAGGAAGAGAAGCCTCCTCTCCACAGCCATGCTCACGAGCTTGGGGAGGATGCTCCAGCTGCAGTCACAGCTTCAGAGACTTCACCACAAACAGTTTGGCCATGACCTCAGGAGCCTAGCGACTCCTACACTCCCAGCCCTCAGACACAGGGACACTATACTTGTTTGACATTGCTAAGCTGGTGGGAGGATAATTTCTTATGTAACAATAGATGATCTATGTGAACAATTACTCACAACTCAGCTTAATTCTCTGTCTTTCTGTCTGTCTGTTTCAGTGTGTAGCAAAACTAGCCTTGCTAGCCAGGCTTGGGAGGCTGAGCCCAGAAAGTTCTAGAATTCAGAATGTGAAACAACAGAAGTTCATGTCTACATAAGAGAAAAAGGAAGCAAAATGCCTTGGGGAGGAGATGAGAAGATAATGAAGGAGAAAAAGGAAGCGTTCAAGGACTTACATCATAGCCAGATGTATTAGCATGCATCTGCCATCCCAGAGGTCAACAGCAGAGACAGGAAGATCACGAGTTCCAGGCAAGTCTGGGCTATGTAGCAAGATCCTGTCAGGAGGGGAGGGGAGATATTAGATGGAAAAAAATTCATTTGAATAGCAACTTCTGTCTCCAGGGCCAATGTGTACTGGTGTGCGTCCATAATCTGTATACAGGCATGCAGTCCTTCTGTATACAGGCATGCAGTCCTTCTGTATACAGACATGCAGTCCTTCATCTGTATACAGACATGCAGTCCTTCATCTGTATACAGACATGCAGTCCATCTGTATACAGGCATGCAGTCCATCTCTATACAGACATGCAGTCCATCTGTATGTATGTGTATATCTTTGCATGTGTGAAAACTCATAGGCTGTGACATGTGTATGGAAGTCAGGGGGTAACCCATGGGACACAGTTCTCTTCATTCACCCTGTGGGTCTGGGCAATTGAACTTGAGTCATCATAGTAGCAAATACCCATCTCATGAACCCTAAAATTGTTCTTGATACAAGCTTGTTAGCAGTGGAGGGAGATTTTGTAGCAGATCAATGAGCAACTAGAGAAAAACAAATTTGTGAGTGTATAGACATACAGAAAGACCTCCCCAAAGTTGAAACTTGTGTCTTGCTCTTGTAATATCATAATTAATTTACAATCAGATGCAATAGAAAACAGTGGGTTTTACTGGGTGAGTTTAGTACTTAGGAGGCAGAGCAAGAGAATTCCTGCTAAAAATGAGTTCTAGGCTAGTTTGTCTTGAGTGTGAGATTTCAAGAAGACAAAATACAAAACAAAGAAAACAAAAGCACAAACAAACAAACAAAAACTCAGAAAAGCTCCTACGCTGGCCGTAAGTCACAATTTTGAGATGTGACCCCCCACTCTACATTTATTATTCAGGTGACCTGACAGGAATTTCCAAGGTATCACAGCTGCATATTCTCAGCAATAGATAGAACACCTGTGTCAACAACTCCTACCCCCAAGGGCTCAGGGAGCATCTCAGAAGAGGGTATGGAAAGAATTTAAGAGCCAAAAGATGGGAGGTATGTTGTGAAATTCTGTCTCCTGAGCATGGCATGGCTATCACCATCATACCTCACAGCAGCTGTGACTACCTACAGAAAATCAAGCTAGTTAAAATTTTCAGCCTAGGAGACAAGGCCCCTGCTGCAGACTACCAACACTCTCCTTCAGTACCCACCAACCCTGCTCCCAGCCTCTCCTCCTCTCCTCACCACATCTTGACCTGATGTGGGAAGGTCATATATCAATCTGTGGATTTCATTAATAAAGAAACTGCCTTGGCCCATTTGATAGGCCAGCCCTTAGGTGGGAGGAGTAGACAAAACAGAATGCTGGGAAGAAGGGAAGTGAGCTCAGACGCCATGCCGCTCCTCTCCAGGGCAGATGTGATGAAACTCCGGCCCAAGATGGACGCAGGTCAGACATGCTGAATCTTTTCTCATAAGCCACCACTTTGTGATGCTACACAGATTATTAGAAATGGGTTAAGCAAGATATGAGAGTTAGTCAAGAAGAGGCTAGATATAATGGGCCAGGCAGTGTTATATGAATACAGTTTATGTGTTGTTATTTCAGGGCATAAGCTAGCCAGGCAGCCAGGAGATGGGCAGCAGGAACACAGCCTGCAGCTCCTACTACCAATGGCTGCCCAACATGGATAACTGAATCCACAGAAAGCTTGGGAAAGAATAGAGTAAAACATGTTTTCTTGGTAGCAGCAATTTCCTGGGTCTGCTCTGTTTGCTAGAGGCAAGCAAGCACTCTGATCTAAGATAGGCTTCCTGACTCAGCTTTAGCTGCAAAACCCTGCAGCTCCTTTAAGAGATCCTGCCACAAAACACTTAAATGGTGTTGATGAAAAGCTGAATGCATGCTTTTCGGTTTTCAGTTGTAGCAGGAAAAAAGCTGTGATATTTTAAAATGTTGGCTTTCTGGGCTGTCCTGACAGGACAAACTCTGACTCTTTCACGCAGGTGGTTCATGTGGTTTGCAAGCACACGCTGATGAAGCTTGCTTGCTGGCAGGGACCTTGAAATGCCATAGAGTTGTGGCAATAAAAATGGCTACAGGCAGTATCTCCGCCATGAGGCTGGAAAACTAAGGAATGGGCTGGATCTTGCCAGGAAAGCCACGGCATTTATCCTACCCATATTGCTCAGTAATTTAAAGGCTCATGTGGTCAGAAAAAGAGAGAGAGATACAGTAAAGAGAGATTCAAAAACAAAGAAAACCTTTAAATGATTTACAGTGAGTTAAAAATATATGCAGGCTAAAAGTTAAAGTTCTTAAAGTAAAAAACAAAAAAAGGAAGAAAGAGAGTAGTTGGGTGTGGTAGTACACACTTCTAATCCCAACACTTGGGAAGCAGAGGGAGATTGACCTCTGAGACTTCAAGGTGTAGTAGGACACACCTTTAATCCCAATGCCTGGGAGGCAGAGACAGATGGATCTCTGAGAGTTCAAGGACAGCCTGGTATACAGAGTTATTCCAGGACAAAGATATACAGAGAATCTGTCTCAAAAAAATAAAAGTAGAAATAGAGGTTAAAATAAAACCGCACAAAGATGGAAAATACAATGAGAATCTTGATACTGTATGCTATTATGGTCTCTTTGACTTGTTTGAGTGCTGAGGAAGGAGCAACAGCTGTTAAAAGATATTTGTTTATAAATGTTGCTGAACTAATCCAAGATAGATATTTTGAAAATACCTTGGCTTCAGAATTTGGATCTAAGGATATGATACTTTGGAAAAGAGATTCTTCTTTTGTTTTTACAGAGGATGAGACCCAGTGGATTTCTTCTATCCCAATTGGTATGATAGACCACACCCTCCTGAAAGGTTGCTGTGAACACCTTCAGAAAATTACTTCATTCAACTGCCAACTGAGATGAACCTAGCACACAGGTTATACCATGAAAGACCCGAATAACAGTGTCCCCATTCAGCACAAAGCAGTTTGGAGAGAAATAACTGCACCCATATTTCCAAATATTGTTTATAAATGTTCTTTTACATTTAAAGGGGATATGATATAGATATGATTAATTTGCATGGATATTGATTTTGCTTTAGTGATTTAAATTTAAGGTCAATTTTGTTATATGTATATGTATTTCTGCTCTTGACTAAGGTATTGTGATTGTGTAGTTCTTGTAAAAATGTAATGTTAATGGATAATCATCAATAATAGTCAAGCTTGTAGTCATGTTAGTTAGATTTTTTAGATGTGCATAGATATATTTCAGATAGGCATTCTTCATATCTTTCAAATGATGTGGGAGTGTCATATATCAATCTGTTGATTTCATTGGTTAAGCAATAAAGAAACTGCTTGGCCCTCATAGGTTAAAACATAGGTGGGAGGAGTAAACAGAATGGAATGCTGGGAGAAAGAAGCTGAGTCAGTGAGTCGCCATGATTCTCCCACTCCAGGCAGATGCAGATTAAGATCATTCCTGGTAAGCCAGCTCATGGGCTACACAGATTAATAGAAATGGGCTAGTCCAGGTGCGAGAGTTAGCTGAGAAAAGGCTAGATATAATGGGCCAAGCGGTGTTTAAAAGAATACAGTTTCCATGTAATTATTTCGGGGCATAAGCTAGAGCTAGCCATGTGGGCGGCCAGGTGCCGGGGACGCAGCCCCACCGCTCCAACTACTACAGAGTGGCGCCCAACGTGCTAATGAACTCCATGTAAAACCTGAGAAGGCTTAAAAATAAGGGAGAGAGAGTTTAACACAGATTTTTGCTGTTTGTTGGTAGCGTGCTGTAGAGAGATTTCCTGATTCGGCAACAGCAGCAGAAAAACGTTGCGTCATTTTAAAGCGCGGCTTCTTGGGGCTGTGCTGCCAGTGCAAACTCTGGCTTTAAAGCATTTCAATGGATTTTATGGGACTGGATGTTTGTGTTCCCGCTTGGGATCGAAAGGAGAGTGCTCTGAGAACGTGCTGATGGCTCACCACTCCCCGCCTGCACCTGGGCAGACAGCCGAATCAGGCTTAGGCAGGTGGGAGAGCATGGCGGATTCTGGCTCTGCCTGTCAGATTTGGCTGTAACTTGGATGAAAAGAATTTCTGTGCTGCATGCTTAGTCTCAGAATTAAATGCTGAGTGCCGCTCCTACCTGGCGGCCCCAGAACTAGCACAAAATGGTACGTCCTCCATTTTGAAATTTTCCTGACTCAGCAGCAGGAAAAAACTGGCTGTTTTAAAATGCTGGCTTTCTGGGCTGTGCCACCATTACAATCTCTGTCTGGATCCTTCGGGAGACAGAGCTTTTGAATGGAGCATTTGGAGTAAAGTGCTACGATTTGTTTGATGGCAACTAGACTGCTGTGTGCCTAAAAGGGAGACATTGCATGTGGCAGCTCAGAGGCACAAGCAGCTCCACCATGCTAATGGTGCTGTGCAAGGATCAGAGGCATGAGCGGCTCTGCTATTTTGGACTGGGCGGGGCCAGCAGGCAGTACCTGTTTTTGACCTAGGAATGTCACAGCTTAGAATCTTAAGCGCTTAGTGATTTAAAGGCGCAAATCAAAAGTGCTCCTGGATAGTAAAAAATTGCAGAATCACAATAGGACAGATTCAGACCACTAAATGAGTCACACTGTTGGATGAATGTACGTAGGCTTGAGAGAGAGAAGAAAAAGAATATAGAGAATAAAGTTGATGATTTAAAAAAAAAGGTAAAGTCTTTAAAGAGACAGAGTACAGATAATTAAGAGATTAAAAGAAATAAAGAAAATTAAGCCACGTAAAAATGGAAAATTCACAGAGAGTCTGGATTATGTACATTGTGTTTTCTTTAAAATTTTTGACTGTGAAGGGGCTAAGTACAGAGTCACATGTCATTACATGGGCTGCCAAGCTAAACCAGAATGGATATAAGGGTATTATGATTTCAAAATTTGGGTCTAAGGATATGATGCTTTGGAGCAGGTCTTCTTTTGTTTTCACAGAGGACCAGACCCTGTGGATTTCTTCTATCCCAAAATGGTATGATAGACCACGCCCTCCTGAAGGGTTGGTGCGAACACCTTCAGAAAATTGCTTCACTCAACTGCCAACTGAGATGAAGCTAGCACACAGGTTATACCATGAAAGACCTAATTAACGACACCCCCATTCAGCAGGAAGCAGTTTGGAGAGAAAATGTTTATAAATGTTCTTTTACATTTAAAGGGGGAAATGATATAGGTATGAATAATTTGCATTGATGTGGATTTTAAGGTCAATTTTGTTATATGTATATGTATTTCTGATATTAATTAAGGAATTGTGATTGTGTAGTTCATTTAAAATGTAATGTATAATAGGAAATATAGGTTGCTAATGGATAATTATTGATAGTAGTAAAGCTTGTAGTCATGTTAGTTAGATTTTCTAGATATATAGAGATACATTTCAGTTAGATAGGCATTCTTCATATCTTTCAAAGACTGCAGAATATGGCATTTAAAATATTTTAATAACTTAGGGCTTTTTATGACAATGAGACACGTCTGCTCCTGGCAGCACCAATCTACTTAAAGAGGAAGATGGGCATCGAAGAGGATCCTTATGGAATTGGTTAGCCATTTGGGCAAGAAACTGCTCTTGCATGGACTGATGCATAAACTGGACACAGAGAACCTGCAGAGAGAGGACTGCTGAACTTGCCTAAAGGTGAGATGGTCTTTCGGGGTTCCTGACTCATGAAAGAGTCTGCGAGACATTCTGCAGGACACAGCAGATAGTGACTGAACTGTCTTTGGAATTTCCTGCTTGATGAAAATGTCTGCTGGATACTATGGGCCTGAAGGCTGAAGATGAATGCCCCAAAGGTACAGAGGAACTTTGGGTGACTGTCCAGGCAGCGAGATGTCTCTGTCATTTCTAGAGTTTTGGACTTCTTGTTTACTTAGGTATTATTATATCCTTCTGGAGTCTTTGATGGAGTTGAAGAATGGATAGTTATAGTTTTCCTTAGTTATGATAAAAGATAAAATAGATATAAATATTGTAACTGTAATTCTTGCTTGATAACTGTTTTGTTATATGTAATTTTGCTATGTTAAAGTTAAAGCCTTCCTTTTTTTGTTTAAACAGAAAAAGGGGAAGTGATGTGGGAGTGTCATATATCAATCTGTTGATTTCATTGGTTAAGCAATAAAGAAACTGCTTGGCCCTCATAGGTTAAAAAATAGGTGGGAGGAGTAAACAGAACGGAATGCTGGGAGAAAGAAGCTGAGTCAGTGAGTCGCCATGATTCTCCCACTCCAGGCAGACGCAGGTTAAGATCATTCCTGGTAAGCAGCTCATGGGCTACACAGATTAATAGAAATGGGCTAGTCCAGGTGCGAGAGTTAGCTGAGAAAAGGCTAGATATAATGGGCCAAGCGGTGTTTAAAAGAATACAGTTTCCATGTAATTATTTCGGGGCATAAGCTAGAGCTAGCCATGTGGGCGGCCGGGTGCCGGGGACGCAGCCCCGCCGCTCCAACTCCTACATTCAAAGACTGTAGAATATGGCATTTTAAATGTTTTAATAACTTAGGGTTTTTCATGACAATGAGACATGTCTGCTCCTGGCAGCACCAATCTACTTCAAGAGGAAGATGGGCATTGAAGAGGCTTCTTATGGAGTTTGATAGCCACTTGGGCAAGAAACTGCTCTTGCCTGGACTGTTGCACCACCAGAGCCCAGGTATCCTACTACAGCATACCCTGCCAGTCAGGCAATATGGTACCACCAGAGCCCAGGTATCCTACTACAACAAACCCTGCCAGGCAGGCAATATGATACCACCAAAGCCCAGGTATCCTACTACAACACACCCTGCCAATCAGGCAATATGGTACCACCAGAGCCCAGGTATCCTACTACAGAAAACCCTGAATATTACAACACAGCTGAAGTACAAGAGAATGACCTGAGATTCAACTTTATGAAGACAATAGAGGTCCTCAAAGAGGAGACTTAATAAATCCATTAAAGAAATCAAGAAAATGATAAACAAAATTTGGAGGAAATGAAAAAATCCCTTAAAGACAGACAAACAAACAGTTGAAGGAAATAAATAGAGCTATTCAAGACCTTAACATGGAAATAGAAGCAATAAAGAAAATAAACTGAGAGAATTCTGTAAATGGAAATTTTAGGTAGGCGAACAGGAACTGTAGACTCAAACATCACCAACAGAAGACAAGAGATGGAAGAGAATTGTAGGCATTGAAGATACATTAGAAGAAATAGATACACTGATGAAAAGAAAATGTTAAATCCAAAAATTTCTGGCACAAAACATCCAGGAAATCTGGGAAAACATGAAAAGACCAAACCTAAGAATAATGGGAATAGAAGGAGAAGAATCTCAGCTCAAAGGCTCAGAAAAAATATCTTTAACAAAATCATAGATAGAAGAAAATTTTCCTAACCTAATGCCCATACATGTATAAGAAGCATATAGAACACCAAAAAGGTTGGACCAAAAAGAAAGTCCTCTCACCACATAATAACCAAAACACTAAAGAAACAGAACTAAGAAAGAATATTAAAAGTAGCAAGAGAAAAAGGCCAAGTAACAAATAAAGGCAGACCTATCCAGAATTACACCCAGCCATGATGTCATGGTACATGCCTTTAATCCCAACACTTGAGAGGCAGAGGAATGTGGAACTCTGAGTTCGAGGCTAGCCTGGTCTATAGAACAAATTCCAGGAAAGCCAGAGCTACACAAAGAAACCTTGTCTCAAAAAGCAAGCAAACAACAACAAAAAGAATTATATTCAACTTCTCAATAGAGACTCTAAAAGCCAGAAGGATCTGGACAGAGGTCCTGCAGACTCTAAGAGACCACAGATGCCAGCCCAGACTACTATATCAAACAAAACTTTCAATCACCATAGATGGAGAAAACAAGATATTCCATGATGAAATCAAATTTAAACAATATATTATCTACAAGTCCAGCCCTACAGAAGGTACTAGAAGAAAAACTCCAACCAAAGCAGGTTAACTATACTAATGAAAACACAGGAAATTAACTGTATCACATGGGCAAAACCCAAAGAAGGGAAGCACACACACATACACAACAACAACAACAATAACAAGATAACAGAAATTAACAAAGCACACACACATACACAACAACAACAACAACAACAAGATAACAGAAATTAACAAAGCACACACACACAACAACAACAACAACAAGATAACAGAAATTAACAAAGCACACACACATACACAACAGCAACAACAACAAGATAACAGAAATTAACAATCTCTCAATATCAGTGGACTCAATTTTCTTCAATAAAAAGGCAAAGGCTAACAGAATGGATGTAATGTAAAAACAGGATCTATCTTCCTGCTACAAATGAGAAATACAAATCAACATCATAGGTAAATATTACATCAAAATAAAAAGTTGGAAAAATATTTTTTAAGCAAATGGACTTAAGACACAAGGTGATATAGTCATCTAGTATCTAAGAAAATAGACTTTAAACCAAAATTAATCAGAAGAGATAGGGAAGGATACTTCATACTCATCAAGGAAAATCCACCAAGTAAAAGAATGTATTTGTATTATATGTACACTGATGCTTTGCCTGCATGTATGGATTTGTGAAGGTGTCGGATCCACTGGAACAGGAGCTACAGTTGTGAGCTGCTACATGGGTGCTGGGAATTGAACCTGGGTCCTCTAGAAAAACATTCAGTGATCTTAAGAATTGAGATAGCTATCCAGCCCTGACTCTTCAATTCTTAACATCTATGCCACAAACACAGGGCACGCACATTTATAAAGGAAGCACTACTAAGGTTAAACCACACATTGACCCCCACACACTGAGAGTGGAAGATTTCAATACCCCATTCTCATCAATGAACATGTCATCCAGACAAAAACTAAACAGATAAATAGTGGAACTAACAGATTTTATGACCCAAATGGACTGAACAGCACATTTCACGCAAACACACAAAATATGTCTTTCAGTACTTCATGGAACATTCTCCAAAACTGACCACATATTTGGTCACAAAACAAAGCTCAACAGATAGAAGAAAACTGAAATACCTCCCTGCATCCTATCAGACCAACATGGATTAAATCTGGATTTCAAAACAGAAAGAACAAAATGTCTATAAACTCATAAAAACAGAACAACTCTCTAATGAATAGTTTCTGCAAAAAGAAAGAACGAAAGGAGGGAGGGAAGGAAGGAAGAAAGAAAGAAAGGAGGGAGGGAAGGAAGAAATAAATTAAAGACTTCCTAGAATTCAATGAAAATGAATACACACCATACACAAATTTATGCGACACAATGAAAGCAGTGTTAAGAGAAAATTTCATAGCACTCATGCCTACATAAAGAAAATCGAGAGATCTTATACTAACAATTTAACAACACACCTGAAAGCTCTAGGAAAAAAAAGAAAAGAAATAAGCTCACCCAAAATGAGTAGATGATAAGAAACAATCATGCTGAAGACTGAAATCAATAAAATAGAAACAAAGATAGTAATATAAAGAATCAATGAGAAAAGACTTGGTTATTTGAGAAAATCAACAAGATAGACAAATCTTTATTTAAGCTAACCAAAAGACAGAGCGAGAATAAGCAAATTAACAAATCAGGAATGAAAAGGGGGATAAAACAACAGACACTACGGAAACCCAAAGAATCATTAGGTCATACTTTAAAAACCTGTGCTTCACAAAATTAGAAAACCTAAAAGAAATGGGTAAGTTTCTCGATAGATGCCACTTACCAAGTTAAATGGCAATCAGAAAACCAATTTAAATAGATCTATAATCCCTAAGGAAATAGAAGCAGTCATTAAAATCCACCCCCCTAAAAATAAAAATCCCTCAAGGCCAGACAGTTTTAGTGCAGAATTCTACCAGACCCTCAAAGAAGAGCTAACAGCAATACTCCTCAAACTTTTCTGCAGAATAGAAACAGAAGGAACATTGCCAAACTCATTTTATGAAGCCACAGATTCCTTGATACCCCAGCTACATGGATTTAACAAAGAAGGAGAATTACAGAACAATTTCCCCCATGAACATTTATGCAAAAATACACAAAAAGATACTTGCAAACCAAATCCAAGAACACATCAAAAACATCATCCACCCAAGTAGGCTTCATCGGAGAGATACAGGAATGGTTCAACACATGAAAATCAGTAAATGTAATCCACCTTATAAACAAACTGAACAAAGGAAAAAAACACACGACGATCATCTCATTAGATGAAGAAAAGGCTCTGACAAAATCCAACCCCCTTCATGATAAAAGTCCTGCAGAGATCAGAGACAGAACGAATATACCTAAACATAATAAAGGCAGTTTACAGCAAGTCTATCCCAACATCAAATTAAATGGAGAGAAAAGCAAAGGGATTCCGCTAAAATCAGGCAAAAATCAAGGTTGTCCACTCTTTCCATATTATTCAATAAAGTACTTGAAGTTCTAGCTGGAGCAAGAAAACAACTTAAGGAGATCAAGGAGATACAAATTGGAAAGGAAAAAGTTCAAGTATTGATATTCAAAGATAATAATACCAGACAGAGATCCCAAAAATTCTACCAGGGAACTCTTACAGCTGATACATGCCTTCAGCAAAGGGGCTGGATACAACATCAACTCAAAAAAATCAGTAGACTTCCTATACACAAATGACAAATGGGCTAAGAAATAAATCAGAGAAACAACACACTTCACAATAGCACCAAATAATATAAAATATAAATATAAAATATCTTGGGGGTAACTCTAATAAAGCAAGTGAAAGACTTGTTCAACAAAAAACTTCAAACTAGAAATTGAAGAAGATATCAGAAGATGGAAAATGCTTAAGGATCGGTGGGATTAACATAGTACAAATTACCAAGTAATGGGGGTGCACGCCTTTAATCCCAGCACTCAGGAGGCAGAAGCAGGTGGGTCTCTGTGAGCTTGAGGCCAGCCTGGTCTACAAGAGCTAGTTCCAGGACAGTCAGGGCTACACACAGAGAAACCTTGTCTCTATAAAACCAAAAATTAAAACTTGGTCATCTTACCAAAAACAACCTACAGATTCAATGCAATCACCATCAAAATTTCAACACAATTGTTTTTTATTAATTTATTTTATCTGATTTTTTTATAAAAAGAAAACAGTCTTTATTCATTTTACATACCAATCCGAGTTCCCACTCCCTCTCCTCCTGCCATTCCCTCCACCTATCCTCTTCCAACACAATTCTTTACAGACCTTGAAAGAACAATTCTTAGATTTGTATAGAAAAGCAAAACAATCGAGAGTAGCTAAAAATAACACTATACAGTAAGAGAATCTCTGGAGATAATCACCATCCCTGATTTCAAGCTATACTGTATAGCTATAGTAATAAAAACTGCATGATATTGGCATAAAAACAGATAGGTGTATCAGTGGAATTTAATCAAAGACCCAGACATAAATCCACACACCTATGGACACCTTACTTATTTTTGATAAGGATTCAGAAAGACACAATGAAGAAAAAGCATCTTCAACAAATGGTGCTGGCATAACTGATGTCAGCATATAGAAGAATGCAAATAGATCCATATCTATCACCCTGCACAAATCTGAAGTCCAAATGGGTCAAAGACCTCAATATAATACGAACACCCTGAACCTGATAGAACAGAAGGTGGGGAATAACTTTGAACGCAATGGCACAGGAGACTGCTTTCCGAACAGAATACCAATAGCACAGCCACTAAGATAACAATTAATAATTGGGACCTCATGAAACTTAAAAGCTCTTATACGGCAAATGGGGCTGTTAATAAGACAAAATGGCAGCTTACAGAATGGAAAAAGATCTTCACCAACCCCACATCTGACAGAGGGTTAGTATCCAAAATGTATAAAGAACTCAAGAAACTAGACATTAACAAACCAAACAATCCAATTTAAAAATGGGTACAGATCTAAACAGAGAATTCTCAACAGAGGAATCTCAAATGGATGAGAAAAAACTTAAATGTTCAACATCCTTGGCCATCAGGGAAATGCAAATCAAAATGACTTTGAGATTCCATCTTACACCTGTCAGAGTGGCTCAGGTCAAAAACACAAGTGACAGCTCATTCTGGAAAGGATGTGGAGGAGGGAGAACACTCCCTCATTGCTGGTGGGGGCACAAACTTGTACAGCCACTGATCCACCTAAGTACCCAACTACGCTACTCTTGGGCTACCCAAAAGACACTCTATCCTATCGCAAGGACTCTTGCTCAACTATTTCATAGCAGCTTTATTCATAATAGTCAGAAACTAGAAACAACCTAGATATCCCTCAACCCAAGAATGGCTAAAAAAAAAATGTGGTACATTTACACAATGGAGCCAGCCTCCACAGTAACTCAAGGACAGGGCCTGGTAGTTGTCTAAGGCTGCCCCCAAATAGAAAACTGTATCGCTGACTAACGCCTGACTATCCCTAGCCAATTAGAACATGATTTTTACTTCCCTAAGTCAGTTATATATAAAATGACCTGACTTCCTTAGACATTCTCTTCAGTAAGGCTTAAAATAAGCTCCCATTCCTTCTCAGAGTTGTCACCATCTTTCCTTTGTGTAAGATGGTTGGGCCCAGCATGCTGAAATAATAATAATAATAATAATAATAATAATAATAATAATAATAACTCTTTGCTTTTGCATCGGGTCTAGTCTCTTGGTGGTCTTTGGGGTTCCGGGTTCTGGGTACAACATCTGGTAATTGAAGCTGCAGTAGGGAGTTGATAAAAAAAAATGTGGTACATTTACACAATGGAGCATCACTCAGCTGTCAAAAACAAAGAAAATAAAAAATTTTTAGACAAATGGATGGAACTAGAAAAAAAATCACCTTGAGTCAGGTAACCCAGACCTAGAAAGACAAACATGGTATGCACTCACTTATAGGTGGACATTAGCTGTTAAGTGAAGGATAATCGTGGTACAATTCACAGACCCAGAAACTCTAAGTGACAAGGAGGACTCAAGGGAAGATGTGTGTGTGGGGGGGAATAGGAGGGATTAGATGGGGGCAGAGGGTGGAAGACGAGAGAGTTCTGAGAGAGAGAATTAAAGGTCTTTGGGGGTGGGGTGGTGATATAGAAACCTAGTGCAGTGGAAACTTTCCAGAATCTATGCATGTGAAACTAGCACAGTCTCCTAGTAATGAGGGACATGGAGCCTAAACAGGCTAATGACATTCTGCTATACTCCTAGATCAGTGCCTAGCCCAATTTTCACCACAGAGGCATTATCCAGCAACTGATGGGAGCAGATAAAGCAATCCACAGCCAAATACAAGGTAGAACCAGGGAAATCCCTCAGAAGAGGGGGAAGAAGAATTTTAAGAGCCAGAGGGGTCTAAGACATCACTTGATGTTTTTACACGGCCCACAGAATCAACTAGGCAAGGCTCACAGAGGCTCACAGAGACTGAAGCGACCACCAAGGAGCCTGTATGTGTCTGCCCTAGGCCCTCTGCATATATGTTAGGGCTGTGTAGCTGGGTGCTTCTGTAGGAGTTCTAACAGTGGGAGTGGCCCCCTTTTCCTCCTGCTGAGTTACCTCATCCAGCACTGGTATGAGGGTTTGGCATAGTCTTTTTGCAGCTTGATTTGTCGTGTTTGGTTAATTACCCTGGGAGCCCAATTCTCTCTCTCTCTCTCTCTCTCTCTCTCTCTCTCTCTCTCGATCTGGGGGGTGGGAGGGGTGGGGGAGGAACTAGGAGGAGTGGCAGGAGGGGAAACTGCTCTAGGGATGTAATGAATGAGAGAAGAACAGAAATTTTAGAAAATAATAATAACATGAAGTTGGAAGAGAAATGTGTTTGTGGGATCTCAGTAGGAACTGGAGAGACTGAGTGGTGGTGGATATAATCGGGATACATTGTACACATGTATGAATTTTTTTTGAGACATTGTTTCTCTGTGTAGCCCTAGCTGTCCTGGAATTCACTTTGTAGACCAGGCTGGCTTTGAACTCAGAGAGTCAACTGCCTCTGCCTCCCAAGTGCTGGGATTAAAGGCTTCCACCACCACTGCCTGGTGAAAAATTCAAAGATCAAATAAAAATATTTTCAAAACACTGCATACACACCAGAGTTTCTGCAAGAGCACAGTGGAAAGTGGCATCGTATGAAGCCAACACAGTCTGGAGCAGTTCCCAGCACCACGTATGTGTGATAGTTCTAGACTACTCACACAGCAAACAAGAAATGCCTCCTCCAAACCACAGCGAAGAGACGCTGCGGAGGACGCGATGTGGGAGCCAGCATGTCTGCAACCCTGTTTCAGGATTGACAGCCTGATACTAACCATCCAACGGTCAGCAGGAGCACAGGACACCCGCCATCTCACCACCCCATGAAACAGGATGGGTGATGGTCTGGGGCATCCTCCACCACACACAGTCTGCATAGTGAGTTTTAGGCAAGCCTGGGATATGTAAGACCTTGCTTTAAATATCAAAAATGGAGGTGATCTCTCAGCCAGTTAATGTTGAACTGATATTGGCATTCGCCAGGAAACTAAAATTCTGTCAAAAATGGAAGTGATCTCTCAACCAACTAACATTGAACTGATATTGGCCGGGAAACTAAAATTTGTCTTAGTAAAGAAGCTCCAGCTCTAGCAATATATGAACTGGTTATGACATCACATCAACTTCAGTTGAGAACAGTGTGGCCCAATGATTTTATTACTTCATATCATTAAAAATGAAATTTGGGGATATGGAGATGGCTACGTGGGTAACGCGTTTTCTGCACAAACCTGAGCTTGAATCCGCAGCTTCCATATAAAAAACTGGTAACCTGTACCTGTAGCCTACACCTGTAACCCATACCTGCAACCCGCACCTGTAACCTGCACTGTAATATGCACCTGTAACCAGCACTGTAATATGCACCTGTAACCCGCACCTGTAACCTGCACTGTAATATGCACCTGTAACCCAAGTCCTAATGGGTGAAGATGGCTAGATCCCAAAGGCTTGATGACCGTGGATCTAGTCTATTCAGCATCCTCTAGGTTCAGTGAGAAACCCTGTAGCAAAATAATAAAGTGGAGAGCAATAGAGGAAGATCTGTGAAGTCAGTTTCTTGTCTCCACACATGTACAGACAGGATAGAACAAACATTCATACGCACACACTTGCAAACATACAAATACCATCTCGTCTTTTTTTTTCAGTTTTCACATAGACATTCCTGGAGCTGGAACTGTAGCTCACTTGGCAGATGCTTCACAGCATGGACAAAGTCCTGGGCTCCAGCACTGCAGGAGTGTAATCTCAGCACAAAGGAAGTCGCAGCAGGAAGGAATTCAAGGCTAGCCTCAGCTACGTCGTGATTTGAAGCCTAGCCTGGGGTACATGAGACTCTTAATTTCTTTTCCTTTCGCTTGGATAAAAAACCCTGAACCACCTCCCCGTCCAAAAAAACTTAAGAAAGAATATGTTTATTTTGGCTTACAATTCATCATGGCGGGGAAGTCAAGGCTATAGGGGCTCGAAGCAGCTGGTCATAGCATTACATCCACCATCAAGAACAGGGAGCAATGAATCCAGGCTCAGCCTGCTTCTTCATTCTCTACAATTCAGGATCTCTGTCCAGAAATTGTTCCTGCCTACAGGTAAGATGGGTCTTCCCACACCAATTAATGTAATCAAGATATTCCCCATAGGCATGCCCAGAGAGTCCCATCCTAGGGACTCTAGGTCCTGCAAAGCAGACCATTAGCACTGACCATCACACACTGCCTCAGATGAATAAACCAACGTTCTTGTTTACCTTGTCTTATGCATGTATCTATCTATTGTGCACGAACATGTGTGTGAACGTATGCGTGAATGTGCATATGATGTACGTATGCATGAACGTGTGTATGAACATGTGCGTGAATGTGTATATGATGTACAAATGCACGAACGTGTGTATGAATGTATGCGTGAATGTGCATATGTACATATGCACGAACATGTGTTTGAATGTATGCATGAATGTGTACATGCATGTATGCACAAATGTGTGTGCATGTACACATGCAGTCAGAGGACAAGTGGCAGGAGTCGGCTCTCTCCTTCCAGCATGTGGGCTTGAGGATTGATCTCAGGTCACCAGACTTGGTGGCAGATGCCTTTGCCCACTGAACCATCTTACTGGCTCAAATGTAAACATTCTTATGGGCTTGGGTCTGCTCGGAGCTTCTTTCACTGCTAGGCTGAAATGACTTGCAGAAGCAGGGACAGGGAATTTTCTCCCTGAATTAGTTTGCACACCTTAGACAGTAACGTGCAAGGATGGAAGAGACCTGCACATAGATTCACATGTCCTGAGCAACCTGAGATTTCCCATGCAAGAATGCTAGAAAGGGCAAGCAGCTCATGTGTCCCAAACCAAGAGTTGACTATCAGTGGACATGTTCATTGTCACAAAGAAAACACATAGCGGGGATGTTCACATTACTGGCAAAAACAGGCAAGGGGGCAAGCTCTGCCCCACCAAAGCTCGGTGATGGGAAACCATTGGCTGTGGAAGCAGATCAAACATGCCACAGAAAACACAGCTTTTAAGGAGATGGCTGCTATTAAAAGCTGCATCTGTGGCTCTATGATAATGATATAAAAGCTAAAGTGTTATTTCCTGGTCTTTATTACATCTTAACTGTCACTAAAACTAAAGTAATGGAAAAATTATATTTGTATATGCAAAGTAACCATAAATTATCCATTCATTGCAAAAACACTTTATCCCGTATCTATTCAAATGTAATTACAGCCTTGCTCTTTAGCTGTGGAGGAAGGAATGCAGGCTGATAAAAATTCCAGTTAAGTAAGTGTTCCCTTTTATTTGGGGGGACAGGGACTGGGGTTTCTTATTCCCTCCCACCACCCCGTATCCTTTACTCATCAACTGGCTTTGGCATGTCCCAGCGATATAAGATTTTCTTTTTAACAGGCAAATGAATGACTCTAAGCCTAGTCTGCACCATTTTCACAAAAATCATTGAAAACTTGTTTGGCAGATTGCCTAATGCAGATAGATCAGAAAAATACTAATCAGCATAATTTAACTGTACATCCACTTCGCTGTTGTCTGAGACAAGATTTTGTATGCTCTAGGCTTCCCTCAATCTCACTAGACAGCCAAGAATGACCTTCAACTTCTGAACCTCTTGCCTCTACCTCTCGTGCACAGCATCATGGGTGTGTGCCCCTGTGCCGGATGGAGCCCAGGGCTTTCTGCATGCTAAGCAAGTACTCTACCAGCTGAGATACATCCTCAGACCCTCCAATTCCTCTTTAAACACTGCAGTATAGATGTACACTTTTGTCCTAGGTGCTGTGTGTGCAAATAATTTCTACTTCATTCTCAGTTCAACGAAGACAGTCGCTTCATCTGTCTCTGTAAAATAGTTCCTAGCATTTAGTAAGCATACAGCATATCTAATAGTATGTATTTACTGCATTATGGTTAGTCTAGGCAGAAGCTGGGTTATATAAAACTTAACAACGAAAGAGAGAAAGTGTTTGGTCCTGTGGTGTTGTGCTCTAGAAAGGAATGAGGAGCAAATACGCGATGAGCCCAAGAATACATACTTTGAAGAAAAAGCTAAGTAAGTAGCAGATGTTAGCAGCCACCTGATGCTGGATGGCAGCGGAAGCTGTGTGGTGTCACCTGGATGACCCTAGAGGATGCGAGGCTCCTTCCCCTGGATGCTGCAAATGTCTGCCAAGAGTTCCCAACTGGATCTTAACAAGGAGCTGTTCTCAGTGGAAGGGAGCTCCTCCAGGCTTTCTCCTCACCGAGGGGGAACGAGTCTGATGAATTAAGTCACACATGCATAGACCTGTCTTGCCTCAACTGGAACGATTCTGAGGGTTCCCCACTCTAACCTCATCTGAAGCTCAGTTTCTCCTTCTTGTCCATCACCAGGAAATCTCAGCAAGCATCCCTGTCTGCATTTGGATTTTATTCTCCCTTGGTTAGTAAATACCAGTCATGTGACTCCAGCGTGCGAGGCAGAAGTGGAGCTCAAGATAGGAATTTGGGAACTGCAGCAATTCTCAAAGCCATGGAACTACATAAAAGGCTCCGGGAGTAGAAAGAAAAGACAAGGGGCCCAAGAGTGAAATTTCAGAGTCCCTCTGGCATTTATAAATCAGTGAATGTCAGGAATTTATAAAGAAGATTGAAGAGATACAACCACTGAGACAGTGGGGCTGTTGGCTATAGTCCTCATGGCCAGGGAGGAAACCGCCCTGAAGGAAGATACGAACTAGGTCACAAGCTGCCAAGGAGATGAGGTGGTGAAGCTGTAAACAGAAGAGGAGTGGCCATAGCAGGTCCCTGGTGATGCAAGGGTTCTCGCAGAATGATGAGAAAATGAGAACTTCCCAGAGGAGCCCAGTACTCTCAGGAGGAAGAGCGTCTATGACTTTGACAGGATGGACCTTTACTTCCTCCATATTTGAGCTGAGCTGGCAGTTCCTCTGTTTATTTTGTCTAGAACAATGCAGGCCACAGAGGTGTGTCTAGGACATATGTCGAAATGGACGAATGAAGTATCTAGAACAATGCAGGCCACAGGGGTATGTCTAGGACATATGCCGGAATGGATGAATGAAGTATTTGGTACCATTTTTGTTAGGTAAAGAGGCATCACTGGTCTAACAATATGGAATTTTAAACAGGAAAAGAAATTATAGATGCATATGTGCATATACATGACCACACGTGCGTATGCGCACACAGAGAGAGGGGGGGGAGGGGGGGAGGGATGGAGGGAAAGTGGGAGAGAGAGAGAGAGATTTTAGAATGTAGCATCCATCCCATAATCTAGAGATTACCACACCAAACCCATCTTCCTTTTAGCTAAAACATCATGATACATGAATAAAGCTTTTGCTTTATGTAACTTTATAAGCCTAGAATTACCATCAGTTCCAGATAGAGAGAAATTGGGATGGGGGGGAATCCTACGATGTAAAAATAAATGTTCCGGTAATTCCTCAGTGAATTTTCTTCATACCTCTACATAAAGTGGGAAACCTTCTGATTAAGATGTACATGTCTTTTTGTTCAGTGTGGGAATCAACCCCCTAGAGCCTCCTCTGTGCTCTGCCATTGAACTCTACCCAAAGTCTCGAAAGTGCTTTTAAAGTGTATGCTTTCATTGACAAAAGGCTGGAAATGTAAGTCATGATGAGCGTCCATGCTCCTTCTAGAGCAGCTCTGAAGAGATCAGCACAGAACCTGACTGTTCAAAAGGTTACTCGCTTGACTCTTTCCACTTTAGACTCTAAGGGAGCCAGAGTGCATCATCTGTAGCATCCCTGGAACAGACTTGAAAACTTTTCATGTACACTGTCTCCTCTCTCTCTCTCTCTCTCTCTCTCTCTCTCTCTCTCTCTCTCTCTCTCCCTGGAACCCAGGGCCTTACAGAACCACACCTTCAGACAATTCACTTTAAATCAAGATAATTTACATTTTTAGTCCCCTGGTACTAAAAAGGATCTAGCTTATTTTCGAAGAGTCCAAGCACTAAACATCAAAAAACCATGCAGGAAGAAATATGTAGCGTTGTGAAATTTCCCAATCTGTTTTATGGAGACAGATTATTTTTTTCGTTAGTCTACTCAGAAAAATACTACTCATGGGTAATATCACAAAGCTAGCCTTTGGCAGAACTTCAAAAGGAAACTGTCAAATGCAGAAGTGTTAGAGTAGATGAATAATTTTATTCTGGTTTTACTAATCTATGCCACCAATGCAACCGCCAAAATCACAGGTATAATTTACCTCTCTCACTAATATTTTTTTCTTAAAGTGTAAGATAGTCTCGAAGAAAACACAATGTTGGCCACATTCAGTTTGGCTGTGGTGGAAACAAGACATGATATTGAAAGGCTTGGGGTAAGTCTCTTTATGTTTAGGCCAAGTTAAAGGAGAGGAAGGCCACCTCTATCATAGATCATGCAGCCCCTGAAGCCTGCTGTGAGCAAAAAGAGTTTTAGAAATGATTGGATATTCTCCAATAGAGTTTATTTTAAATAAGTACACTTCTCTTTTGCAACCACCAATGGAGTAATTGATTGAGGCTTGGATCTGTGATGGGATACTCACAGGATAAAAGGTAACAGGGAAACATGTTATTGATTTGACTTCAGAAAAGCAATCCATAGGTGGCATATTAGTTACAAAGAGAGGTGATGCCATAATGATAGAATACTATAGATGATATATCCATTCATATACACACATATAAGTACATAAATCTTCTTAAGTATACACTTCAATGAATCTTGTGTTTCTCACACAACAGAACTGCACAGAACTAGATAATTCTAGTTTGCCATCTTTTAACCTTTTAAATACTGAACAACATTCTGTGGTAATGAATACAGCATGATGTATTGATCCCGCTATGCCATCCCGAATTGCTACCTCTACAGATAATATTATGAAATAGGTATCCTTGTTAATGTGACTTTTGAGTTGATTCTTGGCATTCAAGAGTGGACCCAATGTATATATACCATCTATATTAATGTAATGCCCAATACAAGACTGCCTTTCAGGAGTTGGGGAGATGAGGTGGTGATAAGAGTCCTCACCACACAAGCATGAGGACTTGAATGCAGCGGGCCCCAGAAACCACATGAAATGCAAGGCATGGCCAGGAATGCCTACAGCCTCCTGGATGGGATGGGTAGAGACAATAAGATCCCCGGGGTACCACTGGCTGGCCAGCCTCGTTGAGAGTTCAGTGAGAAACTCTGTCCCAGGGGCATAAAGTGGAGGGTGACAGCAGGACATTCGATGTCCTTTTGTGGATGCTGTGGACACACATGAACACACACAAGCATATATACCACACACAAACACATTTTTGGTATTTTAATTCAAACAGTCTGATGGTAGTACACACGTTTCTACAGGAATGGTGGAAGTGCTCTTGTTCCTCAATCACATTCTCACCAACAGTAAACACTGCTGCTCAATGCCTCTTCCACTTCGATGGCTGAGTCAACTGCAGTGTACTGTAACCTGGAATTATGGGCTGCACTGGACCGTTCCCTCCCCTAAGCGGCTTCTTGGTTGCTTCTTGGATGCTTGAGTTGGCATGATTTCGGCATGCTCTGGTTGACAGATGGAAAGTGTATCTCCTCAGTTGTTTCGCTCTTCGTGTCCTCGTCTATTTTCTCACCTGTTTCTTTTCTATTTCTCATGTTATGTTTAAAGGAGTCCAGTAACAAAGGTTCATTTTGACATCTGATAAAGTTTTTCTCAAATAGATCATTTTTGAAGTTGATCTTCCATATGGCACTTTTTGGTCATAAAACTATTTAGCTTTTAGTTGTATATGTTCAAATTTAACAAATAATATCACTGAAGGATTTCATTAGTAAAGAATGCCTTCCATTTTTATATTACCCATACCCAAAGAAAGAATGTTTTACAGTTTTTATGTAAGTTCTTTTCAAATGTACTTCTGTATATTTTTAAATTTTCCTTTAATAATCACCTCACTGAGGCATAACACACACCCATCAAACACATCTACGCCTATGTAGAGTGCAATGTCTCTAGCAAGCTTTTGTCCTTGCACACTTCCCCACCCATCCTACTGCGTTTCCTCATTCTGATTTAGTTCGTGCCTTCTCATCGCAGCTCCTGGCACCCCGGGTTGCTTTCAGACTGTGTAGCCTTTTCTGTGTATTTTGTATGAGGTTTAACAAATAGCTTTTGGTGTCCGGCATTATTTTCCTAGATTCATGTTTTAAGGTTGTTTTCTGATGTGATCACAGCAAAGACTCCAAACTTAGTGGCCCAAACAGCAGAAATGTGTGAGTCTCTGGAAGACAGAGGCCAGAACTAAGGTGTCATGGGGATGCTTTTGCTAAGCATGGCGGGAAGATGTGCCTTTCCTTCTTCTCCTCCTCCTCCTCCTCCTCCTCCTCCTCCTCCTCCTCCTCCTCCTCCTCCTCCTCTGAGTTGTGTGCAGCTGCTGTTGGCATGCCTGTGAGTGCCAGGGAGAGATTATTTAGATTGGCTTGGCCTTCAGGCGTGTCTGTGGGTGCTGTGTTATCATGAAGAGAGACCAGCAGAAGCGGATGGCAGCATTCTTCGAGTTTGGGCTGCACCAGGGTGCAGAGCTAGCTGAACACAAGCATGCTCACCCATGCTCCTGCTGCTCTTGACTGTGGAGCTGAGTGGTTCTCAAATTCTTGCTGCTGTGGCTTCCTCCTACGATGGAAGGGAACCTGCACTTGTGAGCTGAAGTGGGCCCTTTCTTCCCTAAGCTGCTTTTGTCAACTTTTTAAAAAGATTTTTTTGTTGTTGTTTGTTTATCTATGTGTATGTTTACCTATGTGAGATTATGTTCACCACCTATGTGCAAGTGTCTGTGGAAGCCAAAAGAGGTCAGGTCCCCTAGGACATGGACAGCTTCGGGTCACCATGTGGATGCTGGGAACTGAGCGTGAGTCCTCTACAAGAGTGGTGAGAGCTCTTTAACTGCGACGCTTTCCCTCGAGTCCCAATTGTTAAGGGTCACAGCAACAGAAAAAGGAGCAGGGACAACTGGTCTCTCTGCCTATAGCGTCATCCAGCCGTCCCCTTAGCCTTCCTTTCCTAGTCTGACTCTGAGGTATCTTCCTGCATGCCTTCCCTTATATGGATGCTTGCTGCTGCTCTGGGTTCTGTGCTGGTTGATCTTTGTCACCAAGTCACCTACACTGAAGAGTGGCCCAGAGCGGATGAGCCTGTGGTCATTCCTATGAGGCATTTTCCTAAGTGCTAACTGATGTAATACAGTGACTTGTCCCATGGTAGCCCACACCACCCTGGGCAGGCAGACTGTGCAAGGATGGACAAACTGAGCCAGCCAAGGAAAGCAAGCCAGGAAGCAGCGTTCCTCCACGGTCTCTGGTTTAGTCCTGACTCCAGGATCCCACATTGTACTTCTGCTCCTGGCTTCCCTCGAGGAGGACTACAATTAAACCCTTTCCTCCTCCAAGTTGCTCCTAGTATTAACCACAGCAACAAAGAACAAACCAGGGCTGGTCGCACCCCGATAGCCTAGGCTAATCTCATCTCAGCATCCACCATTAAATTATACCCACAAAGATCCTCTTTCCAAGTGACCCCAACATATTCTAGAAACTAAGGTAATGGACGATCTTGTGGGAGGCTGCCATTCAATCTAGGCTAGCCATTTCTCTGTGCAGTAGCGTGTGTCAGTGTTCTCAGTCCCGAACAATGCTGCACTGTACAGCCGTACTTTGTGTACCGTACTCTGTGTATATGCCTTTCACCTTGTGGACTTTTGAGTTGTTCCAACTATAACAACAAATACTTCTATGAACATTCACAAATTCACGTTGTCATGCAAACATTTGAATTCTTTGGGATATGGATATCACTGGGTCATGTAGATCCTGAGTGTTTAACCTTTTCAGATACTGCAAAGCCATTTGCTGAGGTGACTGTCCTTTCCAATCGGCACTGCTGGGAGTGTTTTTTCCATATCCTGTCTGGTATATGTATAGAGATATATATGTGTATATATGTGTGTGTGTGTGTGTACATATATATTTCTACGTAAATTACAATGGGTATAATTAGATATATATCTAATATTATTAAATATGTTATATTTATACAATATAAATTATATTATAACTATATTACATGAGTACATTTATATTATATAAATATAATATATACAATAATATATTATTAATATATATCTAATTACAGTCATTCTAGTGAGACTGCTGGGTTTCTTATAGTTTTAACTTACATATATTTCTAGCTCTATCTCCTTAGAGAGTCAGGAAACTGCAGCACTTTAATAGTAACCACCAGGAACCTGGATTTGGTCCCCTCCCTTTCTTCTTTGATCACTTCTTTCCTCTCTACCATCTCTTCCTTCCTTCCTTCCTTCCTTCCTGCCTGCCTTCCTGCCTTCCCTCCTTTTCTTTCCTTTTTTCCCTTTCCTTTCCTTTCTTCTTTTCCATCTCTTCCCTTCCTTCCTTCTTTCCTTCCTTCTGTTGTAGGCAAAGGCTGCTTCTTTGTTCCTGGCTGCCCAGACTCCAAATAACCACACAGAAACTGTATTAATTAAATCACTGCTTGGCCTATTAGCTCTAGCTTCTTATTAGGTAGCTCTTACATCTTAATTTAATCCCTTTCTATTAATCTGTGTATTGCCATGTGACTGTGGCTTACCAGCAAGGTTCCAGTGTCTGTTCCCAATGAAGGCTACATAGTGTCTCCTCACTCTGCCTTCTTTCTCCCAGCATTCAGTTTAGTTTTCCCCTCCTAGCTCTACTCTGCCCTCTCACAGGTCAGTGCAGATTCTTTATTCATTAACCAATAAAAGCAACACATATACAGACGAACTTTGGTCCTCTCCCTTCCTTCTTTGTTCCCTTCTTTCCTCTCTACCATCTCTTCCTTCCTTCTTTCTTTCCTCTTTCATTTTTGGCAGTGTTTATGTAGCTCAGGCTGTACTTGAACTAGAAGGTCTCAGCTTTCTAGATGCTCGGATTGCCAAGTTTTGGGTTTTTCTCCCTGTTCTTTCAGGACATGTCCTCATGTATGCTGGCTGGCCTCCAAGGCAACACGTAGTTACGGATGACCTTAGACTTTTGATACTCTCAATTCTTCCTCTAAAGTGAGTGTTGAGGTTACAGGTGTGGACCACCATGTGGGTTTTCTTTGGTGCAGACCATCAAACCCAGGGCATTGGGAATACTAGCTAAACACTCTCACAACTTAGCTACATCCTCATCTCTGTCTCATCTTGGTTTCTAAACATATTTTTTTTATGTGAAGGCAGGGCCTTTAGTAACCGGCTGGAGCATGGTTAATCTTGAATCTTAATTGTCAACTGCATTCTAATCAGCTAGGTCTAGGTTAGTAAAACGCACTTCTGGGTACAAGGGCATTTCCAGGATGATTGACATACGGAAAAGCAACTGAGGAGAAATGATGTGCTCTGAATGTGGGCAGTATCACCCAATAAGCTGGGGACATGGGCAGAACAAAAAGGAAAGAACAAAAAGCCAACAGTTAGTGCCTGAGCCGGTGGGTTCTGTGGCCGTGGTTTCTAATGGATGTCCGGCTTCTTGTGTGTTTCACTGGGGTGCGCTCTTCAGTCCTTCAACATCTGACTGGTGCTATTTTCTCTCTGAGACTCCCATTTCTTTGGTTGTGTGGCCACCAGGTTCTCTCTCCTTCCTTGGACAGGTACATGACCATTGTCTGACTACCCAGCTTCTAATTATATAAGCAAATGCAGCAAATATCCATTTTCTTGTATTGTTTTTGTTGCTTTAAGAGAACCTTAACTAATGCAATTGATGTCAAGACCCGAATGAGAAAGTAAAGGGTAAGTCCACCTTTGCTGTGATGAAACATTGCGATGTGACCAAAGAAAGAAACATATATACAAGAAGAGCACCAGAAACAAAGTTATAGGGCCGTCATGAGTCAAGATAGACAATAGCTAGTTGTAGGAAAGGCCGTGTTCCTGATAAGACAGGAAGTAAATAATGACAGGAAAGGACCGTGTTCCTGGGTAACTCGTAGTCCATACTGACATAAATGAACAAAGTAGAAAAGGAAGTTCTTCCTTACTGCATGATGTCAACCACTAAGAGCAAAAGACGTGAGGCAGTTGGATCTATTCATTATATAACCACGGTAATAGTAATGAACTCAGGCCAAAAGCATCCAGCAAAAGGCTAGTGAGTGAGAGGTGGGCAGGACTAGTATCAAAACACTAAACCCAACTACAAAGGGAAAGGCAAAGCATTACAGTGGAGAAGCATGGCAGATGGGTGAGAACTGTTATCAGCAAGGGCATCTAATGCACTGAATTTCTGAGCCTCCTGCCTCCACCTCCCGGGTGCTAGGACGACAGACATGTGCCACCACCCTTGAGGGGTAGAACCAGACCTGAGATGCTCTATCATCTGAACACATCTCTAGTCCCTAACAGTTATATTTTAAATAATCTAAAACTTTGTTTGTTTTGCTATTAGTTTGTATACATGAAAAGGTAATAGCTTCCATTTTCTTCATCAACTAATCTTTGTATTATTAGAGTCCCCCCTTTTGTTAATTTGCAGCTTTTAAGCTTAAATTCTATGTTCATAATCACATTACAGTATGTGTGCGTATGTGCATGCGTGCCTGTGTGCGTGCATGTGTGTGTGTGTGCTCAGTCATATCACAGTGCTTATGTGGAGGGTTTCTTAGAGAAGTCCGTTCTCTGTTTCTACCATGTGGGCTCCAGGGATTGGACTTAGGTTGGTAGTTTCATCAGGCTGGCTGGCAAGCGCCCTATGCCTCTGGCCAACCCACTCCGAGATTCTGCTGGCCTTTCATATTTCACAGCTGCCCGCCCTTTACCAGCCCTCCTATGTAATCAAACAAAATTCCCCTATTATTACATGAAAACGAGACATCAACTCTCCCTCCAGCTGAGAGCTTTCATTACTCCTCTCCACCCAGAGGAACAGCCTGCAGAGAAGCTCCTCATCACTTCCTCCTCCCTTTTCTCCTGAGAGATGAAGCCTAGGGCGGTTGGAACTCCTGGCTTCTCCACCCCTCCCCCGCCACACTTCAGTTCCACTGAGGTGGATACTGCTTCACCTTGTGCTCAGGGATCAAAGCTTCCTCTCCAGTGTTGTCCTTCAGCAGGTACCCTGCGTGCCCCCACCCCAGTGTCACACACGTTTGTCACAGCTTGGCATCCTTGCTCACTGTCGCCATCTCTTCAAATCTGTTGCATTTGCTTTTCTTTGTAGAAAGACCTTTTCAGTATTTCCTCCAGACAAGTTGTGTGTGTCACCTCTCTGAATCCTTACATGTCTGCAAACATATTTCACTTCAACAGGGAAGAAACACATCTTAGTTGATTTTGGACATCCCAGTCTTCCTGGTGCTGACTTTGGAAAGGAGAGTTCCAGAGTTGAGGTAATGCTTTATAGTGCATAAGATTTTGAGTTGCAATGAGGGAGCAAACTCCAAGAGAGCAGGCCTGAGCCAGTGACCTCTGTGGGATGGCCCAAACCAACAACCTCCACAGGAGTAGGCCCAAGCTAGCAAATTCCATGGGACCAGGCCCTGGCCAGCGACCTATCTGGCCAAGCCAGGCCAACCAACCTCCTCAGGAGCAGGCTCAAGCCAGTGACCTCCACAGGAGTAGGACCAATTCAACCAACTCCGTGGGACCACCATGGGAGCAGGCCCAAGCAAACAGCCTTTATGGGAGCAGGTCCTAATGACCTCCAGGATTGCAAAGTGACCTCCAGGAGCACCAAGCAACCTCCGGAGTGCCCTGGGGTGACTGAAACTGTGGCCCCGATTCCACCTTGAGGAACAATCATCTGAGCCTTGGATCCATTGGCATCTGGAAGAGTGATCGTCAGAGACACAGCTCCAACCTGTAGTAATATGGGCGGCAGGGCTGCGTCCCCCACACCCGGCCGCCCACATGGCTAGCTTATGCTCCGAAATAACAACACACAAACTGTATTCTTTTAATCACTGCTTGGCCCATTCTCTTCTAGGCTAATTCTCACATATTAATTTAGCCCATTCCTAATCATCTGTGTGTAGCACCCCAAGGTGCGCTTACCGGGGAGATTCTAGCCTAGTCCATCCTGGGTCCGAGCTTCATCCCGGGAGCAGGGCATGGCGTCTCTCTCAGGCGTCTGCTCCCGCGAGGAAAGCGGTCGAGTCTCCGAGCTCACTTCCTCTTCCTCCCAGCATTTTGTTCTGTTTACTCCTCCCACCTATCCTCTAACCAATAAAATGGGCCAGGGCAGTGCCTTTATTAGCCAATGACCTTCCTCCATCATTTCCCCTTTTTCGGTTTAAACAACAACAAAAAAAAAAGGATTTAACATAGCAAAATTACATATAACAAAACAGTTATCAAGTAAAAGTTACAATAATCTTTATCATAACTAAGGAAAACTATAACTATAACTAACTATTCTTAACTCCATCACAGACTCCAGAAAGATATAATATTACCTAAGTAAACAAGAACTAAGAAACTTTTAAAACTCTAGAAATGACAGAGACATCTCGCTGCCTGGACAGTCACCCAAAGTTCCTCTGTACCGTTGGGGCATCCATCTTCAGCCTTCAGGCCCATGGTATCCAGCAGACATTTCCATAAAGCAGGAAAATTCCAGCAGACATTTCCATAAAGCAGGAAAATTCAAAGTCAGTTCAGTCACTATCTGTTGTGTCCTGCAGAATGTCTCGCAGACTCTTTCATGAATCAGGAACCCCGAAAGATCATCTCACCTTAGGCAAGTTCAGTAGTCCTCTCTCTGCGGGTTCTCTGTTTCCAGTTTATGCAATAGTCCAGGCAAGAGCAGTTTCTTGCCCAAATGGCTATCAAACCCCATAAGGTGCCTCTTCGATGCCCATCTTCCTCTTGAAGTAGATTGGTGCTGCCAGGAGCAGAGTGTCTCATTGTCATGAAAAGTCCTCAGTTATTAAAACATTAAATGTCCTATTCTGTAATCTTTGAAAGACACGAAGAATGTCTATCTAAAATATATCTCTATATATCTAGAAAATCTAACTAACATGACTACAAGCTTTACTATTATTGATGATTATCCATTAACAACCTATATTTCTCAATTATACAGTACATATTTAAATGAACTACACAATCACAATACCTTAATCAAAATCAGAAACACTTATACATATAACAAAATTGACCTTAAATTTCTATCAATAAAGCAAAATCTATACTAATGTAAATTATTCATATCTATATCATATCCCCCTTTAAATGTAAAAGGACGTTTATAAACCATATTTGGGAACATGGGCGCAGTTTTTTCTCTCCAAACTGCTTCCTGCTGAATGGGGGCGTCGTTAATTAGGTCTTTCATGGTATAACCTGTGTGCTAGTTTCATCTCAGTTGGCAGTTGGGAGAAGCAATTTTCTGAAGATGTTCACTGCAACCCTTCAGGAGGGCGTGGTCCATCATACCAAATCGGAATAGAAGAAATGAACAGCGTCTCATCCTCTGTGAAAACAAAATAAGAAACTCCTTTCCAAAGCATCATGTCCTTAGATCCAAATTTCAAAGTCAAGGCATCAAAATATCTATGTCGGATTAGTTCAGCAGCATTTATAAATAAATATCTTTTAGCAGTTGTTGCTCCTTCCTCAGCATTCAAACAATTCAAAGAGAGCATAATAGCATACAGTATCAAGATTCTCTGTGTATTTTCCATCTTTGTACAGCTTTGTTTTAACCTCTATTTCGTTTATTTTTACTTTTAACTTTTTGCTTTTTGAGACAGGTTCTCTGTATCTTTGACCTGAAGTAACTCTGTAGACCAGGCTGTCTTTGAACTCTCAGAGATCCGCCTGTCTCTGCCTCCCAGGCATTGGGATTAAAGGTGTACACTACTACACCTTGAACTCACAGAGATCTGTTTGTCTCTGCCTTCTAGGCACTGGGATTAAAGGTGTGTGCTACCACACACAACAACTCTCTTCCTTTTTTTGTTTTTTACTTTAAGAACTTCAACTTTTAGTCTGCATATATTTTTAACACATTGTAAACCATTTAAAAATTTTCTTTGTCTTTGAATCTCTCTTTACTGTATATCTCTCTTTTTCTGACCACATGAGTCTTTAATTTACCATGCAATATCAGGATTAAAGGCGTGGCTTTGCCGGCTGGATCCAGCCCATTCCTTAGCTTTCCAGCCTCATGGCTGAGGTACTGGCTGTAGCCATGTTTACTGTGACAACTCTACGGCATTTCAAGGTCCCTACCAGCAAGCGAGCTTCAGCAGCCTGTGCTTGCAAACCGCATAAACCGCCTGTGTAAAAGAGTCAGAGTTTGCCCTGGCAGGACAACCCAGAAAGCCCGCATTTTTAAACGGCGCAGCTTTTTTCCTGCTATGGCTGAAAACCGAAAAGCATGCGTTCAGCTTTTCGTCAACACCATTTAAGTGTTTCATGGCAGGAACTCTTAATGAGCTGCAGGCTTTGCAGCTAAAGCTGAGTCAGGAAGCCTCTCTTAGATGAGGCACTTGCTTGCCTCTAGCAAGCAGAGTAGACCCGAGAAATTGTCACTATCAAGAAAGCATGCTTTACTCTTTCCCAAGCTTTTTCAGGCTTTCTGTGGATTCAGTTGTCCACGTGGGCACCAACTGTAGTAATATGGGCGGCAGGGCTGCGTCCCCCACACCCGGCCGCCCACATGGCTAGCTTATGCTCCAAAATAACAACACACAAACTGTATTCTTTTAATCACTGCTTGGCCCATTCTCTTCTAGGCTAATTCTCACATATTAATTTAGCCCATTCCTAATCATCTGTGTGTAGCACCCCAAGGTGCGCTTACCGGGGAGATTCTAGCCTAGTCCATCCTGGGTCCGAGCTTCATCCCGGGAGCAGGGCATGGCGTCTCTCTCAGGCGTCTGCTCCCGCGAGGAAAGCGGTCGAGTCTCCGAGCTCACTTCCTCTTCCTCCCAGCATTTTGTTCTGTTTACTCCTCCCACCTATCCTCTAACCAATAAAATGGGCCAGGGCAGTGCCTTTATTAGCCAATGACCTTCCTCCATCACCAACCAACCAATCCGAGGAAAAGATAGGTAGACAAGGAAAGAACACAACACCACAAAGAGCGACATGACACTTCCAAAAACTAGTGGCTCTGAAACAAGACTTGAACACCCCAGTACAGATGAAGCAGAAGAAAATTACCTAAAAAATAACTTTAGGAGAATGTTTGAAGAATTGAAAAATTGTCTCAAAGAAATGGAGAAAAAGACAAACAAAAATTGGAAAAAAAATCAGGAAATCCCTTAAAGTAAACCAAGAAAAAGCAATCAAATAGGTGAAAGAAATGATTCAAGACCAAACCAAAATAGAGACAATAAAGAAAATTTAAACCAAGAAAATTCTGGAAATGGAAAATATGGGGAAATAATGTCAGGAACCACAAATGCAAGCATAAACAGCAGAATACAAGAGATGGAAGAGAGAATCTCAAGCATTGAAGATATGATACAGGAAATAGATAGCCAAAGAAAATGCTAAATCTAACAAAAGCTTAACACACAAAATATCCAGGAAATGTGGAACACCATGAAAACACCAAACCTAAGAATAATAGGGTTAGAAAAAGAAGAAGAAATACAACTCAAAAGCACAGAAAATATATTCAACAAAATCATAGAAGAAAAGTTTCCCAACCTAAAGAAGGAAGATGCAAGAAGCTTACAAAATACAAAATAGACTAGACCAAAAAATGTCCCCTCACCACATAATGATTCTACTCAAACATAAAAGAATATACCTTTTTCCAGGCACCTCATGGAAGCTTCTCAAAAATTGACCATGTACTAGGTAACAAAACAAACCTTAACCGATCAAAAAAAAAAATGGGATAACCACATGTATCTTATCAAGTCACCATGGCATAAAATTAGAATTCAACAGCAACACTAATTTCAGAAAGCCCACAAAAACATGAAAATTAAACAATGCTCACTTGAATCACCAATTGGTCAAAGAATAAGTTAAAGACTTTCTAAAATTCAATGAAAATGACCACACAACATATCCAAATTTATAGATCACAATGAAAGCAGTATTAAGAGGAAAGTTCATAGCACTAAATGCCTACATAAAGACGTTGGAAAAAATCCCACACTAGTGAGTTAACAGAACATCTGAAAACTCTAGAACAAAAAGAAGCAAACTCACCCAGGAAAATTAGATTACAGGAAATAATCAAATTGAGAGCTGAACTCAACAAAATAGAAACAAAGAAAACAACACAAGGAATCAATGAGGCAAAGAGTTGGTTCTTCAAGAAAATCAACAAAATAGACAAATCTTTATCCAAACTAACCAAAAGGCAGAGAGCAAATATCTGAATGAACAAAATCAGAAACGAAAAGGGGGCTATAACAACAGACACGAAGGAAATCCAGAGAATCATCAGGTCATACTTCGAAAACCTGTGCTCTACAAAATTAGAAAATGTAAAGGAAATGAACAATTTTCTGAATAAATATCACTTACCAAAATCAAGTTAAGACCAGATAAACAAATTAAATAGACCTATAACTTGTAAAAAAAAATAGAGACAGTCATCAAAAGTCTCTCAACAACAACAACAAAAAAAAAAAAACCAGGACCACATGGTTTCAGCTCAGAATTCTACAAGTTTTTCAAAGAAGAACTAACACTAATACTCCTCAAATTGTTCCACACAATAAAATCAGAAGGAATATTGCCAAACTCTTTCCAAGTTTACAGTTACCCTGATATCCAAACAACAACAAAAGAAAGAGAAATACAGACCATCTTGAACTCATGAGCATCAGTGCAAAACTACTCATTAAAATACCAGCAAACCAGCCGGGCGATGGTGGCGCACGCCTTTAATCCCAGCACTCGGGAGGCAGAGGCAGGCGGATCTCTGTGAGTTCGAGACCAGCCTGGTCTACAGAGCTAGTTCCAGGACAGGCTCCAAAGCCACAGAGAAACCCCGTCTCGAAAAACCAAAAAAAAATAAAATAAAATAAAATACCAGCAAACCAAATCCAAGAACACATTAGAAAAATCATCCACCATGACCAAGTTGGCTTCATCCCAGAGAAACAGGGATGGTTCTACATAGAAAATCTGTCAATGTAATCCACCATATAAGTGGTGAGGTAAGCCCAGACCCAGAAAGACAAATATCGTATATACTCACTCATAAGTGACTTTTAGACATAAAACAAAGAAAAACCAGCCTACAGTTCACAATTCCAGAGAACCTAGACGACAAAAAGAACCCTAAGAGAGATACATGGAAGGCCAAAGAAGCCTCTTTATTAACCAATGATAATGAAACATATTCACAGCATATAAAGGAAAGTCCCACATCAAAGTCATGTCTCCAATCCTTGGAGTGTTTCCTGGTCCAGTTTCCAGTCAGTTGCTTCTGAACCCTCACCATTTGTGGGAGGGGATGAATTTAAAAGTGTACATATTTTTGTATGCCATTAATCCAGAACATCTTCTGCATCAAATCACGTCACCTTCGTTATTCCTAATGACTTTTCTTTTCTGATTTGTGTCCTAGGCCACCCAGTCTCACTGTAATCCTGCTCTGACTTTACTCCTCTCTCCTGACAGCTTGCTCTTTCCCAAGTTGTGACAGTTCAGGGCTGATGACCTACCCAAAAGTTGTCACTACACTGATAGTGAGTGTCCTGTAGGCAGCAGGAAAGGTCTGTTTATCCTCTGTCACTTTTCTTGTCCCTCCTGGGGTCAGAAGGTCATGCACACCCCTGCTAAGTGAGAGCAAGGCTCACAAATTCCTTCATCAGTTCTGGTCCTTTCCTTGTGTGTGTACCTACAATTTTATTATATAAAATGTTGTTGCTTTAATTTTGACAAATAATGATACATGTTAATTACTGTGTGTGTGTCTGTGTGTGCGTAAGAGAGAGGGAGGAGAGCGAGAGATTTAAAATTATGCTTCCCTTTTCTTTTTCTAAGGTTTCTTATTAAGACTGATCAGGGCATAGTGTTTATACTATATTATACTTTTGTTAGTTTTTGTTTTGTTTTGATTTTTTTTTATCAACTTGACACAAGCCAGGATCGTTTGGGAAGAGGTAACTTCAGTTGAGGAAATACCTCCATCAGATTGTCCTGTAGGCAAGTGGGGAGGTAGGCATTGTCTTGATTCATGAAAGATTTGGGAGGACCCAGTCCACTGTGGGTGGTGCCTCCCATGGCCAGGTAGTCTTGCGTTGTCTTCAAAAACAAGCTAAGTAAGCCAAGGAGAGCAAGCCATGAAGCAGCACTCCTCCACCGCCTCTGGTTGAGTTCTGCCTCCAGGTTCCTGCTTTGAGTTCCTGCCTTAACTTCCCTTGATGATGGATGTAAGTGGATCTTTCTGTTCCACTAGCCAGCTCCCAAATCATAACATGGAGACTTACTATTATGGAATCTTAGCTAATAGCTTCGGCTTATTTTTAACTAGCTCTTATAACTCAAATTAACCCACATTTTTAATTAGTGTGTATTCTACCATGTGACACTTACCCCTGTTCCATTTTATGTGTCTGACTAATTTGTGATTTTTTTCTGGCTTCTCTGCCCTTCTTTTTTCTAGCATCCTCCATGTCTGGCTGTCCCACCTATACCTCCTGCCTCACTAATGGCTGTTTCGCTTTTTATTAAAACAACAAGAAGGTACCTTGGCAAAGACACATCTTCACAGTGTAGAAAAAGATTATCCAAGACAGATGGGCTGTGGTAGAGAAATTCTTTCCTTTTCAAGTTGCTGCAGTCAGAATGTCTGTCACTGTAATAAGAACCACACTAGGACACTGCATCACACCTAGAACCCCAGTTTTGGGGATCTCAAGGAGTCCAGCCTGGGCTACACAGTGAGAACTTGTCAGGGGGAGGGGAGTGGGGAACAGGCAGACACATCCAGGTCAAAGCACCTGCTCCCTGAGCCTGACCACCTTGGTGCAAAGCCCAGGGAACAACCATGAGCACACACACACACTGCATACATTAAATAAATAGAATTTAAATAAATGTAAAAAGAAAGAAAATTATAGCAGAATTTCAATGTCATCGCTTTACTGAGGAGATGGGGAGTTGTCTCTGGAGACCCAAGAGTACACTATACATGATGGGTGTGCACCAGAGGTCAGCTTTGTGACATCACTGGAATGCTGGAGACTTGAATCAGGTCACAGGTTCTTCTAGTATCTCCTTTACCCATTGAACTGTCTTACTGCCCTCAAACCAACCATGGGGTGACCTAGTTCGAGTATGAGAACATTCAGTGCTGTTCAACTGCCCGCACCAAGCTCTAAGAGCCTATTAGCTACAAACAAAACCCCTCCCTGTCACAGTGCTATGCTTCCCTTCCTCCAGCCAGCGGCAATCGCTGAAGTACTTTCAGTCTCCATAAAATTATCCATTCTGTGTTTGCGTGTAAATAGAATCACACCGTTTTTGGCATTTTGTGTCTGGCTTCTTTCACTTGGCACTTTAAAAAAAATGCAAAGATTTTTTTTGGCTGTTTATAGCAATACAGTGTACTAATAACCTCTTTTAAATGTTTCTGAGACCATCAAACTACACACACACACACACACACACACACATGCATGTATACACATAAACATGCTAGAATTGGTATGTTCAGATTTATGGCTTGTTTATCTTTAAAGAGACCATTACAGAAAACCACAATCAATCAAAATGCAGAGTTCTGGGCCCAATGTCAGAACATACATCTACAACTCAGCTCCTGCACCAAAATCTCATGGGTTATTGACAAAGAGAGGCAAAGACTGTAAGAGCCAGAGAAAGATGAGAGAGTGGGTCTCCCAGGAATATCAGAACCTATGGCCATCAAGTCTCACCAACAGGGCTGCCTTTCCCAGCAACACAAAAAGGAACCATCCTCCAAATATCTTGAAATTAGTAGCATCTTTCCAAAGAATTCAAAGAAATCACAAAAGAACTCAGAGTATGTCTTAAATGGAATAAAAATGGAAATATCATTGGAATTTAGGGAGAGCAGCTAATGCAATATTCAGAGGGAGATTTGTAGCTTTCTAATGCTCAAATATAAAGTTACTTTGGGAAACTATAAAAGAAGTAATTCAACTAGAAATAAAAAGAAAAAATGATAAATCTTAGAGCTGAAATAAATGATAATTTTTCAAAAAAGCATGACCTTTAAAACTGCTTTTTGAAGAGATTACCCATAAACCCCTGTTGCTTAAACATAGACAAACCAGAGCACCAGTCTGGCTGGCATGGATGGTGAAATGCTTTTCCTTTAAGTCTGAATAAAAGAGTAAGAGGATCATGTGCTGTCGTTAGCCCTTTGCATTCTTCTGGAAACGCTAATTAGTCGACTAAACAAGGAAAAGAACTCAAAGGCATACAAATTCCAGAAGAAAACAGAAACCTGTCTTTATTCACAGGTAACGTACACAGAACATGTCAGAGGTCACAAAGCTACAGTCCCAGCTAAGAAATGAAACAATTAGAAATTAAACATTAGCAACAGCATCAAAAATAATATATATGTATATTGTGACAAAAAACATACATTAAATCTACTAAAAAAAGTTAAAGATTTCTGTAATGTTTAACATTGTTTAAAGATGTCAGTTTTCTCTAAGTAACCTCTGAATTTAACATAAAACCAATCAGAGGCTAAGTGGTGACTCAGTGAATAAGAACACTGGCTGCTCTTTCGGAGGACCGATGTTCAATTCCCAGCACCCACATGGTAGTTCACAACTGTCTGTAATTCCTGTTCCAGAAATCTGATGCCCTGATACAGACATACCTGCAGGCAAGACACCAATGCGCATAAAATAAAAATAAAGAAATATTTTTTAAAAACATAATTTAAATCCAAACCTCAGAAAGCTTTTTGTTTTAAGAATTTATAATACACTTTAAATTATTGTTGTCATTTTTATTATTATTATTTTGTCCTGGAATTCACTCTGTAGATCAGGTTGGCCTCGAACTCACAGAGATCTGCCTGCCTCTGCCTTCCAAGTGCTGGGATTAAAGATGTGTGAAACCATCACCCGGCCACTTATAAAATTTACGGAAATACAAATATTTCAATATTGAAAAAGAAACGCAAAGTTGAGGAATGTGTACTTCTTATTTTCATAACATTAATCAAGATGATAATGTCAGCATAAAGATAGACATATGACTAAGTATGTAGCGTAGAAACCAGAGAAGCCACACATAGACTGGCACTGGAGTTTTGACAAAGGTAAAAAAAAAGAAAAGGAAAAACAAACAAACAAAAAAACTCAGTCATAGTTATGTTTCCAACAAATGATGGAACAATAAGGTTCCCATGTGCAAAATAAGAATTTCAGGGTTTGGGGATGTAGTCTAGATGGTAGATGTTTCCCTGCATACATGCAGCATTGGGTTCAATACAAGCACTGAATTAAAAAAGTATGATATTATACTCTTATAATCATAATCCCAACACTTGGGAGGTAGAGGCAGGAAAATCACAAGTTTAAAGCCAGCCTGTGCTACATGAGTCCCTGTCCAAAAAAAGAGAAGACAAGGTGGAGGAGAGAGAGGAGAGAGAGAGAGAGAGGTGGTGAGGAAGGAGATAAGCAAGCAAGCTTCAATCTTAAACCATATTTTAAATTTAATTCCAGGTTGAAAAAATGGCTAAGCAGGTAAAATCACTAGCCAAAACAAGTTTGATTGCCTGAGTTTGATCCATGTAACATACACATGAACAGAGAGAGAGAGAGGGAGAGAGAGAGAGAGAGAGAGAGAGAGAGGAAGAAGAAGAAGAAGAGGAGGAGGAGGAGGAGGAGGAGGAGGAGGAGAGGGGAGGGGGAGAGGAAGAGGAGAGAGAGCTGATGCACGCATGCTTCTGTAATCCAGAATTCCTGCAGTGAGATGGGAGGCAGAGACAAGGAATCATCCAGAAACTGCTCTGTCAGCTAACATAGAGTATTTAGAGCATGGACAAAAACAAGAGACCCTGATTAAAACAAGGTGGAAGGGGAGAGTTGACTCCCCCAAAAGTTGTTCTCTGACTATTACATGAACAATGTGGAACATATGTATACACACACACGGATATACACACACAAAACCAAATAAATACATTTACTTCCAAACAGATCTAGTCCTAAATATAAAAGCTGAAATAAGACTCTAAGAAAAAATAAACCCTTGTGGCCTTCAGTTAGGCAGTTTTTTAAAACTAGAAAACCCAGTATGAACCTTTGAGGGAAAAGAGAACTAGCTGAATTGAATTTCATTGAGATTAACCCTTTTTCTGAAGCAAGGCATGGTTAGTGAAGGATCTGGGGCTTATGGCTTTTCTGGGTCATGTAGATTGTCTCAAAAATACAAAGAGGGCAAGGGCTGTGGCTCAGCAAGCAAAGACACTTGCTGCTCAACCTGATGACCTGAGTTCAGTTCCAGGGCTTAGGCGGTGAAGGGAGTCCAGCAAGTCCTGAAAATGTCATGTGACCTCCGCACACATACTGTGCCATGTGTGCCTCCCCTGTGCACACTCCCAAGAGAGAAAGAACTAAAAGGTAGTTTGAAAAAGTACAGCAAAGATTTGGAACAAGCCAAGGACTGAACCCCAGACAAATGGGTCAGCACATCTGTCATCTGTATCCATGGGCAACTGTGGGCCAGTGAGGGGAAGACAAGGCCTGGTGCACTTCTTAACCAACGTGGCCTCAGCAATGCCGCTCTGAGGCAAAGAAGCACACCACAGAATGATGGAAGGAAAAGCCCAACGTAGTCTACAGATGCCAAAATCAGAACCAGTAGCTGTCATGGTCTTGCTTGGGGCTCAATGACTGTGATGGAGCTTCATAAAGCGATAAAGATGGTCTAACTAGTTGGGCATAGGCATTTATCAGAGTCCTGAAAATGTAAAAAAGACGCATTCTGTTGCGGGAAACTATAGGTCCTTAACATTGCTGTCTAAAACTCTGTGTGTGGGTGTGTGCGCATGTGTGTATGTATGTGTGTATGCAGTGTGTGTGTGTGTGTGTATGTGTGAGTTTGGTGTGTGTGTATATGTGTGTATGTGAGTGTGTATGTGTGCATGTGTGTATGTGTGTGTATGGGTGACTGGGTGGGAGCTGGGTGAACTTAGACATGCATACCATGGCGAATGTGTGAGGGTAAGAGGACATTTGGGCATTTGTCCCCTTCTGCCTCGTGGGTCCCAGGGATTAAATTCAGGTCACCAGGCTTGGGGACAGTCGCCCTCATTCACTCAGAGTCAGCTCACCTGCATTCAGTTGCTTTTTAAAAGTGGCGGAGGCAGGAATGATTTGGGAGGACATGCTTAGAATTACTTCCCCTGCCCCTTTTGCTCTCTCTCTCTCTCTTTCTCTCTCTCTCTCTCTCTCTCTCTCTCTCTCTCTCCTTCCATCCCCCACCCCACCCCACCCCCACCATGCTCCTCACTCTCTGCTTTCTTTCATTTACTCAGCTCTCCAAATATTTGAAGAGGTCTCTGTCAATGGTGGCCTTCACCCGCCCACCCCCACCAAAGTCTCCTCTCCTCTGGGTTAAACATTGCCAGCCCTTTCGCCTTTCACAGGGCTGTCTTTCCACTGCTGATAAGCAGAACTGTTAGAGCTACGTGGTTTACAGCAGGGAGGGGAGCTCTGGAAGGGTTGTGGATTCCCCAGACTTCAGAGGGGGCAGCGAGGCTGGGTGGCCAAAACGAACAGAAACACGAGTAAACAGAGGTCCACACACGAGAGGTCCCAGGGACCACAGGAGAGAACTTGTCCCCACTCAATTACAGTGGGGCAAAGAAAGAATGAGATAGACTAGGCCAGGCTTCAGACCCTTGATTAACAACCAGCGCGCAGAACTAGTAACCTGAACGGTACTGTCGCCCCTTTCCACACGTCCTGCGTTCTGTAAGCAGAGTCTCCACGAAGTCTTTGGGTATTTCCCCATCCCTCATCCCTTCCTATTGGCTATCCTAACAATCAGTGGAAAGTAATTTATTTAGATCAACAACTCACTTAATCTCCTTTCCGTTCTGTTCCTTTTTTTTTTCACCTGTAACGGAATGGCAACCTTCAGTTCCAAAGCCTCATAGTGCTGATTGAGCTATGTGTGACCCCTCCAGTATCAAATGTTCCCTGCTATTTACTCAAGGAGGAGGAGAGAAGTCTTGCAAGCTTCCACGCAGAATTAAAATAAGAAGAGCTTCATAAAGAGGAGGAAAAGTTTCCTGGTGTTGGAATCTCCTTTATATCCTTAGAAATCCCTCAACCTAAAACTCTTCTGACTAGTTGCTTGCTACCTTGTTGGGGAAGTCTGGACGACTTTCATGTGGTCATGCGTGGTCCGCAGCACAGAGCAAAGGTTGGTGGGGAGGGTTTTGCCGACAGAGCCTACCTTCCTGGGCTGCAGACTTCTCCTGGCATTCCACACGTGCCATCTGCCTCCCTCCTCCCGACCCACCCTCCTCCTCCTCCTCTCTTTCCCACTGCACACTGCGCTGGTTTTAGCCCAGGGACAATAGAAAAGGCCTCTTTTCTCTGAGCTGGTGGCTTCGTTGTCCTGGTGTTCTAGTTAGTCAGATCCAGCAAATCCCAAGGGGAAAAGAGAATACACACGAGGTCTGCCTAAGTCTTAGGATATGTCAGAAGCCTGGAAGACGCCAAGACCAGAGAAAATTTTGCCGTTTCATGAGATTTCCTTTGCATTCCTTTAATGTTTAAACTCTTAGCATTGTCAGAAAGTTCTGTGTTTTTTTCTGCTTTCCACCCCCAGCAGCACATACATACACACCACACACACACTCACATTCACATTCATACATATATAAACACGCTCACTTACATATATACACACTCAGACTCATACAAGTCACATGCGTATATACTCACACACATACAAACACACTCTCACACACACACATATATATATACATTCATACTATTGTACATACATATGCATACATTCTCACATTTACAGGTACACACACATACATACATTACACTTAGACATTCATACACTCTCACACTTAAACACATACACACATATACATATTCACGCATACACTCTGATACACAAACACACACATGCATTCATTGTGTCGTGATAGCTTTTTTCCTCATAGTTGGCACATTCATCATTATTCAATTATTACTGATATTATTAATATATTTACTTTAAGTTAGTGTTCTGGTCCAAGCATGCTTCAAAATCTTTATACTGAGGATGGCTTGAGCTCCACCCTTCCGAGTTCACCTCTAGAGTACTAGGAATACAGGCGTCGAACACACCACACTGGGTCAGTACAGTCCTGGAGACAGAACCCAGGGTTTTGCACATACTAGGCAAGCACATAACCAACTGATTTTTCTCTTCAATAGCCCTTCTTCTACTCCCAGAACTAATTTGAAATGTTATTTCATTAATGCCAATTTTAGAGTGTTTACAAAGCTGGCATTTGAAAATAGAAAATTCAGGCTTGATGAAGAAGAGAAAAAGATTAAGAAGCTATCCAAACATATCTGTCAATAATTTTTAGCCTGACCATAGCAATTTAAGGGAAAAAGAAATTCTTGCATTTTTAATTCATTTGTGCTTACTTCATCAAATGGTTTTACAGAAGCTATTTGCTGATCTACTGGGTTTTGAATCCTTAAAACCCTGTGATGTTTGTGGGTTTTACCCACCACTGTAGCCCATGCTTAACCCACACATACCAGCCAGACCCACTACTAGAACAAGTCTGCTCTCCCAGTCTCTGAGTGTTCTCTTTTCTCTGCCTGAAACACTCAAGATCTGACACTTCCATGTTCAACCTCTTTGTCTCCCTTGTTTAAAAGCCATCTTTTCAAACCAGCCTGCATTTACCACTCTATTAATAGATAAGTAGTGAGTATTGGCGCCAAACACCTGAGTGCCTGAGTCAAGGGCTGGTGGAGGCGGTTCCCTGGGGAGGGGGTTCCCTAGGGGGGATGTTCCCTGGGGGGGGAGTTCCCTGGGGAGGAGGCTCCCTGGGGAGGGGCTGGTGGAGTCAGTTCCCTGGGGAGGGGATTCCCTAGGGGGGGAGGTTCCCTGGGGAGGGGGTTCCCTAGGGGGGGAGGTTCCCTGGGGAGGGGGTTCCCTAGGGGGGGAGGTTCCCTGGGGAGGAGTTCCCTGGGGAGGAGGTTCCCTGGGGGGGAGTTCCCTGAGGAGGCGGTTCCCTGGGGGAGAGGTTCCCTGGAGAGGAAGTTCCCTGGGGAGGGGCTTCCCTTGGGAGGGCGTTCCCTGAGGAGGCGGTTCCCTAGGGAGGGGGCTCCATGGAGAAGTGGTTCCCTGGGGAGGGTATTCCGTGGAGAAGAGGTTCCCTAGGGAGGAGGTTCCATGAGTGAAGCTCCTCCTGGGCAAACATGGCGGCTTGAGTTCAGATTCTTGTCATCCATATGACATGTTTGTGAGCTGGGGGATATAGACAGATGGAGCCCAAACTTGCTGACTCCAGGTTAAATGAGAGAGTCTGTTTTAAAGGATAAAAATAAAAGAAAGAGGGAGGGAGAAAGAAAAAAAGGAAAAAATGTGAAGTGACTAAGGAAGACATCCTGATCCACTTATATGTACTCACATGTGAACACACACCACATACACACACTCACGTGTGAGCACACACATGCACACACCTACACCATGCACACATGTGAATATACACAGACACCACACAAACACATACATACGTACATACATCGCACGCACAGAAAAAACTAAATAAAAAAATGTTCAAGGCCTGAACACACTTGTCATCTAAATAGGCTGAGCCAGTAAGATTGCTAGTTTGAGGCTAGGGTGGGACACTGCCTCAAAACGAAATAAAAATTCAAAAACTAATTAAAATGACCTCGTAGTGCATCTACTGCAAATGTCCCACTTTATGGAAGTCTAGAGGCGCTAAGTGACTTCCCCTGGCTCACAAGCAGCTGTGTTTCATCAATGTCTCACACCCAACACGTGACACTGTGATCCCAATGGCTCCTGTTGTCCCCAGCCTGCTGCTCAGGTGGCTTCCCTCCCTTGGTTAAGCACCTCCTCCAGGTTCTCTTTCCCTTGTTCTTGTGCCCCGTGTCTAATAGGCTAGCAATCTTCTCTACTCCACCACGCTCTATGGACCACCCTGCCCAGGGTGCCCTCCCGTGACTCCTAGAATTTGTCAGAGCCTTCCTACTCCACTCTTTTCCCAGACTGCCTATTTTTAAGCCGTAGGCAGCAGTGCACTTCAAAGGCAGTTAGTTCAGGCCACCCTTGCAGTCCTCCTCCAGCCCTGCAGTTCCTCATTCTCACGTGCATGAGCTGCTTTCTGTGGCTGCAATAAACGGCTTGCCTGAAAGTGACCTCTGGAAGAGACAGTTTGATTTGACTGACAGTTCCGAAGGGAGAGTCCATAATAGCAAGGGAGGCCTGGCCGCTGTTGTCCTGAGCTGGAAGCTGAGAGATCACATTTTTAACCATACACAGGAAACAGAGGGAGCTGAAAGTAGGGCAAGGCTGTAAACTCCAAAGACTACCCCCAGTGACATCCTTCCTCCAAAGGTCCCAGTACCTCCTCAGACAGGGCCTCCACCTAAAGGACCAAGTATTCAAATGCCTGCGCCTATGGGGGACATAGCTTGTTCAAAGCACTACGCTGTAGGTACCTACAGAACCTTCCAGCATCTGTCTGCTAGCATTACTTCCTGTTACCATGTCCTTGCTCTGTGCACTCTAAATCCATCTATCTTCTTGCTAGTCCTTGAAAAACCAGGACACACCCATTTGATGACCCCTCCCCCCCTTCTTCCGTGACCTGGAATAGTCTCATATAGATATCCTCATAATAGGGATGGGACTGTAACTCAGTAGGTGGATTGTCAGCCTAGCATGCATGCAGGAGGTCTTGGGTTTGATTACCAGCACCACATATAACCATATGAGGTCCTTTCTAAGAAAGAAAAGAAAAGGCAGGAAGGACAGATTCCTAGAAGTAGATCCGTTTAGAATTCTTCACCCTACATGGCGAAGAACAGAGTTTACTTCCTGAGCTTGTTGTTTGTCGTCCCTTCCTGTTGTGACAGAAGCTCTCCAAGGTGAGAAGCTTGTTTGTAACATTGTATCTTATACCAGGAACAAGCTAATTACAAGGCATTATGCAAAACCAAGCATTAGGGTCTGCCTGCTCTGCTCCTGGGCAAGAGGGGGTGGGGAGTTGGGGGGGGATTGAGGGTGTGGGAGGTATTGGGGAGTGGGGGGTGGGGGATACTGGGGGTAAGGGGTGTTACCAGGGCAGACTCCCTTCTACTTCTGTTAGTCTATTCAGAATTGTCCTGTGGAGTGTCTCTGGGAACTCTTTCCCAGGGGAACCGTAAACAAATGTTAATACCGCCCTAAAAGGGCACCAAAAGACAAACCAAAGTATGAATGTATCTACATCAAACTTGCGGAACAAATGAGTCCATCCTGCTTGCTTACAAAGCTTGCATGAGGGTCACTTAAACAGCATGGATGAGGGGGCCACTTTTCAGGAACATAGATGACCCCAAAGCAGTCAAACCCAAGTCCCACCACAGTGTTGATTGTCACTCACCACAGTTGCAAGGATGGAGGCCCCTTCTGTTCACCTGCCACCTTCAATGTGCTCTGTAACCACCTGAGACCACAAGAAAACTCGCAGTTAGGTCAGAATCACAAACAGCCAGCTGGAAGGTACAGGAGGGAGTGGCTGGATTCTCAGGTGAGGGTCCAAGGATCCTCTCCACCTCCTTCTTCTGTGTGGGAATGTCAAAAGCCTACAGTCCTGACCTCAGGGGTCTCGTGCAAGGAACTCTGATGAAGATGGTGGCTGCTGTGTTCAGAGACAGCTCTCTATAAATGGAACTGTTAATTAACCTAATTCTTACAACCCTTCTCACTACAGCTTTGCCTAGCAATGCCTTACTCTGCCCTGGGTTATTTACATTTTAAGGCTAACCAGCAGGAAGAAGGCAATGAACCTGAGACAATGAGTCTTTATTAGTGCATTGCTGGCAGGATGGTATGAAGTCTCAGTTTACCAGCACAAGCATCTGTTGAGTAGAAGTTAATTTTCCCTACCTGTCTGGATTGGCCAACATCTTGTTAAATTAATGTAGTTAAGTTGAAGAACAAAATAACAGAACAAATGCAAAGTGGAAATTGCTTCCATGTCTATGTCAAGTACAGCCAAAGCTCCGGTTAGGAGGGGCGTAAAAACTTGTGCGACTTAATGACACATAGTTGGAAATAAACTGCCATGTTTATTGTAAGAAAGATAAAATTACATAGCAAAAAAAGGGTAGGTGTGAATTTATGGTGTAGGGGAAGAGGTGGAGGTGAAGTGTGGACGTGCAAGAGGGGATGTGTAAGTGTGGATGTGCAAGAGGGGATGTGTAAGTGGGGATGTGTAAGAGGGGATGTGTAAGTGTGGATGTGTAAGAGGGGATGTGTAAGTGGGGATGTGTAAGTGTGGATGTGCAAGAGGGGATGTGTAAGTGTGGATGTGTAGGAGGGGATATGTAGGATGGGATGTGTAAGTGTGGATGTGTAGGAGGGGATGTGTAAGAGGGGATGTGTAAGTGTGGATGTGTAAGTGTGGATGTGTAGGAGGGGATGTGTAAGAGGGGATGTGTAAGTGTGGATGTGTAGGAGGGGATGTGTAAGAGGGGATGTGTAAGTGTGGATGTGTAAGTGTGAACGTGTAAGTGTGGAGTGAAAAAGGGGATGTGTAAGAGGGGTTGTGTGTGGATGTGTAGGATGGGATGTGTAAGTGTGGATGTGAAAAAGGGGATGTGTAAGAGGGGTTATGTAAGTGTGGATGTGTAGGAGGGGATGTGTGAGTGTGGATGTGTAAGAGGGTTTGGGTAAGTGTGGATGTGTAAGAGAGGAAGAAAAAGCTTTTGAAGGGCGGGCTCAATTCAGCATGGAAGCAGATGTCCAGATGGCTGTGTATTTTTGACCACCCTGGTCAGTGTGAGGTCAGATAGGCCAGACCAGCTTAAACACAGACAAGTAACCCCAAAATGGGTACAAATGTATTAAGAAAATAAAAAATAGCTGATTGGTTGAGGTGTCAGGCGATAGCTTTGGAGTAGATTCATCAACGAAAGCCAGGAGATCGCCAAGAATAAATACGGCATATGATCTGCTGATGAAACAAGTTGATTGAATCTTATTCAGCACACACAAAGGCCATTCCTGGAACTTTATGCAAGACAATCAACCTAGTTATTTTTAACATTTTTTATTTATGTGTGTTTGCGCGTGCAGTTATGTGTGTGTGTGTGCATATATGTGTGCATCTGTGAGCACTGGTGGTGTCTCTGGAGGACAGAAGAGGGTGTCAAAGTCCTTGGGGCTGGAGCTGTAGGTGGTTGTGAGCCCTCCATGCCTATTCTGGGAACCAAATTCCGGGCCTGCAGAAGCATCACACACTCTTAACCACAGAGCCCTGACATGTTTACTTCTGAGCAAGTTACAAACGCGGGAAGATCAGGGTTGGGCAGAGGAGTGGAAGGACAAAGTATGGGAAATGCTGCAATGAAGTCCATTACTTTTGCACTAAGTTAAAGTTTTAAAGATATATTTCTGAAAAGAAAGCAATATTATAGACATTAAAAACTAGGTTTCTCTCTGGTGTTTCTGTATATAGGGCTCAGCATAGGGCATTTAATTTACTTCCAGAATCCACTTAAACTTTTACTGGTTCTAAAAGTTTGCAAAAATTATATAATTTCTTTCAGCTCCCTTTCCTCATATACAAGGAGATAATGAGAATAATGGATTCTAGAAGTTATTGCATAGTTTAAACACAATAACACACATAGTGGGTTTCGTTTGTCTTCTGGAAAGTGTTTCAAATTTCTTCCAAAATTTCTATAAGGAAAGTTTGTTCCAGCACTCTCATTTCTCTCTGCTTCCCGACTGTGGGTGTAGTGTGACATCACCCTCCTCCCAATCTTGTGACCTTGCTTTTCCACACCTGACTGAATCCCCTGGCACCATGAGACTGATCAACACCATCCCCCAGTTCTTTCTGCTGCAGGTAGAATTTTTTTTCATCTTCTAGAATCCTATGAACTGACCTCTTTGGAGAAATTCCTCCCGGTCAATAGGTAATGTTTTCCTGAGGAAACAGTAGCGGTCTCCCCGAGTCGGTTGCTGTGCAAGGCAATGCTAACGTGCTTCTTCACTTCAGTCCAGACTGTTGCCTAGGCTCAGGCCCCCGTGGAGTGGTAAGGATGCATTACAAACTGAAACTGTGAGCTGGACAGAACTCTAAAACCGCTATGGAGGGGCCAACTCCATTACTAACTGCTCCAAATACACCCAGCCAATCAAGTACCAGTTATTGGGACAAGGATTTATTTGGTAAGCCAACACAGCTGTGAACGGGGCGCACCAGCATCCTAGATCACTGTAACTCAGTACAGGCTTTAAGATCCTTTTGTGAAGTTCTCATCTTTAGATGGAGGTGGTTGGTAAAAACTCATTGCTGGCAGTCCGTTGATTTGTATCACTCTTGAAGGGGAAGGTGCAACCTGGGGGGAGTCCATGTAAATCAGTCCCTGATGAAAACTTTGTTCTCAGAACTAGAAGTTTTTCCTAGGAAGGAAGGAACGCTGTGAGGAGGCCTAGGCCCTCTGCCTTTCTTCTGATCTCATTAACATTTAAATCAGCATTCTGAGTGAAGCAATTTGCCCTGTATAGTATAAGTGGGCTTCATTCACTAGGCTCAGCAGAGAGGGCAAAAAGGGTTGGTGTCCTCCCAGAGGAACTTCTATAAATTGTCTTTGGACTTGAACTGAGACTTCTCTGGGGCTCCAGCCTGTTCGACTTTTCTACGGTTTGTGTGAACTTATTTCTTAAAAAAATCTCCCCCTGCTCTCTGTCTTTCTTCCAATATACACAGTCTATTGGGTCTGGAGAAGCTCATACAGCCTGTGATTCAAACTTTATATTTAGTTTTTCAACATAATCTTCAAAATAATCTTACTTAGGTTACAGATTACCTAATGAGAACAACAATGTTGAAGTTTATTCTTCTTTAGTGAGATAAAGAATGTAGGCCGGATAGTAAATGTTGTTAGTTAGGTTTGTCAAGTAAGTAAAACTTGACCTAATGAGAATAAATAATGGAGCTGAGGCTGGTGATGCAGCTCAGTTGTGGAGTGGAGACAGTCCTGGGTCTCTGCACATCTGTAATCTCAGCATCTGGAACGTGGAGTCAGGAGGATCAGAGGTTCAAGATCATCCTTGGCTATATAAAGAGTCAAGACCAGCCTGGGATACAAGAGATCCTGTCTCAATACATCTACAGAACACTCGCACACCAAAGGCTCAAAGGACATTGCAGAAGAGAGGGCAGGAAGATTGTAAGAGCCAGAGAAAGAGGGAGTCTGCCGTGAGACTGCTTCTCAGTAACTCCAAAAGTTACTAAAAGAAACCCATAAAGTCTCAGCATCATGAGAGCCCAAATGTGCGTTAAACAAGGACAGCACCAATGAGCATGCCCAAACAGGCAGGCGAAGCTCACAAGGCTCAACCCTACACAATGTACTATTGGCAACTGAGGAAAGCTGGGAGCAGGAGAGGTGATCCTCCCAGGGAAGAGCACAGCAACTGGCTGTCCAGAGCCAAATGGCCATCCCTGCAGGCATACATACAAGTAACCTCCTATGGACTGAACAGGTTATCTTTAGAATACAGTAACAACTAGGGAAAGAAAGAGGCCACGGGTTTGAAGATGAGTGAGAAGCAGTACATAGGAGGACATGGAGGGAGGAAAGGGAAGGAAGACATGTTGTAATTTTATTATAATATCAACAATAAAATAAAAAATGCATAATATATAGTTTTCTTTATATAAGAACTAAAGAAAATGACTATGGTTAGTTTCATGTGATATCAGTATTATTATGACTCAGGAGTTCTAAGATAGGCTTAGTAGAAGCCATTATATATAATTTATTTTGCCTCACTTTGAATGAGATTCTTGTCCCTTTAAACCAAAATAATCCAAAGTAATATACCTGCCTCTCCTAAGGATAGGACAGCATAGACTCAGATCAAACAGTTAATTAAAATAAGGACCTAATGACTAAGAATGAATAAGAATTATGTGATAAAGACAAAGGAAGAATTGCCTTATCAGAAACCCAGGCTAAGGATAATTGCTGTAATTGGGAGCAAAAGTTACCTATGACTTTCTTAGCTGCCAAGACAAAAAGGAACCAAAATAAATTACTTTATTCCTGTTAAGTAAAAGAGTATATCACTTCTTCACGAAAGAAAATATTGCCTGGTGGTGGTTGTGGTGCATGCCTTTAATTCCAGCACTCAGGAAGCAGAGGCAGGAGGATCTCTGTGAGTTCCAGGCCAGCCTGGTCTACAGAGGTAGTTCCAGGACAGCCAGGACTGTTACACAAAGAAACACTGTCTCAGAAGAGCAGAGGGAAAGAGAGAGAGAGAGAGAGAGAGAGAGAGAGAGAGAGAGAGAGAGAGCTTCTTGAACCAAGCTTCCAAGAATAAAGTAAATTGTTAGGGACTTTTACATAAGGGTCACTGAAAGAAAGAACTTAGAGATATTTACTTATTGAACTTTGTTGGTGATTTATTGTGATCAAATTATATGAATCCCTGATCATCTGCCCATGGGAAAACCCCCAGCATGTTCATCCTTAGCCCACATACAAGGATTGAGAGAAACTTCATCTTTGTCGTGTCACGGGATTCAGTGACATCAGGCCAACAGCACAGCCGTCCCCTGCACTGCGCGGAAGCCTATGAGTAGCTGTCATTCTGAAGGGCTGACGAGAATGAGTCACCAGAGCCATGTGTACGCAACAAGTCCCGACACATATCAGGTTCATCTGACGGATAGGGTTACCAGGCTAGTAGAATGACCTAGAGACAAGTCTTGTGATCCCTTTATGAGCAAAATACAGATATGTTTGGGTTATCAAAAAGAAAGCTAGTTCACTCGTCTGTAGGACCCAGACATTAGAAGCAAATGACTCTACTGATATATCAGATGCAGTCTGAGCGCCACAGAAGTCAGGTTGTCATGGTAACAGTTAAGCTGCTGGTCTGTCCACCAGTGCCCTGTCCCTTAGATAAGATTAACAGGCTCACGTTTTGCTCTGACTGGGGTGGAATGCGAGGGGAAGTGCTTTGCTCATCACTGAGGTATTTGTTTGGAGAACAGATTGGGCCGAAGGTTGGGGTTGAATGTCTGAAGGCCCCTGCAAGGTTGGTGTGGAGAATCTGTGAGAAGCTGGGGAGCAATCTTATCCTCTGAGAAGCTCCTTGTGAGGAAAGCCCAGGAGCACTGTCTGTGGTGGAATAGGTCCCAGCTGTCCCCATCGGTCAGGGATCCGGGACGGAGAAGGGAGGCATGGTGGTCCACGCCACAGCTTGGGCTTGCTTCGTTACCGACTTAGCCTTCAGGAGGTAGTGTCTGTGTTCCAAGGACAAGTGGCAAGGGAAAAAGTAGTTTCTTCACACATCCTTCTGCCTCCAATGAGAAGTCAGCGAGCTCGGGTCTGTCCTATCAGACATCCCTTGTATTAGTTCATTTACTTCTGTCTATCTTTACCACCGCTGCCCTAGCCCAAGCTAAGAGACATGAAAAAGGCTTGTCTGCCTCCTGTCCAGGTGGCTGGACAGAGCAATGATTTTTCAGAGTAAGTCAAATCATGTGATTTCCCCCTTCTAAACATCATCCTGCAAACCTGGGGTGCAGCTCAGTTGGTACAATGCTTGCCTGTCATTCATAGAAGCCTTATGTTTCATCCCCAGCATAAATATGGGTTGTTGGTACACAATCATAACCCCAGAGATTGGGAGGTAGAGGCAGGAGGATCAGAAGTTCAAGGTCATTCTCATTTATATCACAAGTTCAAGGCTAGCCTGAGCCACGTGAGACTGATTCAAAAATAAGCAAGCCAGCAATCGGCAGGCAGGCAGGCATTGGCTTTTGGGAGAGTAGCTGAACCTCCACTCTGACCTGCAAAGTCTTACATGACCTGACAGCTTATCAGTCCAGTGTCCTCACTGGTCACTCAATCTGAGAGCCACCGGAGTTCAAGGTGTCAGGACACTAAGTTCTCCTCAGCGTCAGCCTCTTCCTTCTTTTTTGCTGTTACTCTGAACTTGAGTGTCTGAGCCCCCTCTGCCTCCTCACCCTAGTGAGCGTTCGTGTATGAATCATTCCTATAGAGAGTCCTATCTGAGCATTCCCCTGCCCTCTCCTTTTTATGGCCATCCCTCACCTAGATCTCTTTCTTTGTACTTCTTTTCTCCATGTAGTTATACATTGACTCAGAGTTTGTCTCTAAGGCCATTAAGACTTAGTGTAGGTGACAAGCTCCCATCCACAATCCATAAAGTAGCAGCTGCATCACCCGGGCACTCAGTGAATTAATGAACAACGGCTTACCGTAAGATATTGGAAGCCAAGGGTTCTTCTGTTGGTTATCGGTATAACTAAATATGGCATTGAGAAAGAAGTCTGCCAGAAGATTGGCGTAACTTTATGGAGAGATGCGGAGGGGACCTCTGGCTGGACTCCCAAGTCATCTCTCAGGCATTAACAGACTGAAAAAGTTCCTCACAGACACACAGGAAACTTCTAGAAAGAAGAGGACAATTTTGGGAGTACTCCCGAAGTTCTATAACAAAACAGAGAAAAAATGTTTCTTGGGGTTAATGGGTTTAAATTAGACACCCTGACTAGTAAGGTTGGAGACACAGGAATTACAAAGGAACCATGAGAGCCCATGCTTCCAAGAACCAAGACAAATATTGTCTTATGAGGTATGAAAAATGGAGGCCTGCGAGGTGGGTGCACAGGAGCAATGGAGCTTAAGCTTGGCCGCTTAACTTTGATCCCTTCATGACTGTTTTCTGATCTCACATGCCCGCTGTGGGACACGTACCCCCCGAACACATCCACCCTCCCGGACATGCACTGTGTACATCATACACACAATAATAAACAAAATGAATGCTTTTCTTAAAAGATGAGAAACAATTTTACCTAGTGTGCTTCACTCTCCCCAAGCCAGAGGCAGCCCCATTGTCTCTGCAACGTCTTCTGTTTTCAGGTCAAATCTCGGACTCTTTCCTTTACCAAAACTGTTTATCTTAGAGCCAACCTACTCAAACCAAATACTTTTCCTGGTTTATTTCTGTGAGAGGGAATTAACTATATGTTCCCCCAAACCTCAACCTCTAAGGTTGGAGATGGGAAAGCAGGTGATTAGCTCTTGAGTGTGGACAACTTCAGAAAAAGGAGTGATGTTTCCATGTGTATTTGATCTCCTTGCCTTTGCTTTCCTTTCTCTCTTCCCGTCCTCTCTAGCTCTCCTTTAGGGGCACATAGCCTGAGTCTGATCTCCACCCTACAAAAGATCAGTCAGCGCATTGATCTTAGATTCCCCATTCAGGACTGTCAGAAATACATTTCCAGTGTTTAAGCCACCTAGTATATGGTATTCTTTTATAGAATCTCCATCTGGCTAGGATGGACCCCGTCCCCCAGAGCATTTTGAATCCACACCAGCTAGGCAGGAATACATATGGGCATATCATTTAGTAGGAAGAGATAATGACCATAGTAGCAAATCAGATGGGAGGATGAACAGGAAAGATGGCAATTACCACGCAGACACGATTGGACCATGCTGCTTTTCTGAGGTGACACAGTTCAGAGCAAGTCGGTGTGATGGATGTCATCAGATTCTTAAATAAACAGTTTGGACTGGGGTGTCCTTGGCCTTGTGACTTTATTAGTGACTTCGATGGCAATGTGGAAAGCATTCCTATCATTTTGACCAACGCCAAAACACCAAGAAAAAGTTCATTGACTGTCTTCATTTCTTCTTCTGTTCACTGTGACAGCATGGCCTGAAGGATGAGCAGGAGAGTCACGGAGGCAGGCGCTGGTCACACCGCTTCTGTTGTTAAGTGCAGAATTAACAAGAATGCTTGTTAGTAGTCCATTTGCTTTCTCCAAATTACATGGTTCAGCATCCCCTGCCCAGGAAGTGATTCCACCCACAGTTAAGATGGATCTTCCCAGGTCAATTAACAAACGCAGGGTAATCACCCCCAGCTGTGCCCAGAAGGCCCTCTTTCCCTCTGGTGAGTCTGTCAGGCTGACAGCTAACACTAACCATGATGTGGCTGGGTTCCAAAAGTCTTAATTAGCTGAAATAGGAGGCTGAAGCATAAATAAAATTTAATAAAATTAAGTATCCCATCAATTAACAAGCTAATATTAAGATTTTATCAGTTGATTAGGCAGTGTGCATCTTGACATGTTTCTGAGGCACAAAAGCTTGAGTTAACAGGATGAGAAATTTAGTAACAACGTTAATATCGTATTTTGACCAAACTGGAGCCAGAACAAGAACCACTGTTTGGGGTTATATCCTGGTCATGCCTGAAACACTGAACAGAAAGCAGACACCTCGCTTTCAGAGATGAACAACCAGGTCCCCAGAAGTGGTAGGACATCCTTGAAGACTTCCGTGTGCCACAGACATTTAAATATACTCTTCAGGGAATAATGGCAGGTACGTGAAAGGTAAGTATTGTCTGTGTGTCTGTTTCTCGAGGGCAGAGGCAGGGGGAGTGCTGCAAAGACGCAGGTTCCAAAGCCTTGGTTTGGAGCTGGACCTGAGGCTGAGGGTTGCCTTCACAAGAAGCACTCTCCTTTTCTTCGGTGGTCTTTGGTCTAAGTTTGGCTTTTCAGGTTTCAGGGTGTGGATGGAGGGATGCTGCTATGCTGCGTTGAGAGACAGAGTAAGACCCGAGAGCTGGGGGACACCACATTTGGGTAAAGCCCTCACCATGTATACAAACCTGGGTTTGATTCCCAGTGCCCACACTGAGAGCTGCAAGTGATGCCATACACGTGTGACCCTAGTTCAGGGAAGGGAGAAACAGGAGGCTCCCTAGGTCTTAACGGCCTGCCAGTCTGGCCTACTTGGAAGGTTCTGGGCCAATGAGAGAACCTGTCCTGAAACAATATGGATAGCTCCTGAGGGATGACTCTTAGAGTCATCTCCAACCTGCATGGGAGCCAACCCCGGGCTCAAAATCATGAGAACTGACAACCATTCTTTCTTTATCTTGGTAACTGCGGCACAGATCTCATTGGAGATCTTCTTCTTCTTCTTCATCTTCTTCTTCTTCTTCTTCTTCTTCTTCTTCTTCTCCTCCTCCTCCTCCTCCTCCTCCTCCTCTTCCTCCTCCTCCTCCTCCTCTCTCTTTAACATTTGTCTAATATTTGTTCATATTTTGCCTTGGGCAATAGTAAAGAAGACAGAACTAGCTAAATTGTTCTGGAAGAATCTGTTTCACTGAAGTTGCTGTGCTCCTTTATATTATACTGTGAACATTATATATTATACTAGTAGTAGTCTGGTAAATTCTGAATGGTCTTCAGAAAGGAGTGATTGGCTTTGTCATCATTCATCCAAACGCTGACTCCAGGTCTGTCTTTGGACATAAGAATAAATTGTAAACAAACAAACAAACAAAAAAGCCGGGAGGTGGTAGCACATGCTTTTAATCCCAGCACTAGGAAGGCAGAGGCAGGAGGATCTCTGTGAGTTCGAGGCCAGCCTGGTCTACAAGAGCTAGTTTCCAGTACAGGCTCCAAAACTACAAAGAAACACTATTTTGAAAAAACAAAACAAAACAAAACAAACAAACAAGAATAACTTGCATGTAGAAAGAGTTAACATATAAAGCTAAGATTAGGTTTCAAAAATGAGAGCAAGCCTGAGCCTGCCTATGCTGTAGCCTCAGCGACCCTGGGAGGAAGGATGCTGAGGCTGGGCAGCAGTTGGGGCTTGGAGAAGTTGTGAACATTAGCCACCTCCACCTTCGAAAGCCTCTCAAGTCCAAACAGGATTGACTACGAAGGTTCAGGCTTCATGTTTCTGTGTTTCCTGTATGATAGTGTTGCCTCCTTTTGTTACAATGTAAATTGAGTTCAGGGAAGTCTATCTTTGCATTCTTTAGCTTTTAGGTAACCTACACACTCCATGAGTGACAGAATATTTTGCAATCTCTATACTGTATTATCTATTTTTTTTTCCTTTTCTCAAGACAGTGTTTCTCTGTGTAACAGCTCTGCTGTTCTGGATCTCCATGTGTAGACCAGGGTAATCTCGAACTCACAGAGATCCACCTGCCTATGCTGGAATGAAAGGTCTGATCCACCACTGCCAGGTTTGTGTTATGAGGCTCGTGCGATCATTTTAATTTCATAGCATCTTCATTCAGATGTTATTTATTTGATTTAAATAAAACCTAAACTCTTTGGGAGTAGAGTCTTAACTGTCAGCATGGTTTCATGACTTGAGATGCAGGGCTGGTGGCTCAGGTTGCTGACATGGGGTAGTGGATATCATCACTCTAGATTGAGGCCCCTCTTTCCATTTCTAGAAACATGACTCGGGGCCCAGTCTTCATCATTTCCCAAGTAGGTTCAGAATATGTCTCTGACTCAAGCTTTGTTCTCTATCCTGCTGTGAAAACAATCAACCTTGAAACCCATTTCAATCAGTTCATGCCTCAGTAATCCCAATGTTTCCCACTGTATGAAAGCTAAGTCCTCAGTGGTCAGGAGCCCGGGATCAAAAGTCCCTCTTTTTCTTTGAAGCTTCCAATTTTCTGTCTTGTTAATACCTCTCGGAGAGACAGCTTCTTTCACTCTTCCATTCATTTGCTCGCTAATTCAAAGAGGAATTAATATTTATTTGTTGTATCAGGTACTGAAGGTTATGATTTTAGCAGGAAACAATGGCACAATTTCAACAGGAAATTCAGGTGTAGGGGATCTTGCCTGTGGCTATGACGACCATGTTTTTCCTTATTCACTGTTTGCTACAGTTTGCCAGCGTCTACTATGTTTCTTTTCCAGTGTTAAACCTGTTTCAGAGGCTGGGCTAAGAAGAAGGCTAAGCACCGAGAGCACACCTGTGGACATGGCCGTTAGGTTTGTGCATCATTGTGCACTGATTCTTGGGAGAGGCAGGATTTAAGACAAGTCCTTATCTCTGACTGGCCTTGGACTGAGCCTGCAGAGGGCTGCAGTTTTTAGGGAGGTGACTCTTCTTAATAAAGAGAAATCCAGTCAGTCTGTTGGAAGAAATAGGTAGAACTAGGTTTGTTCTCTTAATTTTTCTCGTCTACTTTGAACTTTTTTGCCAAGCCTGTCCTTTAATTCCTGGATTTCACCTTTCTCCCTCTGAAGTTTGCTCATTTATCTCGTCCTTCAAATTCTCCCACACACTTTATAATCAATATATTGAAGAAACAAAGGGGGGCTCTATAGTCAAAGGACAGTTCCAGGCTGAAGCAGAGAAGACGAACATGACTCAGCCAAGTGGAAGAGATATAAACAACTGATGAGCAATATGAGAACCGGAAATAATTTTGGAGGAAAGAACTGTGGACTGGAGGCTGGGTAAAGGCAAGAGCTTTGGGTGGGAACTGTGAGGAGTAAGATCACCTTGGGCAAAGGGAAAGAAGGACATGTAGGGTCAGAAGTGTCTTTGGGAGCCAGGGAAGGTAAGTGAAGCTGGAAGGCATGGCTAGGGGAGGAGGGAGAAGGCACTGACCCGAACGCAGAATGCAGGGCTGGAGCCTGAAACATTGGAAATGAGCTCTGTGGGCACCGAGGAACCCACTGCCTTTAAGGCAGGGTTCTCTTCCAGATAGGGCCAGGTCTAGGACTGGAACTATATTTCAGAACGATGGATTCCATAGCCTCCAGGGACATCTGCATGAAAGGGTTGAGCTTGGTTATATTCACTATCTTAAAAATAAAAAAGAATTACAAATTCCACCGGGGAAAGAGCTGTTTCTTAGGGTTCATGTGTCCTTGGGTTTTAATAAGGTCGTATTTACTGTTATATTTTAAGCTAATGAACATGATAGATCCTTTTTGGTCACTGTAGAACAGTTTAATAGTAGATGCTGGATGGAGTTATTCAGAATACCTAAGTAATAGAGAAGGAGAGTTGCAAGTTAATGTTCCTGCTTCCAGAAACCCTTTCTATTTGTGGAGTGGGATGCCACAGCTCTCTTAACCTTCGACAGAGCCCACGAAACAGGAATATATTGCATATTTAATTAATACACAGCCGACAGCTATTGAGTCCTTTTGTATTTGACACATAAAATCCAGATAAACAACAAGAAAAAGTCTTCAGGGCCCGCCAGACAGCGTGTAAGGGCATTTGCTCTCCAAGCCTGACAACCAGAGTTGGATACCCAGACCCATGTGAGGTGGGCAGAACTGTTTCAAGCTTCTCACCCCCACAGATGCCATGGCGCCTGTGTACCTGAAGTCACACACACATCCGCTCATGCGACAGAAATAAAGTATGCGCAAACTAGGTATTACTGGAAACCAAAAAGAAGAATCTTAGCACGCGGGAGGCAGAGGCAGGCAGATCTCTGTGAGTTCAAGGCCAGCCTGGTCTACAAAGCTAGTTCCAGGACAGGCTCCAAAGCTACACAGAGAAACCCTGCCTCAAAAAACAAAACAAAACAAAACAAAACAGAACAGAAGAACAAAACAAACAAAAGAGAGTAATGCTCATAGCTGGTACCGAAAGGGAAAATAGACATTTAAATTTTGATAGCATAAAGTTTGCCCACGCTATTAGCCACATGATCAGAATGCTGTGGCAAATTTAAGGAGTACAAATCCCTGAAAGATTCCTCCGGGGATTACAAATGAAAAAGGAATTATGTGTTCTAGGTGAAACTTACAAGTCAGCTTGAAAAATTACTGAGCGCATTTATAGTCATGTTTCCGCCATCAGCACCTCCTCCCGAGTATCCTAACTCCCTTCAGTTCAGACTTCTCTATCCTGCGGAACCAAACTGAGCCGGTGAGTAGTCAGGCCTGGCTTTGGGGAAAGGGAGGCCTGGCCAAGCTACGGTGAGCCTGCAATTGTGACTGCGTGTGTAGTCGGAGGCGTACGGCAGTGGGCGGGCCCCGAATCCCCATGTGGTCCCGACATCATTGACATGGCGGAATCCCCCATCAAACCCTCCTGGTAGTTATTTGAGCAGCGGCGGCGGCCCGAGGAGGCGGCGGAGAGCAGCGGCGGCAGCGGCGGCAGCGGCGCAGGGGGCGGCGGGGATCCCGCGGACGGCTGGCTGGGACGGGCGCCTGGAGCCCCGTTTCAGCCCGAGGGGAGGTAAGGCGTGCGGGAGCGGCGGGCTGCCTGGGGACGTGCCACCCACGGTCGCTCTCGGGTCTCCGCGCTTCGGAGCCCGGGCCGGACACCGAGTCCGCCCGAGTGCGCTGCTGGCCCCGGAGCGCTCCGGGATGCCCGAGGAAAACTTGGCTGCGGAGTCCCGGTCGCCCCGCGACCGCTCGGCTACCCCAAGCTCCCGGCCGAGTAGGGGGCGGCCCCGCCTGCCCCCCACTCGCCCCCGCTCGCCGTGGAAGAAAGCGGAGGATGCGGGACGCGGAGCTCCCCTCCTCCCCGGCCCGTCGCTCCGAGGAGGAATCCGCTCCCCCGCCCAGATCCCCGCGGCAGGACCGCTGCCCGGGAGGGGGAGGGCGCGCGGCCAGGCCGTGGAATCTTCGACGTGTCACTTTGGGAGGCTGTAGATTTCCATATGGTGGAGGGAGGAGGGCGTGAGTGCGCTCGGAGCTGGGAGTCGGGGGCGCCTTTGCCCCCTCGGGGGCGCCGGGCTGCGACCCGGGACCCGGGATGCTTCCCGGGAGGGACCCTGGACGACCGGTCGCCCCCGCCCCCGCCAGGGCCTCTTGGGGACACTCCCCGCCCGCCGCTGGCCACCTCTGCGCGCCACGTCCTCCCTCCCCGTCCTGCCCCCTGGGCTCCCCCCGGGCTAGGGGCGGGAACCGGCGGCCGCGGCTGGACTCGGCGAGCCAGGCGGCTGCAGGCTCGGGCGGGGGAGCGGGGCGCGGCGGGAAGCAGAGGACGACCCGGTGCGTGTGGGCCAGCGGAGCGCGGGTCAGTCGGTCAGCCTCGAGGGGCGCCCCTGTCGGGGGTGGGGCGGCCGGGAGACGGAGCGGGTGGAATCCGCTCCCTGAGGCGGCGGGCGGGCTGGGCGGGCCGCGGGGACCGTCTGGTTCAGATGGCAGGCAAGGACCGGCTGCCATGGGAAGGGCCTGTCACTCCTCGCGGAAAGCGGGGCCCGGGGCCGTGCCCGCCTGGAGTTCACCACGTAGGGCCGCGGGAGCCCCGGGGACTCTGCGGCCGTCCCGGGAGACCTGGCTGGGCCGCCGGGCGGCGCCGCTGGCCGGGAGCCTTCCCGGAGTGAGTGGCTGGGCTTGGAGATTTTTCGAATCTCGGCTCCCACCCGGCGATTCCAGACTAAGGAAGCACTGGCATTTTATCCAGACAGTGCCGATTGCAGACTTCCTTAAAAGTTACAACTTTTTATTTTCTTTTCTCGCAGGCCCAGCGTTTTCTTTAAACAAAATGTAGATTTTGGCCGCTATGAGGCTGACGCTGGGGCCAAAAATGCACACGTTTATCTCCATCCAGACTAGTCCCCCTCCCCCTCTCCCCTCCCTGGCTTAATCATATTTTGGAACTGGTGAGGGCTTTGTTGGGTAGCCACCCTTGATGCTTGTCTGTTTATTTTTTAATGTGCAGCTAATTTGATTTGAATTTCCTCCAGTTTTCAGGCCTTACTAGGAAAAGCTGGGGGAGAAGGAATATGCCACTTTCTTTTCTTTTCTTTTTTTTTTTTCTCCTTTTTTATAAATGTGGCAAGAGGTGGGGCATTGGGAAAGGGGAGGCACCGTGGTTATGGCAGAGAGTCAGTAGGAACAGACAGACCCGGAAGAAAAGGAATCCGTTCTGGAATAACATTCTTTTTAAAACAACAACAACAAAACAAAACAAAACAAAACAAAATTCAGGCTTTGAGCAAAAATTCACTGCTCTGTTCGTATTTGAGTCCCCGGGCCTCCTGCACCTCAAAGTTAGCCTGGGTCCGGGAACTTGAGCGATGCCACAGAGTCCACAGCAGCTCTGACCTGGGTTTGTGACTTTTGGGGGGGCTGTTGCTTCACTCCTCTTCGGAGGCTGACTCTGGATGCAGTAAAGACTGGTTGCAGTTAATTTCCTGGCTCCCCAGGAGCAGCTGTTGAAGAGGGTAAAGGCTCTCTGGGCATGCTTCTGGCTGGAACTGCACAGTTCTCAACAGCAGTTCTTTTTTGCTGAGATCCTGGCCTGGCTAAAAAAATGAAGCATAGTTAATTGATAATTGTTTTTTTTTAAAGGAATTGCTGTCCTAATATTGTTTTTAAAACCACATGTGCTTTTTAAGCATTTTGGTTTGAATGCTTATGAGGGAAAACATTTGTTTGACAAGATAGTGTTCCTTGAGGATCTCTTAAAATTTTGAGATTCTGGGGTGGGGGCTTGCAGTATCTGATGACAGTATATACGGTTTCAGAAGGACATACTGGTAATCTTTTAAGACCCTTAAAAGTAGCTGTCTTTAGAGCATTGGCTGGATGGAGGGGGCTTCTGGAGGAATGTTGAGAGTGGGCACTAGGAACTGGCTAGCTGTTTATTTCCCCGGCATTTGTGCCCTTTCTGCTCAACTCTTAAAACTTCCCAAACTTCTCAGGTTAGGAGAATGATCCATAGGGCAGGGAAGGGACTGGTTCAGAGTTAGGATCATAGAACAAAATACAGGATTTCTGTGGTGTAGCCCTGGTTGGTCCCCCAGAGCTGTCCCTTGCTTTGGCTCCCCTGGTGCTGGGATGAGAGGATGAACACCGTGCCTGTTTGAGATGCACTTACAGTTTGTTCCTTCTTAGATAAACACCATTTCTGCCCTTTATACATTATTTGACTAAAATTCTCAAATTTTGATTTAAGTTGCAGTACATGTACATTTTGCAAACAAGGCCATCTAAGGTCACAGATCAGGATCAAGTAGATCCAAACACCATCCAGTAGAGTTTCTCCAGGCTAGACATGTTCTGTCTAGACTGTCATACTGCAGCCAGGAGGCACATGCAAACTGTTGAAATGTGGCAGGTGATTCAAGAACTGCTTTGAATTTTATTTTCTCTAAATTATTTTAAACTTAAATGTGAGACACAGAACTTTCTGAGGCATTCAGCTGACTTGCATTGCTGTTTGAATCTCCATGTTAAGTGTTCTTTATTCACAACCAGAAGACTTAGGGCTACATTTTTAGTGTTTGCTATTGAACCCAGGGCCTTGTGCATGCCTGAGGCAAGTATTTACCACAGTACTAGATCCTCAGCTCAGCCCTTGAATTCATATTCTAAATGGAATTTAAAGTCTAGCATGGCTGTGCTTTTCCAAAGAGAGTGAAAACCTAAGTACTTAACATTTTTAAATGCTTATATGTCACAGTCAAAACTTATGGGCTGGTCTTTAAATAGTTATTTAGTTGGAATAATTGTGTGTAGGAATTGCTGGAAAATTAGCCAGTTCTTACCTGCATTTCAGGGCAATGAAGTAGCATAGCCAAGCATTGTGGCTCACACCTCGAATCCTGGCATTCAGGAGGCAGAGGCAGGAAGATCAAGTGAGTTTGATGGGTTACATAGTAAATCCCAGGTCAGTTTGTCTAAGAAGAGAGACTCATGTCTCACACTGTCCCTCCTCAAAGTAGTATAAATGTTAGGAAGCAAGATGCAAGACGTTAGTAGAGTTGGAAGAAACAGAAGCACAACCCTGCACACTCCATCACCTGTTCATTGGGCAGTTCTTTTCGATGACCTCGAGGTTGTCTTTCTGGAGTTGTAGCATTGGGCTGGAGTTTAAGTAGCCTTATTATGAAAACATAAAATTAAATCATCAAGCAGGGTGTGGTGGCCCATGACTTTAGTCCCAGCACTCGGGAGGCAGAGGCAAGTGGATCTCTGGAAGTTTAAGGCTAGCCTGGTCTACATAGGGAGCTGCAGCCAAGGATGTTTACTGATACACTGTTTCGAAAAACAAACCAGACCCCAAAGCAGTCCAGCACAAGATTTATTCACAAATTGTGCTAGACTACAGCATCCGGAATGACCCTGCACATAGCAATAAGCAAATGGGCAGAGAATTTTTTTTTTTGACAAGTAGGTTTAATTTCCATCTGTCGCATTTTTGAAGTTTCATTTGGTCAAAGGAATTCCAAAAACTTCCTGATCTTGTATGAGATAGTGATACTCCAGGCTCATTTATCCGACTCAGTTCTATCTGTAGATATTCCAGAACTCAGTACTCGTTTTTGTTTTTGGTTTGAGGATAGGGGAGGGTGGAGGAGGTCGGAAGGGGCATGCTCATTCTTCATGACTGCACTGCAGGAAGATCAAGTTAATGTTTGAGTGTTTAATTTGTAAAAAGTATTTTCCCCCACGATAGAAAGAAAAGAAATACATTTTTACTTTGGGATGTGTTTTATTTATGAATGTGTGTGCACGTGTGTTAGTTGTGGAAGCCAGAGGAGAATGCCAGGGTCCTAGTCTATCACTGTCTGCCTCATTCTCTTGAGACAGGTTTCCTCCCTGAATGAACCTGGAGCTACTGTAGCAGGCACCAAGCCCCAACAAGCCTCCGGTCCCACTTCCCATTGTGCTGTGGGTCTGGGGATTTGAACTCAAGCCCTCATGCTTGCAGAGAAAGCACTTTTGCCCACGGAGCCTTCTCTCAGTTCTGTTTGCTTATACTTTTAATCAGTTGGCCTTGTTTCCCAGACACTGCAGGAGAAGACAGGTTAGGAATAACGTCTGCTTATTGGGATTTTAAAGAAAACTTATTTTTCATTATGTGCGTTTTTTTTGTGGGGACCTGTGCGTGTGAATGCGGTGCTCTGGGGGCCCACACTGTAAAAGGTCTCCCGCAGCTGGAGTCACAGGTGGTTGTGAGCTGTCCCGAGTTAATGCTGGGGACTGAACTCTGTCCCTCCACCGCAGCAGAGCAAACTCTTAACTGCTGAGCCAGCTTTTCAGCTCACACTTTAATAAGAAACAACTTCATGTTCAGTATAAAGATGTTTGAATCTGTGTGTGTCTTCTAGGGTCACAGGGATAATTGCAGGTCATAATTGTGACTCCACAACACAGTAGGATCCCAAAGACTTATGTCAATGAACCAGTTTTAAACTGCAGTGTTATTTTAGTGTGAGTATAAATCACATTGCCTCCAGCTATGGGAAAGTTACAAACTCAACTACAGGCGAAGCATTGGTGAATGAGAGCATGCAGACATATGAATGTCTTGTTCATACCCATTCCTGGGCCGTGGGGAACATCGCACTGTTTTCTCAGAATCAGGGTAAGAACCGTGTTATAAATAGAATTATAGTGTCCTAGGGAGTATGCCAAATATGGAAACAAGATTTAACCGTGATATATGTGTGGTTCACTTTGCTAGGACATCAAGATGCTTAATACAAATGAGAGCCTCACTGTGCTCTTCAAGATGCCGAGTGACAGGCAGAGACTGAGGGCTGTATCTTAGCATCGTTTTGGTGTCATCAAACCTAGCTTGTCAAGGAATCATTTTCATGTTCACTCACATGTCTCTCAATTTGGGTTTTTCCATCTTAATATACGGAAAAAGCAACTCATCTGTCTTTAAACGGTTCCCATAGACATTAGTCGGTGTCTTTAAATGTGTTTGACAAAGCTTTATATGAACTCAGTAATAGTCCATTATTCTCCAGAGTTTCCATTGGAGCTGCCCTTTGGAATTTGCATGTTTTTAGAGACTGTAGATTTGTGTTGGGACAGTTTGAAAAAAATAATTTAGTTTTCCTTCTGTGGTCAGTAAATGAACCTTGAAGCTTCGATGGTTTCCTTCCTTCCTCCGTACTCTCAATGGACCAGCCCGTCAGTGAGGTCTGAAAGGCTGGTGCTGCACCTAAGCTATCCTCTCGGAATTGTTGGCAAGTCATGGCACGGCTGGACCAGCACGCTGAGTGGGTGGCCTGGCCAGCGTGGTTTTCTCGGCTCGGGGTCACTGCTGAGATGAAGCAGGAAGTGCAGTTTCTGAGAGGAGCGCTTCCAATGCTAAATGCTGGGCAAGGCTTCAGTCCTTGGGCTACCTGCGCCTTTCCCTTGAGCTCTCAGCCCTTGGAGCTGGCAAACGAGTCATGGTCTCCGTGCAGGCCACAGCCTCCTTGCTCTCTGTGTCACAACTGTTATTCTTCACGTTGGTGTTAGTGTGCTAGAACTGGAGTTTCGTGGTAGGACTCCATTTCCAGGGAAACCTTAGCCTGTGGGTGGTGGAGGAGCAACTTTATTCTTCAGTCTTCTTTGGTGATATTTGAATTAATATAATGTTCATAAACATATGCTTAGGTTCTATGTTTTGGAGCGATGGAGCATGCTTGGATTGTGGTGGCTAGACAGGGGAGCTCGGTCAAACCAAGTACAGGCACTCTTAGGAGGGGTCACTTGGGGATTACCTGAGCCCTTTGCAATATACAGCCAAGGAGATGCCAGTCTGAAGTTGTGGCTCACCTGGGGGACGGTTCTTTGTAGTAGATTTAGCAGCAAGGATCAGTCCTTGGAGATCAGAGGTATGTGGGGCAGGAGAGGAGTATCAGAGGGTGTGGAGTTTAAACCTACTGCGTGCCAGCCTGTGAGGTTCAGTGGCCAGCTGTCTGCCAGTGAGGATGTTTCCTCCTGTGACAATAGATCAGTCTCTGCATCTCTCCTCTCTGCCCTGGTTTGAGATGAGCCGGTTTTGCACTCGTAAGTCCTGATGTTCCTGGCAGTAATGTCAGTTCCAATACAGTTCCTAATTGGAGCCTGTATTATATTTCATAACTATAGTGTCATTTAATCTCCCTGTAACTTTTCAATAACAGACTTTTTGAGTGTGTGTGCCAGGGAGGGGGTTGTGAGCTGACGTTGAGTGATATGAGTTGACGTTTTAGCATCAGTGTTTAAAGTGTCCTGTGTTTAATGACTGTGTTGGAGCTGAGAGTGTTAGAAGTGCCTTCATTGTTCTAGATGCAACTAATTAGAAATGTTTAACTATCCAGACAGAACCAGGATGAGGCTTGACCTAATGAAAAGGTTTTAGGGTCACCAAAGTGGCTCACTTAGCCAGTGAAGGCACTGGCTGCCAAGGCTTGCATGACAAGCCCCTTTCCAGGCCTGTGCATCTCCTTGTCCCCGAAAAGCTTTAAGGACGTCGTTGCTTTTGTTTTCCTTTTCAAGACAGGCTCTCACTTAGCCCAGGCTGTCCTCCATCACTGTGTGCCGAGGGTGCCTTCAGTGTCTGCTCCTCCTGTCTGTGCCTCTCAGGTATAGGACTGAGGACTGGGATTGAGTGCTGGAATTACGACTGTGTGTTAGCCTTAGGTTTGCGGAGCAGGCCTTCTGCCAGTTGACTGTCTGCTGTGCCTCTGCCTTGAGCCTACTTGTAGGTATTCGTGAATTAAGTATTTACATTTCTACTAAAGAAAGACGTTCTGAGTGATGGGAGGAATTTACCAGAAATAAGTAAATATCTTTAAACACATCTGTGAAGACTAATCTTGGTTGTCAACTTGACACGCCTGGGAAGAGGACCCTCAGTTGAAGAATTGCCTCTGTCAAGTGGCTTGTGGGCAAGTCTGGGAGGCATTTTCATGATTGATAATTGACGTGGTGGTACCATTCCCTAGGCTGCTGATTCTGCACTGTGTCAGAAACGTAGCTGAACATAAGCCCCGTAGCGAAGTCAACGGTGGTCCTCTGCACTTCAGTTCTTGCTCTGTGTTCCTGTAGTGGCTTCCTTCTGTGACAAACTGTAATCTGTAAGCCAAATAACCCCTTTCCTCATGAGTTGGATGGAGTTAGTGTTTTATCATAGTAACAATAAGCAAGCTGGAATAACATCTCAGTATATTTTACACCTAGTCACTCAAGTATGAGAGTTTTTACAGCATAACTACTGTGGGAATAGATCTTTCAACTTAAAAAATTGTCAGGCGGTGGTGGCACACACTCAGGAGGCAGTGACAGGCGGATCTCTGAGTTTGAGGCCAGTCTGGTCTACAGAGCAAGTTTCAGGACAGCCAGAGCTATACAGAGAAACCCTGTGTCAAAAAACAAAATAAAATGAAACAACAACAACAAATTTTTGTATCTATTATGTGTCTAACCCACCGAATTGGTGGTGTGTGTGCTCCTGCTGGGGTACAAGGAGTCAATTGCTGGCCACACTTCCAGAGCAAGCCGACCCTGTAGCAGTCACCAGCTGCCGGCAGCTCTTCAGTCTGAGGTGAAAGCTCAGGGGATTGCCAAGTTTTTATAGTAGTGTAAAATCTTTAATGTATTTTTAGGATGAGTGCTCCATTTCTCTCATGTTTTAAGAGGTTTGCTGGGGGTCCTGGAGGGCATGTAAGATGCAGCGCTCACCTAGTATAGAAGCCCTTGGTTTAATTTCTGCACAGCTCTTAATCATAGCCAGCCAGCCACAGCCACCTGGTGTCCTCCACTGTTTAAATCAGTTGAGGAAGATAAGGAAAGTGATAAATATTGCAGTCTCTTTTTTTCTATTGTATGCTTTCTTACCTCAGGAAAAATAGCTCTGTTTTAGAGTAACACCGTTCTGGATTATTGAATTGGAGAATACTTAAAAATCCATTGAATCAAGTCCCTGGTGTGTGTTGCTGTTGGGCCTGTGAAATAGTATATTTTCTGTGGAAAAGTTTTGTAGTTCATAAAAATATTCATCCAGAATTACCATATTGCCAGCAACTTTCTTCCGAGGTTTTGACCAGAAGACAGTGGGGACTCCGATGTGTTTAAGTCACAGTTTATAGCGGCATTATTTGAAGCAGGCTGGAGGTGGAAATAGTCTGTGTCCGTCTACAGAGGAGCGCGTAGACCAAATACGGTATCCCATGAATATTCAGGTCCGAGGAGGATACAGTGCACCCTGCAGTGTTCACGGACCCTGAGGCACAGAAGGACACGTAGTAGTTGCTGTGCTAAAATGCCCTAAGAAAAGCAACTCAGGGAGTAGTTTATTATGGCTTGTGGGTCCGGATGTATAAAAGTCCATCATGGTGGGGAAGGCACGGCCGCAGGCAGGTATGGGAAGCTTCCTGTTGAGGGAGGAAGAAGAGAGAGGAGAGAGAGGAGTAAAGACCGGAGGAGAGAGGAGAAAAAGGACAAGACCATAAACCTGCTAAGCTCACCCTTCTTGACGTACTTCCTCAGCATGGGTCCACCACCCAAATGTTCCCTAACCTTCCCAGATGGCCCCACCAAATGGGGATAAAGTGTTCACACCCATGAGCCTGTGGGAGAGGTTTTTCATTTAAACCACCATAGATATGTATCATATATTAAACACCATACATTTATTTATTTTTTTGTTTTTTTTTTTTGGATTTTCGAGACAGGGTTTCTCCGTAGCTTTTTGGTTCCTGTCCTGGAACTAGCTCTTGTAGACCAGGCTGGCCTCAAACTCACAGAGATCCGCCTGCCTCTGCCTCCCGAGTGCTGGGATTAAAGGCGTGTGCCACCACCGTCCGGTTTATACATTTCTACTTGTATGGGATACCAGGGATCAGTAAAGTGGCGGAGACAAAGTAGCTGGGCAGGGGGTAGTAATGGATGGCTAGGGTCTTTGTTAGGAATGATGAGGAACTAAACTTGGATCGTGAAGATGGTTGCACAGCTGTTACGGATGTATGTAACCCTATGAATTGCAAGCTTAAAAATGACTAGAATGTGAACTTGTTACTGTATTGTGTGAAAAATTTTACAAACTGAGAGAAAAATTGAAGCTATAATCTGGTAAGGCAGACTCCTCTTTCATCTTTTGTTTATTTTTTGAGATGAGGGCTCACATAGCCCAGGCTGACCTCCAGCTTGCTGTGTAGCTCAGGATAACCTTCTAATCTTCCCTCCCACTTCCACCTCCTGGGTGCTTAGATTAAAGGTTTCACGGGCGTCACTCACACTATATGGTGCTGGGGGTCAAGCCTGGGACTTCCTGTGTGCTAGGCATTTCTGAATACCACTGTCCCCTCCCTGTGTGAAGATGTGTTTCCTCAATTTTAACTGGTTTCCAGTGAGGAGGAAGCAAAGGTTGTAGCTCCCTGAGGGTGAGAGAGGCACCTCAGTACTTACAGAGCAGGTGGCCTGTTTGTGTGTATGGCCGCATAAGAACACAGTCTTTCCTGACATGCTCGCTGAGCTGCGGAGAAGTGAACTAGATGGACCGTTCTGAACCTTGAGCTCTCGATTCACTTTTATGAAACACGTGGCTGTTTCTATCTAAGAAACTAGCCTGGTCATCTCGAATAGTCGTGTGGGCGATAGTCACTTAAGTGATGGGATAAGAACCCTGGGCATCATGGGTAATTTATACATTTGAGACGTTGGAACTATCAGATACATATGCCAGTGGAAAGACTTACGTTCACATACAGATACACTCTAGGGACAATTGGACCCCACTTCCTGCTGCTCTTGGAAATAGTGAAATCACGAGGGTGTATCAGCAGTGAGCATGTGTATTCTCCAAGTGGGTACATTTCCTTTTGACTATAACCACGTATAGCTATATATTGTATATCTATGTATACATTATAAAAATATAATGTATAATTACAAATTATAAAAATTTGTAAGTGGCTTGGCACAATGCCACCATGTGAGTGTTTATACCGTGGCTGGTCATTTTTGTGACCTTTTTTCTCAAGAGGAAAACTATTCCCAAGCAGTAGGAAAAGATGCTAGAGTCATGGTCTTCTATTGCGGAGAAGTGTGAAGAGAGCCACACTGCGCTTAGAGAGTCACGGAGGGGCAAACAATGGGCCATTCTTTGCTATCATCAGTGTGTTCCAGCATTATCACTTCAGATACTTTATCCCAGTGGCTCTCAACCTTCCCAGTGCTGTGACCGTCTACTGCAGTTCCTCATGTTGTGGGGACTCCTACGATAAACGTCATTGGCTGCTACTTCATAACTGTGACTTTGCTTCTGCTATGAAGAGTAATGTAAATATCTGATATGCAGGCTATCTGATACGTGACCCCCAAAGGGGTCGTGGGGGTTGTGACCCACTGATGCATTATCGTTTTCTCAGACTTGAACATCTCCTAGAACACGACCTCTTCAGGGTTGTTGGATTGTCTCATTGTCTCTCTGGACAATAGAGATGACTGCTGATCTAAATTAGGCTTCCCCTCCCCTCCACCTCCCTTCTCTGGTGCTGAGATGGCCAGGGCCCATGTGCTATGAGCAAGCACTTTACCAATGTGCTGGACCCCCAGCCTAACTAAAGGGTCTACGTGTTGATAGATATGTCCCACGTTGAGTTTGAACTTATTACCTCTCTTCAAGCACTCAGTTGGGATTCTTCTACTGAAGAATCTTGTTAATTATAGACATTTTGAGTTCCTATTATGTTGAGTTTTTTTTCCCATTCAGGGTAATACACATTGAAACAAATTAAAGACATTTAATTTGTTTAATTAGATTTTCATCTATTGCTATTTTAGAAATATCGAACTACTTCTAAGAGTTTTGTGGACTTTTCCCTGAACTCAGATTGTTGATTTAGAAAATTTTATTTACTAAAAATGTGGCCTTTGATATATAGGTTTCACTTGTTATTGGAACCAGCAGAAATTATAACTACCACCATAACCACATATATATATTATATATATATATATTTGTGTTTACATATATATGCAAATACATATATACATACACAAACATTAGATCAGGTCTGTCATATAGCTCAGGATGGCCTAGAACTTGCTTTATAGCCTAGGGTAATTTCAGACTCATGATGCTTCTCCCTCAGTCTCTGAGGTGCTGGGATTACAGGCATGTGCCACCGTGCCCACTTCTACATTTATCATCATGCATGTTTTTTCAGGCTTGGAACAATGGGTGTGTGTGTTCCCAGGTAGCTGAATATTAAGGCCAACCAAAGTTGGATTCTTCCTATGTTCTTGTCTATTGCTTAGAAACCTAATTTTTTTTTTTTTTTTTTTGGATACAATGATAATATTCTGAGCTCTCCCAAGAGGGAGCTTTTTCCTGGATTGTTTTCTGTAATGCCATTTTAAGCTTAGGTTGAGAGAACATGGAGAACAAAAGTAGGCTTCCCAGAAAGCAATCTGTACGCCTCTAAGTGTGGAGAATGGGGAAAATGTGAGGCACCGCTTCACAAGCAGCAGTGAGGCCTCACCGAACAGACGTGTTCTATGTGAGGGAGGCTATGCAGAGGGCCTCGGGTCTCTTTGAAAGCCCACTCTGTGTCTTTGAGTTAAGCTACTCTGTGGAATGGCATGCTGTACCCCTCATTTGCACCTGGAAAAGCAAACACATTCCTGACCTGTCTCTGTTTTCACAGTGAACCCTGTGGTGCCGTCGGCTGTACCGAAGCCGGCATAGGTCTGGGATGCCCAGGTCTGCCTAGAGCTGGGGGACAGGCTCCTGTGCTTAATTAAAGGGGACCTCAAGATCGGAGGAGCCTGGAGCCTGCGCCTTCCTGGACCAGCCGAGGCTAAACCCCGCTAGCTGGCAGCCCTAAATGCTTCCTTTGTTAGACGTCACTTAGCTTTCTGCTTCGTCTTTAGAAGCCAGTTCCCTGGAGGTGAGTTAAGGACAAGGGGCTGAAGTGAGGCCTCACTGGTTTCTGTCCTTGTTAAGTCTGTGTGGACAAAGAACATGTAGAGATGCTCCTCATGACCACCACCCAAGGCCATTTTCTCGCTCCTTCATGGAAGTGTGGTCATGGTGCAGAGGGGCCTAGGTTGCTGTCTACTTGCGCTGGTCTCAGAGGTTCAGATCATCTTCTGGTTTGGCTGCGTATGCTGAAACAGGAAGTACCCCACCGAAACCAGTCCTTCGAGCCTTTGTCAATCTCCACAGAGGCTGTCAGGGCTGGCTGATTGGGGACATCCTTATACCTCATGAAGCACAGCATGAAGAGCAAGTTAATGTTTGAGTGTTTGTAAAAGTATTTTCCCCTGGGGTATAAAGAAGATGAATATACTTTAACTTTGGGATGTGAGTGTTTTATTTATGAATGTGTGTGCACGACCCTGTGTGTGTATTAGCTGTGGAAGCCAGAGGAGAATGCCAGGGTCCTAGTCTGTCACTGTCTGCCTCATTCTCTTGAGACAGGTTTCCTCCCTGAATGAACCTGGAGCTACTGTAGCAGGCACCAAGCCCCAACAAGCCTCCGGTCCCACTTCCCATCGTGCTGTGGTTACAGGAGTGTGTGGCCACACCAGGCTTTTTATGTGGGTCTGGGGATTTGAACTCAAGCCTTCATGCTTTCAGAGAAAGCACTTTTCCCCACGGGGCCTTCTTTCAGTTTTGTTTGCTTGTACTTTTAATCACTTGAACTTGTTTCTTACTTTACCACCGTCTCCTACAAGTGGAGATTTAATTAATTAATTTTGGAGAAGAAATGCCAAAATTTGCTTGTGTATCTGACACCCCACCCCCACCACACACTCCTTGTTTTGAACCAAGTTTGACTATATAACCCTGCAACTCACTGTGTAGACTGGGCTGCCTTCAAGTTTATGGTTAGTCTCTTGACTCCTCCATGCTGAGGACACTCTGCCCTCTTCACCCATATTTGATGATATTTTTATGAAATTATAGTCTTTTAGGAAGTAAGTTCATTATTAGAAATCTTTTTTTTAAGTGGGAGGTCTGTGATGACAATGGAGGAAATAGATTAACACATTTCGTAGCTTTTATTTTATTTCAGACCAGTACTTTAAATTGCCACAACAGTTCATCATTATTGAAGAGACTGTTACTTACAGGATTTTGATTTTTGGACATAATTTAACCTGCGCTGTCACCCATCTTGTGTCCTTATTGCCTGTGGCAATCTTGAGAGATCTTAGGATGCAATTTTCTTGTTTGCTTGTTAGATTCGAGGTCAGTGTGGGAAGAGTGGCACTTTCTATTTATGTATTTATACCATCTATTTTTGAAAATTCACTTCATGCTTCTTAGGAGTGTATTTAAGGACTGGAGAGATGGTTCAGTGGTTAAGAGCACTGGCTGCTTTTCCAGAGGACCCAACATCCACATGACAGCTCACCACTGTCTGTAACTACAGTTCCAGGGGATCTTACTCACTCACATAGACATACATGCAGGTAAAACAATAATGAACACAAAATAAAAAGAAATAAATGTAAAAAAAAAAGCTTATTTAAATGCAGCAAGACTCAGCACTTGGTTAAGAAAGAATAGAGAGCTCCAGTCAGTGTCTCCAATATGGATTCTTCTAGCTTTCCTCTGTTACTGTAAGTTTGGGTCCCAAGTGTTTGCCGTTCACTTCCTTGTTTTGCAAGTTTGTTTTTGTTAGTTTGAGGAGCTGAGATGGTTGGGCATAGACTGGTTGGTAGGCGGGTACTTGAGGAAGGATGGGGAACCAACAGAGGTGAGTTTGTTCTATTGCATTTCATGTGGGGTGACAGATTTTCCATTTACTGAGTCATGGGCCAGTTTAGGAGAGTGACTGCCCTGCTCTTTGACGGAGAATCAATCAATCCTTCCTTCCTTCCTTCCTTCCTTCCTTCCTTCCTTCCTTCCTTCTTTCAAAACAACAAAGCTGACTGGAGTGTTTGTATGCCTTCAATACTTTTCATTTCTAACCAAAAAGTATATTTGATCAACATTTTTAAGAAATCATAACCAATAAATACATGAATGAAAATATAGAATGATTTTTTAGAATATTAGATTATAGGATATGTTATATGTAAAGGAAACATCTTTTTAGGGAAACCATTTCTTTGGCATTCTTTAGCCCTGTGCATAAATAATAGATCATTATCACATGGTTTTCATGCTTGGGGCCATAGGAAGTCACTCACTTCGCTTGGGATTCATGTTTCCGTAAGAAGAGAAACCCTAATTTAAATGATTTGTAGTCCATGGCTGAAGCTGAGTGCCCGGAGGGTTTCGTCCAGTCCGTAAGTCCAGTCTTGTCTGTCTGGAGGACTCCGCAGGACTGCCACCTGCTCAGAAAGTGACATTGCCATCTTACTGTTTTCTTGCTTTCATTAGCACTCAGAGATTGGTGAGGTGCATTCCCAGTGGGATAGCAGGTACCTGAACAGCCCAGTTGTGTCAGATGTCTGCCCCTTCCTCTGAGCTTCGGCTCATAGCGTCCTCACGTCTGCACAGGTGACGGCACTTCCTACCTCTTTCACGTCACTCCTGAGCTGCTCATGTTAGTGAGCTAGTGGGCGCTCAGGACCTGTGAAGCACTTTGGGCCAGGGTGGGTGGGTGGGAAGGGCATTTCTGAAGGGCAAGCTTTGCTTAGGATGGCCAACTTTATTCCTAGTATTTTTCTTTCTCCTTGCCTCTATGAAGAAAGGTTGTTCTTTTTAAAACATATATGATGGGCCTGCTTCCTCATCTTCTCCATCTGGGATCAAAGGCAGTGATAAGGGAGAGTCCCTCTCCTCCACCCCCTTTCTCTTTCTGTGGATAGCTCTCATTTTCAAAGTGAGACCCAGCCTTGATATGAGTGGGTGAAACCACGGGGATCCTAGATCCTGCCTTTCATCTCTGAGTCAGCACCTCAGATGCTTTACTCCCTCTTTAGACATCAGAACTCCTTGGCAAGATGTCCTCTTTCATTACAGTGACCTGGAGGGCCTGCAAGATGGCTCAGCAGGTTACAGGTACTCTTGGTGCAGGCCCGGAAACCTAAGTTCTAGCCCCAGAACCCACCTGAAGTGTGGAAGAGAATGGAGTCTCCCAGGTTGTCGTCGGATTGCCAGACACGCACACATACACACAGTTGCAGTAAGTCAAGTAAATGACGCCGAATGTGCTGATGGCTCGAGTAGCTTTCTCTGCTTTAGCAGAGCCGAACCCTCACTGACCTCGGAAGTGGTAAACACAGCACTAAGTTCCAGCCAGCTGTTTGCTGGCAGGTTCTTTTGTAGCCATAAACACGGTTGAATGGCGAGCATGATGGGGACTGCATCCTGTCCTGCATCAGAAGGACGAGTGAGCTAGCGTTAGGCCTTCCTGCTGGGGAATATCACCCCCTTTTCCTTTCTAAAGCCGCCCAGGCAAACTGATGAAAATGAAAGGTCCTTTTCTCCGGACTGAGCTCCACCTCAGTGCAGGCCTCGGGCCACGTTAGTAATGGCAGTCCCATTATTGTCTTTCAGCGGCCGGAAGTGCTGTGGGCTCCCATCAGATCTGTTGGAGTGGCCCTGGCTGGAAAGGAAGAAAATCTAATTTTCCAAGGAGGAAGGGAAAAAGTCCCAACACTGTGCCATGGGGACTCACTGTTGGAGTGAGAAGAGTGTCATTTTAAAAACTTTGCAGGTTTTTAGTTATTGGGACATTTGGCCTTTTTGCATTTGGAAATAGTGAAAAAAAATTATGTGCAAGTTAGGCGTGTAGGCAGCCTTACCTGATGGACTTCAGACTGTCCCAATTTTGGCCTTTTTCTTTTCCTAATCATATGTTTGCAAGTTACCCCGTTGCTCCACATTCCTCGGCAGTTGGTGACCTGTTTCTCATAGAAGACTTTGCAGATTCCCAAGCACACCTTGGGCTGGACATGCACTTAGTTGGTAGCACGCTTCTTTAGAGCATGCATGACACCCTGGGTTGGCTCTCCAGCGAGGCTTCAAACTGCTATGGTAGGACACGTCTGTAATCTCAGAACCCAGGAAGCAGAGGTGGAAGGATCAAGAGTTCAAGTCTGTCCTCAGGCTGCATATGGAGTTTGAGGTTGGCCTAGTTACCTGAGCTCCTTTCACAAACACATACACATGCGCGCACGCACACACACCAGTCATGTTGGAGAGAATCTGTATTCTTTAGGGTAAGCAGCTTTGTGATTTCTGTAGCAAGAAAGAAATAGTATTGGTACAGAGAAGAACTTATGTGATCCCAGTGTGAGTTGGAATCTGTATCAATTGATTATATATGCTGTGCTGTGTTTAAGATTTATTTCTTTGTTTGACAACCATCCTTTTTTAATCATTGTTTTTCTTATAAGCCATGAGATTTTTTGCTGTTGTTGTTGTTTTTTTTTTTTCCTCAAGGCATCTGTGTAGCAGCCCCGGCTATCCTGGAACTCACTTTGTAGACCATTCTAGCCTCAAACTCACAGAGATCTGCCTGCCTTTGCTTCCCGAGTGCTAGGATTAATGGCATGTACCACCACCCCCCAGCTTAAGCGATGAGATCTTTATTGCTATTTTGATAGGTTCTTTGATTTATTGAGATGCTTTGTTCTGGCTCTTCAGTTGTCTAGTTCACTCTGAGACACCCATTGTTTGTGAGATACATCACGAGAGGAAGACCTTGAGCCACAGGGACTTGCTTAGCATCATGTCACCCTGTTAGAAGGTGACAGTCAACAGGAGATGCATCCGTCTCTCACCTAAATGCCTCTTAGTTCACACTAAAGAAAACTTCTGTGTTCGCACCGTAGCTCAGGCCATATATACATTTTGCATTCAGTATGGGTCCATGGAGAACTTTCTCTTGCTTTCTGAAGTGGTACATAGGAAAGCAAGGAGCTCCCAGCATCTTGGCAGGAGGACGGCAGAGAGGTTAGGGTCATCAGCATTTCTCTTTGTCTTTGTCTTAATTAGTAAAGCATTGGGTACAAGGCTTTCTATAGTGTCGGCCCCTTTACTTTTGACAAGTTATCCACATTAATTGTTATTACAGGTCTCATGTCTGCCAGCGTTTTCCAGGCTTAGTTGCCTCATTCCTCACAACTGCATAGAGGAAGCCAGGCCCTTGACTAGAGTCATGACTGGGCATCGGATGGTAGCACCCCGTGGGATATATATCAGAAATGCGCCACTAACCTTTTCCAAATTTTATATTTCATTTATAAAACGATCAGGCATTCTTTGTGACCTTTTCCATGGCAGAGGCCGTAGGACCCACAGATGCTGTGTTGAGATTTCTGTGACATCTGTTCTCAGGACTCTTGACATTAATTGTGACCTGTGACAATGGAGAGTTTGAATCTTTTAGTCAAAGGCTTTGAAAAAATTCTCTTGTTAGCTAAAGATTTGGGAGTAAAACTTCTGATCTGAAAAATTACTTGGTTGGGTATTCAGATTTAAAAGTTATTGTATGGATTATTAACTATCTGGACATGTGTAGAGTAATGGATTTATTTGAAATGTATCTAATGTACTTCAGTTTGGCAAGAAATTAGGGCATAGATACAGGTTAGGTGTGAATGTTTATTTTTCTTAGTCAATAAGGCAGTTTGTTTTGCCATGGAAAAGCAACCATTGAACATATTCTACTTGATAACGTGTATAAACTTTCCTAACCTTGAGCATAATGCTGTTTTATTGTTTCCAGGATGTGGATCTAATGCTTATATACAAGGATGTTTATCGCCCCGTCAATCAAACCTAGTTGGCAAATATTCCTGTCCCTTTGATTTATTTGACTATTAAAACCTTCATTTAGAAATGTTTCAAACCAGTTAGCTAGCCATGCTGTAAACTTTAGCCTTAGGGAATGCATATTTTGCTTTTCTAGGATTTGGCCAGAAAGTCAGTTGCTCTAGACAGTGAGAGATCTTTGTTTTAAATGACCTTACTAAATGTCTGTTTTTTATAGACCTGTTACCATCGTGAAAGATACCCAGTGAACAGTGAGACTAACTACTGTTTCTTGATTTTTTTTTTAAGGGTTCTTAGACCAGTCTTGTTGCAGACTCCCTAAAAGGTATACATAATGACCAATAGGGACTTTTAGAAAAGATTCATTTTTTTTTGTTTTTTATTTGTGAGGTGGTGGTTGCCTGTTACCAGAAGAGGATGGGAGACGATCACCTGGAACTGGAGGAACAGGCAGTTGTGAACTTCCTGATGAGGGGGCTGGGAATCATTGGGTCAACTGCTGAGCCTTCTCTCCAGCCCCTCAGTCTAGAGCTTCATCTTCTGTTGTAGCTTTGGAGTGCTCTGTTCTGGGTTGGTAGTGCTGGGCAGTGGTGAAGCCTATTATAAGTTGGTCCCCCCACCCCATTTTCTTTCCTGGAAACTGTATGAATACTGGATACTTCTAAACTCATTTTTAGGTTTTCTTCTGTATCCCCGAGCTCATAAAGTTGATCCCCCACCACCCCATCACACGAGGAGAACACCTTTAAGTATGCTCCATGCCTTGCATTTCCCTTGCCCTTTAGAGGAGTATGACAGGGGCTGATGGACCACATGGACCAGTCCCTGAAGTCTGCTGTCTGCTCAGGGTGCTGGCGCTTAGGTGTGACAAGGCGGTGGCCAGGATGGGGCAGACTTCTGAGTCCTCTTCCCAGTGCTTTCCCGCTAAATAGGAATTCACTTGAAGGCAGGTTCCATGTGTTTCTTGTTCTCTTATACACAGTATCTGGCAAACAGTGAGTGCTCAATTAGTGTTTATTGAACAAGTGGCTGAATGAGCGTAAGACATCTGTTGTTCTGCTATGGAGATGCCATGTGCTCCAGCTAGTAGGATACTGCCGGTGGATTTTCTCTTGAAAGCAGAGTTCTAATTCTATTTCTCAGAACTGTAGGGAAATTTCAACCAAAGGCAGCAGCAACTGTGCTGTTTGGATATGTGTGCAGATGGAAAGAATTGTACTGTTCAGGGAAAGTTTATTGTGTTTGCAGATAATAAAAACCCACTCCACCTAGCTTACTCAAAAGGGCTTGACTTATTGGAGGGGAATGTGGGCCGCAGAATGTGTTCCTGCTTCTTCTCTGTTCTTCCTTTTCTTCCTTCCTTCCTACCTGTCCTGTAGAATTAGAATTTATATTATGTGGAAATTGGATGCTTCTGAACTTATAAAGTCATGTCAGGTGTTTTGGGAGGCAAGGTCTGTGTAGCTCAGTCTGGCCTTGAAGGCCACCTTGTAACAGAGGTGGCCTTTCACTTCTAATCTCCCTGCTTCTACCTCCCAAATGCTGGGTGTCTGGGCATGGACTGCATGCGGGGGGTGGAACTCGGGGCTTCATGATGCTGGCTGGTGGAGGTCTACCCCAAGCCCCATAGCTGAATCTAGTTTGTATATTCCTTTAAAGATTAAAAGTGGTGTTATTATTGTGTGTGTGGTGTGTGTGTGTGTGAGTGTAGATGCTTGTGTGCCGTAACACTCGTGGGAGTCTGGGACATTTTTGGAAGCTGGTTCTCTTCTTAGTTCTGGGGCTTGAACTTGGCTCATCAGGTTTGTGCAGCAAGTGCCTTTACCTGTTGAGCCAGAGCTGCCAGGCCTCCCTATAACTCTGCTAACAACAAATGCTGAAGAACGGGTGAAACTCATTGTTTCATAGATGTTTCCAAGCGAATTCTCCCGGCTTCGCCATCTGCAGTGTGTGTGGGAAGACAGCACAAAGGAGGGACTGCTGTTTGGCAAGATACCGGTGACCAGTGCTTTCCTCTCCTCTTGTGCCTTTTAAAAACGGAGTCCAGTAAGACACCACCAGACTGACTTCTTCCATTAAATCATCCCCCGGATTGTACCAGCCCAGTAACTGCTTTGTGCAGCGCACAGGAAATGGTTCTATTTGTACAAGTTGCACAATCTTAACGAAGTTAGGGCAGGGAGCCAAAGGGACCTCTGGTTTTTCTTAGGGTTAACCTCCAGTTGCACAAATGAGCATGGCCAGGTCACTGGGGATATTGTTAACATATGGTTTGTCTGTCGGTAGGGCAGGGATACCTGTGTAGGGACACCGAGAAAAGCTGTGTGTGGCTTGTGCAGGTCTCAGTTTTTCTCAATGGCTTCCCACACAGGCTGTGGAGATGGCCTGATGCTGGTGCCTTCCAGCTCGGAGGGTTCTGTCCTTTCCCAGGCCCTCTTGACGGCTGTTGATAAGTTGGCCATGTTCCTTTTCTAAGGCTGGGAAGTGGCTTCCTTTTCCCCACCTGCCCATCCCTGCCCTCTATACCCCAGCTGTCAGCTACTTTTCTCCTTGAAAGTGGCATTTCCTTTGTCCCTACTTTCTAGGCTCAGTGCTTGCTATTTCATATATTTTGTATGTACTATTTTAATGCACTTTATGACCCAGCCTAAGTCTGTTTGTTTGTTTGTTTTTGTTTATTTGAGGCAGAGTCTCATAAAGTTCAAGCTGGCTTTAATCGAACTTGGCTGCGCAGATGAAGCTGGCCTTTTAACCTCTGATCCTCTGACCACCATCCCCCAAGTGCTCTGATTTGTCGCCAGGCCCAGCTTTCTGCTTTCCGCCTAAATCTTTGTTTGTTTGTTTGTTCGTTTTAATTTTTTAAGAACAAGGTTTCTTAGTGCAGCCCTGGCATTAGCTTTGTAGCCAGGCTGTCCTCAAACTCGTAGATCCCCTACTGCCTCTGCCACCGTGTGCTGCGATTAAAGGTGTGCGCACTCGTTCTTCCCTTCCTCTATCCCTCCCCTTTTCTCTCTTTCCTTCTCAGTTTGATTTCTGTTGGTTCTTTCTGAGTCTCATAGTATATGGTGTGGATACAATAGCAAGTGAGTGATAAGAGTCAGAGTTCTAGGAGAACTGCAGAGCTGAGTGGAGGTAGCGTCAGGAATGGGTTCTCCTCAGCCCTCTGACCCTTGGACAGAGGCCGCTGTGAACTTTTGCTGCAGAAGCATGCTCCACTCCTGTAGGTAGTTAAGGCTGGCTCTCTATTGAAGGACCCACCAACATTTTTTTAAAAATGTATTTGTGTCTTAGCTGTCTTTTCTTATTTGCTAAGTATTTTATTATAAGACCTTTGTTTCTTTTTGGAGTCAGTTTTCGTGTAGCCCAGGGTAACTGTGTTCTGGGAGCTGGCCTTGAACTCCCAGTCCTGTTTCTACCTCTAAGGCTGTGACTGTAGCTTTGAGCTCTTGCACTGGGATGTCCTCATTTTGTCTGTTTTCCCCACTTTTTTCAGTTCTCTAGTTCCTTAAAAGTAACACGGCATTCTCAGTCTTTGTCACTCGTTCATTTGACATTTATATCTTTGCTCTTTCCTGGAGCTCTTGCCTTTGCTTTTAATTATTTTTACTTATTTATTATTTCTCTGTGTGTTTGTGTGTATGTGTGAGTGTGTTTGTGTGTATGTGTGAGTGTGTTTGTGTGTATGTTTTTGTGTATGTATGTGTGTATATATTTTTGTGTGGGTGTGTATAGCATAGTATGCTTGTGAAGGTCAGAGAACAACTTTCAGGGGTCAGTTCTGTCCTTCACTGTGGGACTGTGGGTTTCAGGATTGAACTCAGGCCATCAGACTTGTAGGACAAGCACTTTAGCTCATGAGCCATATTGGGGCCCTGCTTTTGTTTTGAGTCTTCTTCCCCCAGGTTGGCTGCCCACCATTGCTGGCGTTCTCTTCCTAGCCACTCTGCTCCCAGCAGTTTCTTGGTGGCTCTGCCTTCGAGGCTCCACTTGAACGTGTGATACCAAGTTTGTGGGAAATGCGATTTTCTCAGTGTCCCCTTTCCTCTTGTGGTCCTGCAGTGAGCCTGTCCTAGGGAGCCCTTTTCCTCTGTCACAGTTCTGAGTTCTGTGTGACTCCATGCTAAGTCACTAAGTCGCCAGTCCCTTCCCTCTTCGCAGGGTAGATGCTGAGGGCTGCGAGGGGACTCAGTGCAGGACGTGGAGTGGCCATAGATGTAGATGTGAGGAAGCACTACTCTGAAGGCCAGCGGCTCATAAAGGAAAGAGGACTGGAAGAAAGCTCAGGCAGGACTCTGTGCACACTGGCGAGCACTCTACCTGCTGATTCCTCCTCCCCGCCAGGAATATGTTTCTGTTGTTTATTATCCAGTCAGAGGTATTTTAGAGTAGCCTAATTGGGCAGACTAATCTCTTAGTTTATATTTTTATTGACTCTGTCTGCAGCCTGCTTTGAAGTCCACAGCCATTTTACTCATCTGTGGAACTCCTTATGACTTCTCTTTTAGAAGTTGTCTTTGCTACTACTGCATCCAACTTCAGATGGCTCTGTTTTAAAATAATCTAATTAGAAATATAAGAAAGTTCTCCAGTGCTGAATGGTAAGGTAGCTATCAAGTCTTTGGACCCTGCTCCCTCCAAATAACCTTTTTAGAAAGTCTGTACTGGTTGATGTCTTCTCATTGTGCTTCAGGGAAAGATTTTCAAATGTATTTTTAACTAGTTTTTGTAGGTATGTGTGAGATATCTTGTGTATGTGGTATATGTAATTTTTAGTGTGTGTATGTATGTGTGTACACCTGGGTGCACATGGACCAGAGGTAATATTAGGTGTCTTTTTTTCTTTCCTTTCCATCTTGAGACTTTGAGTTAGAGTCTCTCATAGACCACGAGGTTTATTGATTTGGCTAGGTTGGCTGGCCAGTGTGTTTCGCGGTCTGCCTGTCTCTGCATGCCCCCACCCTTCCCCCCAGTGCTGGGGTTACACATGTGCTCTTCCTTATCTGCCTTGGACTTGCATTCTGGAGATCCAGACTCAGGTTCTCATGTTTAGGTGAGAGGCACCTACTGTCAGGTGCCTATCAAGGACTTTGCAGATTTGTGTTTTGTCCTTTGCCATTGAACCTGGCACATCATAGCGGACCATTTGGTATGGTGATGAAAAAAGGGATGTTGCTGATCTCTGGGCTTAAGAATCTCCTGCCCATGTACAGGTTGCCATCAATATGGAGTTCACCACTGTAACCTGGTATGTAATGTAATCACATGACTGTGATGTTTGATGCCCTGAGGGAGGGGCAGGCATTTCACATTTCTCTAGTGCAGTCTGCATAGCAGTAATGGATGCTTACAAGCTTTACTGCAGTCCAGAGGTGGCCCTTTTCATTTAGCTCACAAATGTCCTACTTCAGTGTATGCAGTAGTGTAGTGTGCGCGCATGCGCGCGCACACACACACACACACACACACGTTGTCTTCTTCTGAAGTAATGCTGTTGCTGCATTACTCACAGGTTTTGCTGGAAGCACATTGTTTGTACTGTGTGTGTGAAGCTCCAGGGAGCACAGAGGATGTGAGGTGCTCTCGTTGGCCGCTGCTGGAGACGTGGCAGTTACTGATCTGTCATTTACTTTGCAAAGGAATTACGAAGTTTTGGCCCTGTGCCTGGAGTAGCTCCAGATGGTCAGCAAAGCCTTGTGCTAAAGTGAGAAAGTGTATTGCAGTGATAGACCTGGGCTGATCACGTTTGTGTGAAAGCAGTGCCGTCCTGCTTCATCCCTCTGCACAGCTCTTTCCACCACCTCTGCCTCGGAGAGGACAAACTGTGTCTGGACTTACGGAATCTAATTTTCTGAATACCTTTGATCTTGGTGAGAGTGGTGTGGAGGTGTGATCTATGGTGGATATGCTTGCTCTGTCCCTTTGGTAGCTGTGATGGCTTTATATTTCCAAAGGATGCCGAAAGATACTGACCGTGGAGCTAGCCCATGACCGATGTAGCTGGTCATCGGTAGGAGGCTTCATTGGGGTTCCCTATGCTGCTCAAACAGGCTGGTTCTAGTTCCCACTGGACCATGGCTGTTGTAGGTGGGCATCGGTAGGAAGCTTCACTGAGGTTCCCAGTGCTGCTCGGACAGGCTGGCTCTAGTTCTCACCAGTAAGTTAGTAGCTTTTCTTTCTTCATCTCCTTTCATTTCCCCAGGATTCTGTGGTCACTATGGCAACGATGAAATTTCTTGTGTAGTCTTGCAAGATAAGCAGTGGAAGGGGTCAGGGCACTAAGCAACCAACGGTCACCAAGGTTTGCTGTTCTGGACCCCAGAACTTCCTTAAGTCTAGTCACACTTAGTAAGGAAATGCCGTGCTGAAGCCCACGGCTATACACTGGCCTAAACGTTCTCTTAAAAGGGCTGCACCTAACTTTATGTTCCTTCTGATTAACCCCAGAGGGGGGTGAACTGTGGTTCTTAGTTTCCAGATGAGAGCAGAGAGACTCGGGGAAATAGTATCTGCCCAGGTTAACAACAGGGAAACTCCCTGCTGCCTGCCCACATGCAGCCCTGGTGAAACCGTGAGAAGGTCTCTGCTCATTCCGGTGACTGCTACAGGCTTCATGAAATACAGCTCCCTTTTCCCCTGGGAAACTCAAGGCTCGCCTGAGTTGAGCCTTTTAAGTAAAGCATGGTCACAGGGCTCCGATTAAGCCCTAAACAGGCCTGTTGCTCTAACAATGTTCAGTTACTTCTGTGGTTATTGAGTAACCTGGGAAGGTTGAAAGACATTAACACTGCTTCATGTTTTCGAAGAAAACGCTGCCCAGGCGGGAAGGGACGTTCTATTGCATGCTTCAGTAAGGAGTACTTATCCCTCTTGAGATTCCGATGTATCGTTGAGATAACTTTTAGATAGCTGTTTGACTGTTACTTCTGAGAGGCTGCAAGGGTGTTCTAGGCAGTGCGTTTGAGGCACCTTCGATGAAAAGTGAACAGATTCATGTTGTGGTTGCTCGGTTGCAGACACAAGATCCTTTATTGTGGTTTCTTGGGACTTGAACCAGCTCCCCTTTCCTCTTTCTTGGGTTTCTGCTCTGGATGGAACAGTTTCTTAGGTTGATGCTCTTCCTGGCCAGGACTCTTCTCACCAGTCACCCCCCCCCCCCGCCCCCACCAGTCTGTGTGAGCCAGCAGCAGCCTGGAGGCCTTTCGTGTTCTGCCTCAGTTTCCAGGACTCGCACTCCGCCTCCTGTTCCCGCAGCAGGTGCCCATTACCTGGCCTCAGTTAGCTCTTGAACTCCTTGGGCACCGCGTCCTAAATTGATGTGCTTCTTGAAGTCCCTCACCCTTTTCAGAATAACGGTGAAAAGTATGGAGGCGGGTTTGCCAATCTGACCATTCAGGCTTTTCTGTCTCCACAGTGGCACCAGAGTAAGGCTCTTTTCTCTTTTATTTCTTCATTTCAATTACGAATGAGGCATTATAAAATACTAAAAGAACATTTCCTTTTTTTTTTAATGTATTAAAAGAAGACAAAGGCTGGAATTTCAACAGGTTTGTCACCCGGACAAAGTCTTAGTGTGACTTTTCGTGTGCTTTTTGTTCTTCCTTGCCTTAATAGAATGTGATGTCATCATTCATGAAACAAAGTTACTACTGATAGGCCCATTGAGAGTGGAAGTTTGAATCTGCCCAGGGCTTGTGGTCTCCCTTGCACTATGGGCTAGGAAGACCCCTGTTACTGCTTTACCCCTGAGACACCTTTCAGTGCTTTCCTTCCCTGCTTGTTTCTAATAGGATTCTGGGAATTGGTGGTAGAGGATCTGTACCACCCAGAAACCCCAATAATCAGGACATCTTGTTGCCTCTGTAGTCTTCCTGATGGTGTTCAGCTTGCTGCTTACCAGTGGTCCCCAGATGCCGGCTGAGCTCCTCCTCCTCTGCCTAGGTTTTGTGTTCAGTTCTTGGTTTTCAGGGGCAAAGCCCTGTAGTGCCCTGTAGCCCTTCTGTTAGCCGTTGTCTCTCTGGGACAGGACTTGAGGGACATTGATGTAGAGGAGGAATGGTTTATTTGCCTTGTGGTTCCGAGGATTTAGTCCGTGCCCCAGGGGCTTTGCTGTTTGGGGCCAGTGGCTGGCCAGAGTAGTGGTGACTTCATGGTTCTGGCACTGCAGCAGGTTGGAGTAGCAAAGCTGCTTGCCCCAGCCTGTTCAGGGAGGAGAAAGATGTGTATGTGGGAGGAGCCAGTGACCCCTTCAAGAGCCCCTGTTGACTCCACCTCCTTAGGTTCCATCACCTGCCAGTACCAAAGGCTGGAGACAAAGCCTTTGAAGGGTTTTAAAGTCCAAGAGGTAATGGCCCCCACAGCGTTTCCGGCAGCTTCTCTTTGTCTTCCAGGTGGTTGCCATTAGTCAGAGGGTGTTGTCCCCCAGACTCCCAAAGCTGGGCTCCTTCAGAAGGAGTGTAGCGTCCCTTTTATATTCTCCACAGAACCACAGACATTTGTTGTAGGGGGTATAATTCTGAGCCCAGAAAGACAAAGACCAACCAACCAACCAACCAAAACTAGCACTCCCTCCCTGCCTTAAGAAGTTTACTTCAGTTAATGTGTCTCCTAATTTAGAACTGTTACCAAGTATTCGGACCAGAACCTAGTTTTAAAAACTTGTTTGAAGAATAAGTGGTTTATGCAAGAATAAGAGTGTTTTCTAGGGACTCAGCCCTGGACTGAGCTACTACTACCTACCAGGTCCTAAGCTCTTGGTATATACTGGTCACAGCTTACCCAGGAACTTGGCATCACCTCCACCTGTTGAGGGAAGAAACTGAGGCCGCCAGAAGCCCTGCCTCACTAGAGCTAAGATACAGAGTAGAGGTACCCATTCCTCTGCGGTCTGTGAGATGGGGAATGGCAGATGAGCTCTTCTGGAAATGTCTGATTCCCTGTAAACAGCCCCAGTGAATGTTTCCTTGACAAGTCTGGTGGCTCGGGTCAGCTTCTCTCACTGCTACTGTAGAACCTCACTGTCAGCGTTACCTGGTGCAGTCTTGTTCCCTTGCATTTGTAAGTCTGGAGGATGTGGGAAGGGGGAGAGACCGGAAGCCTGCCCTGCAGGAGGTGATCATGTTGCTCCCATCCTCACAGGAGGCAGTTTTCAGTATCTTTATTGTGAGGAAACTTAAAGATTGAACCCAGAGCCTCATGCCTGCTGGGCATATGTCTGCCCACTTAGCCCTTTTAGTTTACTGTCTTTGAACCACGCTTTCCTTCATTGATTGTGTGTGTGTGTGTGTGTGTGTGTGTGTGTGTGTGTGAGTGAGTGTGGGGTGCACACATGCCAGAGTGAAAGCGTGTGGAGGGCAGAGGACAGCTTGGGGGAGTCTGTGCTCTCCTTCACCACGTGGGTCCTTGGGTTGAACTCTGGCCACCAGGGCCTGTTTGGAGTATCTTCACGAGATGCAGTCAGGGACTCATGCCCACCGGGGCCTGTTTGGAGTATCTTCACGAGATGCAGTCAGGGACTCATGCCCACCAGGGTCTGTTTGGAGTATCTTCACGAGATGCAGTCAGGGACTCATGCCCACCGGGGTCTGTTTGGAGTATCTTCACGAGATGCAGTCAGAGAATCAATGGTTTTGCCCACCAGGGTCTGTTTGGAGTATCTTCACGAGATGCAGTCAGAGAATCAATGGTTTTGCAAGTCGCCGTTGCAAGCCTCTGTCCCTTGGGCATATCCTCTTTCTAAAGCCCGGCTCTTCCCTCTGAGTTTTCAGGTATTGGCCCAGTGGCCCTTATGTCATCCTCTCCAGGAAGGAATCCTGGAGTCCCCACAGAGGTTATTTTCTTGTCTTTCGGAATTGAAATAGGGGACTAGCCTGAACCCATTCCCAGAGAGACCGCTGACGTAGCTCACATGTTGACGTCTGATGTGTGAGTGACGCCTGTGTGAGGACCTGTTTCCTGTGTCTCGTTTGTTGTGTTCTCACGGTGACCTGAAGTAAACAAAGTAGGTGATGTTCCTATTAACAGGCAAGAGAAGCTAGTCTGAGGGAGCACAGAGCACGGACACTGAGCAACAGTTCAGTTCCACGTTCTCACCCCATTTCTTCTAGGACACGATGTCTCAAAGTCGCTAATCTGTAACTGCAAACGTGTAGGTGTCTCTGTGTGCTTGACATCGGGCTTCCTGCCGACATGCTGTCCTGACTGTTGTTAATGGAGTGTATTGACGTTGTCCTCTCTAGGCAGGGGAAGCAGTGACAGCGCACTAGGCGGCTGTAGCTTTCAGGCGTTAGTGCCACGGGAGTCCACAAGGATACTGCTACCTCAGCCTTGAGTTTTTAGTTTATTTTGTTTTACATATTGGCTTTTTGAACAAAAGGATCACATTTTGAACTCAAACTCAAGAATTATGATATGATATGAAATAAGACCCTGACTATTTCCATATTGTTTGCTAATTTACTCTGTTGTTTACTTTGGAATTGATGAAGAATGAGACAAAAATCCAAAACCAAGTTACATGAAACAGTTAACACTCGGTTGACTTGAGGTCACTTGGGCTAATCATATATTCATTTTCCTGTTCTGGCTGACAAACACATGCCTTAATAATGCTGAAAGTCAGTACTTTTTACACTTGTCTTTTTTATCGGAAGAAACAGTATGGTTTATTACCTGTTAAACTGCTGTGTAGGAGCATGGTGGTTTTCAGGCTTGGATTTTATGGCTGCTGTATTTTCAGCTGTTTACGTGGTTCACAGAGTATCCCAGAGCATCGCAGTCTTTCGTTAGACTCCGTTGACTTGAGTTATAGTAAATGAACATAAGGTTCTCCTACACTTCACTGAAGAGTGCACTTACAGGAGGTTAAGGGGACTGGAGAATATAAGGAAGTGCCTCCCGGGCACATACACATTACACATAATAGATAAATAGATAAAGAGAAAAGAAAATTATATACTGGATGCTGTGAATTTATTCTACCTTGGAAAACTCTTGTATTTGTTAAATCAGTTAAGTGATTCAATAAAAAAATATATTTTTGGAGACAGGTCTCATGTAGCCCTGGTCAGGCTAGCTTCACATTTCTCCTGTAACTTAAGCTGGCCTTGAACTCCTGATCCTCCTGCCTTAACCTCCCACATGCTAGGATTACAGATTTATTTTAAATAATGAAAACAAAATCAGAGTTGAATTCTTTTTTTAAACTCATTCTTGGTAAAAACATAGTTTGTGAAATGTCCTAGACTTAGGAGGCCATCTTGGCTGATGACCTGCTTCTCTTTGTACGGTGCTGGAGACCAGCCCCAGTGCTAGCATGCGCTGGCCGAGCATTCCGCTTAGCGGTAACCCTTCAGAAGAAATCCCAGTTGTGTTCTCTGAGGTCCCTTGGAATTGGTGGACGCATTGGTGGGCCAGTAGGTGCACGCATAAGAAGGAGGGAATGGTTCTTAACTAGGAAAGGCTATGAGCATTTTTTTGAAGGCTTTGAAACACGTAGGGCTTCCTCAAAGTAGGAACCCTGGAGACCAGTGAGCCGCTTCTGTGGGTGAGAGTCATTGCTCCATAAGCTTGGTGACTTGAGTTCAAGCCCCAGGAAGGCGGAAGGAGAGAACCAACTCTGCAGAGTTACCTTCTGGCCTCCATTCCACCCACAAAATAAGTAGAGATTGAAGAAAGAACACTATAGGAGAATTAATATTTATCAGTCCATTCACAGTAGCTCAAGGTCAGTCTTTAAAAATTATTGTTATATTTTACTGTGTGTGGTGGTTTTGGTGGTGGAAGCTGGGTGTTAAGTGTTCTTCTTCATCAGTGTATTCCAATAGAAGTCAGCAGGCAAACTGTAGGGATTTAGTTTCTGTACCTGGTATTACTCCCCGGGGATCAAACCTGTGTCATCTGGCTGGGTGGCAAGCCTCTTTACTGTTGAGCTAACTTGCTGACCCAGATGTAGGCAGGTCTTTTAATTGCCTTTGATTCACAGATAGACAGCTGAGGTTCAGAGAGGTGTAATTATTAACCTAATCCCATTGGTAGTTAAGTGGTTGACCAAGGATGAAGAGTTATCACTAATAGCCCTGCTGCAGAGTCTCATTTGCCCTCTGAGGTGAAATACTTGTTTTCCATTCTGTAGGTGGCTGTGTCTGTGCTTTAGTGAGATAGCACCTAGCATATAGGTGCCCTGGCTCCATCCCCACCCAGCACTGCGCAAACCAGGTTCCATGCCTGGAACCCCAGCATTAGGAAGTAGGGGAGGAACAAGAGATGAAGACCATCTTTTGTTACATGGGGAGTGTTAGGCCAGCCTGGGCTATGTGACCTGCTAAAACTATAGCAAAACCTCAAATCAAAGCTCATGGCGTTCCATAGCATTGGCTGTTGACTAGTGCTTCTGGAATCGTGAAACCACCCTGTCTGTGTTATCTGACAAACCTGGTCACACACTCCACTGAGTGCTCAAAATGTGGCTAGTGAGACCAAGCAGCAGAAATTAAGATTTTATTTTGTTTCATTGAGCTTTTAAACTCAACAGGGAGGTTTTAGATCATTTTTGTGACTGTGTCTTGGCCTTATTAGGGTAGCGTGCGATTGTGTGATTACATAGTAGTGGTGTTAATGAGAGTGAAGGTAGATTTACAAATCAGATAATTGAATGTTTAAAATTAGAATGCCTCAGAACAAAATCCTGTTTGATCACTTACATCCGAGATTGCCAGCCTGCCACACCTGGAGGGATCTCCTCAATTCCTTTTAGCTCAGCAAAAGTTGCTTTGACGCCTTTGTCCTTCCCAGCCTCACAGGAGCTCCCCATTTGTAGAGACTCCAGCATCTTGGTCAAGCTTAACAATAAGGAGTGGTGATGGTCAGAGACTAAAGTGGACTTTTCGGTTAACAGCGTCCTGGTGAAGCCAGTGTGTGCTGCGTGTCACCCTGTGAAGCCAGTGTGTGCTGCGTGTCGCCCTGTGAAGCCAGTGTGTGCTGTGAATCATCTCATGAAGCCAGTGTGTGCTGCGTGTCACCCTGTGAAGCCAGTGTGTGCTGCGTGTCACCCTGTGAAGCCAGTGTGTGCTGCGTGTCACCCTGTGAAGCCAGTGTGTGCTGCGTGTCGCCCTGTGAAGCCAGTGTGTGCTGCGTGTCATCCCATGAAGCCAGTGTGTGCTGCGTGTCACCCTGTGAAGCCAGTGTGTGCTGCGTGTCACCCTGTGAAGCCAGTGTGTGCTGCGTGTCGCCCTGTGAAGCCAGTGTGTGCTGCGTGTCATCCCATGAAGCCAGTGTGTGCTGCGTGTCACCCTGTGAAGCCAGTGTGTGCTGCGTGTCACCCTGTGAAGCCAGTGTGTGCTGCGTGTCACCCTGTGAAGCCAGTGTGTGCTGCGTGTCACCCTGTGAAGCCAGTGTGTGCTGCGTGTCATCCCGTGAAGCCAGTGTGTGCTGCGTGTCATCCCGTGAAGTCAGTGTGTGCTGTGTGTCAACCCTGTGAAGCCTGTGTGTGATGTGTGTCATCCCGTGAAGCCAGTGTGTGCTGTGTGTCACCCTGTGAAGCCAGTGTGTGCTGCGTGTCACCCTGTGAAGCCAGTGTGTGCTGCGTGTCATCCCATGAAGCCAGTGTGTGCTGCGTGTCATCCCGTGAAGTCAGTGTGTGCTGTGTGCCAACCCTGTGAAGCCTGTGTGTGATGCGTGTCATCCCGTGAAGCCAGTGTGTGCTGTGTGTCACCCTGTGAAGCCAGTGTGTGCTGTGTGTCATCCTGTGAAGTCCCCGTGTGCAGTGTCTTCCTCCTGCAGTCAGGCGCTGCAGACTCCTGCTGACAGAGTCCCTTGCCCGTGGATGTGCAGCAGGTGATTCAGTGGTGATGAAGCTGAGTTTCATTTCCAATGAGATCACATTAACCATGGGGTGCCTCTTAGAATGCACTTCCACCCCAGCCTTTACGAGGCTCTTAAGCCTGATGATTTTAATCTGTTCTTTATGCTGATGAAAAGGGCCTGGGTGGCTGCTCCACTGGCCGCAGAGGAGCTCTGAAGCAGGCAGAGCCTCCAGATGACGGCAGGTTTTGGATATTAGCCACTCAGCTGACGAACTTAAACATGTCTGTGGTCCTCTTATGTAGCGTACTAGCACAGACATTTTAATGTTTATGGTTTGAACTGTTAATATTAGCAAATATCTAGCCAGGTGCAGTTACCCACTTCCTTGTTAAGTCTTGGGTCTGGAATTCAGCTTTGAATTTTTTTTTTTAAACAAAGTTTGTTTCTCCAAACATGGTGAGCAAGTAGACAAACAAAATTAGTCTTCTATTGTATATCTTTTCCCTCTTAGACTGGGCTCTTCCCCTGTTAAACTGTCCTTCAGAACTGTTCTCTTCTTGAAAGCCAGGCCTTTTGTTGTTAATTTTGGTGATTGTTCAGTAGATCCCATAAGTGACTTTGGTTATGACCTTGGGGACCTCAGGTTGAAATGGCCTGCGAGTGGACTGACCCTGTTAGACGTCATCTTGAAAGAACTGAGAGAGGCATTCATGAGCCCCCGCTTGTGGACATTGTGACTGCCTCTGAGGGGTCGTCTTGCTGTGTGAGTAGAAGTGTTCCATTAGGCAAGCGTTCAAAGCTGTTTCTCTCTTTGTAGATTCCTTAGCTTTCATAACCGAGGCGGCATGCAGACCCTTATGTGTGTAATCACATGAGACCCACCCCTCCCATACAAGGATTCCTAAAGGCATTTGATCCTTCATCTCTATATTAAATGAGTTACGTGTTTAGTGTGTTGTATTTATTACATGTTGTGTGCGTTCGTACATATGTTCTACTATTTGTGGAGGCAGGATCTCTGACTGAATTCCGTGCTTGATGATTTGGCTAGTGTGTCCCTCACCTTGCCCCAGGAGCCCTGCGTCTGTATCTCTGCTCACAGAGAGCTGGGATTACAGGCAGGCTGCCACGCCTCCAGCTTTGACATGGGCTCTGGATCTGAGTCCTGCTCTTCATGCTTCTGAGGCAAGAGTATTATCCACTGAACCAACTCCCTAGCCTTGACCCCTTTTTCAACAGGAAAAAAATAGCATAAGGTTAAATCCATACCAAAAAACATTAGATGGATCCAGTTCAGAGCAAATTGTCTCTTCATGTTTTTGTATGTCATAACTTGTTCCACAGTCAGCCATGTCTGTTGCCTGCACCATGGAATCTTCTGACTGTAGAGGGTGATTTCACGGTGGTTGCGGATATCCTAGCTTGCTATTTTGCAGCACTGGCTATGCTTTTAAGGCTAAAAAACAAGGTAATTTAAGTCTGTTTTGAGACACATGGAAAGGAAACGATTTCATAACTATCAGTCACGTGAAACTTGGCCGGCCCAAAGCTCATTAGTGGTCACAGTCACAGGATTGATTGCCAGTTGGGGACCCATCGTTGGCTGATTGCAGAACTGCATCTGGCGTAATTGGTGCTGTCACCCATTCTGCTGACTTCCCGTGACAACAGCTTCTTGCTTTCCTTGTGTAGAATTAACTACAGTTTAAACATGAGGCAACCACTCTCCTCCCGCTGCCGCCAATACCATGCTGGGGTTGAACCCCGGGGCCCTGTGTGGAGCTAGGCTCTACCCGTGAGTGAGCTACCCTCAGCCCCGGAACCTGAAGATCTTGCCCTTCTCCTCATCCCCATAGTTGGGAAATTTGTGGGTTTCTTCTTACCAAGTGGGTTAGGAGGAAGAGACAAAGATTATCCTGAATATGGCAATTACTTTGTGTTTTCTTTCTAAAAGAAATTACAGGAATAGGTGGCCCTCTAAAAGTGATCCAGTAACTGGAGAGTGTTGAATACTATGAGTATTGAATGGTGGTTGTTGGTTTTATGGAAATCAGTGGGTGTTTCCTGTGGAGTTTGCTAGAAGGAGCCATTTTGTTCTTGTAAATGGAGTGGGGATGGGTAATAGATGGGGAGCTGTGCAAACCAGTCTTCCTAAACACTTCTACTTTCTGCAGACACTCGAGGCTTAGGGGTTCACTTCTCTCTATGGGGAAAACACAACAAAGGGGCATTTTGATTTCCAAGATCCCAAGTTTCTAAAACTTATCTAAAGATAGAGTATGTTTGTTCTCATTGAGACTAATCTAATCTTTACTTTATTAGAGTTTTTTCTTTAAAGAATAATTATGGGGGCTGGAGAGATGGCTCAGTGGTTAAGAGCACTGCTTGCTCTTTCAAAGGCCCTAAGTTCAATTTCCAGCAACCACATGGTGGCTCACAACCATCTGTAATAAGATCTGGTGCTCTCTTCTGGCTTGCAGACATACATGTAGACAGAATACTGAGATTACTGTATACATAATTAATAAATCTTTAAAAAAAGAATAATCATACCATTTTATTAAAAGTGAGTAAACTTAACCAATATACAGAAAATTATTATATAATTTCAATAAAAATGTCCCCTGTGTAGTTTGAGTAAATAAATTGAATTTCAGGTTTATAAAAGACTTCCAGAATTGCTTATGAATACAAAATAAAAAATTGGAGTATATTCCTGTTTCCCTGTCTTGCTCAGCTGATGTGGTCACAGGGAGTGCTGCTGATGTTGTAGGCTGGGATACTGGGATGGGCGAAGGAAGGTTGGAGAGGAGGCCTTTGTGATCCATTGGGGATGAGGTCAGAGTTTTAATAGTTCACTTATTTTAATTTTAGCTAGAGAAAAGCTAGTTAATTTTCTTCCCAGATTTACTATGGACCACTCATTTATTTTTAATTTTTTTCTTATTTCTTTAAACCATGCTTGGGGTTCTGAGTTCTCTAAAAGAAGTCTCTTCATGGTCTGTATGCTGATAATCTACAAGTCTGGCCCTGCTAGATGGGTGATGTCTGTTAGCTCATGCAGCCTTAACCGTGAGGAGCCAGGTGAACCACAGCCTGTGCCTTCATACCACTGTCCTGCATGGCGTTTAGGTAACTTCATTCTGGGAGAAAAGCAGAACATGGCCATGAAGGTTCCTGCTTGATAATCTGGGAGCGGCCACAGCATGGGGCTTCAACTGTGAGGAGAGAGACATACACTAAGCTTTGGTTTGTGAAATCTTTTATAGTTCAGAACAGCTTCAGTGTGCTTGTAAACACACAGGTATTTATATGCATCTAACTGAATCAGAAGTTTCACAATCCACGCTTGCATTTCTCTTTGCTGTGTGGTTCTCTCCTGTTAGTTTCTAGCAGAAGAATGCTGGTCAGCGATGCAATGACTTGTTTATATGTCCAGCAGTGGGTTTGACCTGTTGTAACCTAGAAGAGACCTGCGTCTTCACAGAGGCAGCTTGGCTGGGTCACTTTGCAGCGTGTACCTTCTTCTCTGGCTTGTGCTTCCAGCTTTTGAGATTGCCCTGACTTGATTTAACTTGATTTTGACTTAATTCCATCCTGAGCAGCGTCTCTGGATCTAGGGTTTTCTTAAAGTACAGTAATGGAGACATGTAATTGCAAGCTGGAAGTGGACCTCCTGGTCTCCTTTTGTTTCCGTGTTGCTTATTTTTTATATAGAGCCTTGTCCTGCCCATGTTTACAGGTTCCACTGTGTGTGAAGACAGTTCATGGTTCCTGTGGTCACCACCGTCACAGAGACTGCTCTCAGGCCAAGTTTGTGGAGACTTGTCCTAGCCTCCAGGACTGTGAACTAGATTTACCAGCCTCTTTCTCAGAGGCCCCTGTTTAGTGCTGGCTTATGTGTGGCCCTTTGAGCTCGGGGTAATGGCGTGCTTGTTTGGCATTCGAAATTCAGACTGTGAGCTCCTCCGGCCTCTCCACTTAAGCACACATTTTGGAGAGGTGAAGTGACAGTTTCTAGGGAAGAGAGCAGTGTATTATTCCCCTTTTGAATTTTAGCTTGTTGAACAGAGTGGTTTGAAGGTGGAGCTGGAAGGCCATGCTGAGGTCCTGAGTGGTTTAGGAAAGATAAGGACACGCTCAGTCCAGGTCCCAAGAACAGCAAGACCATCGTTAGCCCTTTGGGAACGTGACATGTCCTTAGGAAACAAAATTCAAACTCACCTGGAATTATACTGTCTTGGGTGGATTTGAGTCAATGATCGTCTGAGAGCTTGAAATTATTAAAATATGTGTGGTACTGGAGAGAAGTTGTAGTGGACCAAGTAAGCAAGTGATGGTTCCTGCCATCGAAGGTTATATAGTGGATGTTGCAGGAAGGTAATTTAAGGAATTGGGTCATCCAAAATATCTGCAGAAGGGAAGTTGCTGTCTTTTCTCTTGTAGAAATTGTCTGAATCTTACTTCTTTTGAAAAATTAGCAACTTAGGAGTTTGTCATAGAAGACAGGAAGATATCTCTGAGAGGTGTAGCTGCTACAGGGGCATGGGAAGCAAGCCTCTCTGTGACCGTAGCCCATGGGGAAGATGGTGTGGCTCAGGAGGTGGCGATCATCCAGGAGTGTTCAACAAAGCTCTCCTTTCCGTGATCTGATCTACACAGCTATCAGTTAAAGCTCTCTAGTCCACGCTAGCAGATGTCAGTTTACATCCGCCTTGAAACAAGCTGGGAACGCTGCTGTACTTAACCCACGAATGCACCCTCCCCTTCTGGAACGAAGACCTTGGCCTACTGTGTCTGAGAGAAAATTAGTGAATTATTTTCTGTGATCTCATAAAGAAAGGTCCTCACTATAGAAGTATTTGACTTCCCCTGCCAAAGAAGGAAACTTGAATACTTAAAAAAAAGTGTGTGTGTGTGTGTGTGTGTGTGTGTGTGTGTATAAACATTTGGTGCTCAGAGGACAGGTAGGGTGAATCGCTTCTTCTCCTACCATTGTGAGTCTCTGGAGGAATTGGACTTTGGTTATCAAGCATGGCTGCAAGTCCCTTTGCCACATTTTCCTATCTCATTGTTTCCAGACGTGAATACATGTTCAGAAAGCCCTTGTACATACTTGCCTGCTCCCTCAAAATCTATTTTTAGTCATTGCTGGTTTTTCTCAGTCTGTTTAGTATTCCTTGTGTGTGTATGATTTGGGGTCTGACTGCTTAGTACTGGATAACCAGCTAGGGGCTCATCACTGAGGCCTTATTCCTTGTGCTGTTGGCAGTTCTTAGTTGCCTGTAGTTTTCCTTCCTTCCTTCCTTCCTTCCTTCCTTCCTTCCTTCCTTCCTTCCATCCATCCATCTGTGGCCCTATGAGATTTCCCCTTTCCATGTAGCTTGTCTATTGGTGTTGAACTTGCCTTGGGCTTCTCTAGTCAGCCATATTGTTGTGGTATCATGGGTGAAAATCTACAACATGGGTGCTGTAATTTGCCTGCAGGTTAAGCTCACGAAGGTAGACTGAAATGGAGCTTAGACAGGAGGCATTCAATTTTCCAATGTTACGGTTTCAGTTTCAAACCAGAGTGATGTCCCCAGCATCTAAAATAAAGCATCCAGAGAAGTGAGAGAAATTCTGAAAATAGAGCTCATGTTTTAAAGCTTATTAATATTTTTTATAATTTGCATTTTTCCTTTGGATTTATTTTCATAAAGAGTTTATTCCTTGGGCTAGGGAGATGGCTCAGTGGATAGACCACGTACCATACAAACTTGAGGACCTGACTTCCTTCAGCTCCTCAGCACCCTTGAAAATGCCAGATGGGTGGGTGTCACCAGCACCTGTAATCACAGCACCTGGGAAGTGGAGGCAAGCTGCCTAGAGCAGCTGCTAGATTGGTAGCCAGGTAGCTAAAGAAACCTTGCCTCAGTGAGGAGGGTGTGGAGTGATGACAAGACTCTTGCTGCTAACCTTTGGCCTCTGTGCACGTGCACACTCCTGCACATCCAGGAATGCACGACATCATCCCCAGGAACACACGCAGCATTTCAGTTTTTAAAATGCGCCTTATCCTCAGATTGAAATCTGTAGAAGTAATTGTTACAGTGTGCCAGTGTCTGCGGGGTCTTGGAGTACATGAAGCTGATGCTCCTGTCAGTGGAATGTGGATCTCTGTATCTGAGGGGGATGAGCCACTCGACTGACGGACCTTGTTATGTCCCCTTGTGTTACATGAAAATGCTAGTTTCAGCTTGTGAAAAAGCCTACCTCTACCTTCCATCCTAGCACGTGTGAAATGTGTGGCAGTTTGAATGTATGGAAATAATTGGGCTGTTTTAGATGAAAACATTGGCCGTGGCTGAGGAAAGTGTATGTAAATACGTAGGCATTTAATGATAGATCTCCCCTGGCTGCCATCACGGGAGATTTCCTTATTCTCGACAATTTGAGGGGCATTCCACAAATACAAGTTGGGGTGGGGTATTACATCGTCCTGCAAAGCAGCTTTTTGAAGAGTCACGAGATCCTGATGGGTCTGTGCCCATTTGACCTGAGCTGAAGAAGAGTCATGTGATCAAGGTGGGCTGGTACTCATTTGACCTGTGCTGAAGAAGTCACATGATCCCTGGGAGCCGTGCTCGTTTGACAGGCCTTGACAGTGATACAGGAGATGAGGAAGACTGGTCTATAGTTTCTGTCCTACTGATATGCGATGCAGGTGGTAATTCACTCTCACTTAATAGGATCGTCAGCGTTTTCTAGATTCTGGGGGGGGGGGGGCGGGGAGTGATTAGTCTGCATTATCCCAGAACTGGGAAGACATGGCTTTAAAACTAGGACTTTGTGGATTTTTGTAAGGTCTGGATAGAAGTAATGCTGTCGACACAGAATTTGAGCTGAGACTTGAGGGTTGTGAGTGCTGGTTGAAGAGAAGCAAGAAATAGACAAGAGTTGTAGTGGCCTGCCTCGTCCTCTTGCCTCTTAGCATCCTGAACAGGCTGTGCGGTTTTCCAAAACTGGAGAGCTTGTCAAGGTCTATACCCTGGTGCACGCGTGCGCACACACACCCACCCACACTCACACACACACACATGCTTTTGCTAATTTAGGAGAAGGAAAGAGCAGGGGAAGTCAGCCAATGGGAGTGAATTAATAGGTCTTTAGATCGTTGGAAAGAACCTTGTCAGGAGGGCTCCCTGGACACGCAGATTTGCAGGAGCATGTGGGATATGTGGTGCGATAACTAATTCCTAGATAGCCGCAACCTGGGAACTTGCCAGTGCCCATCGAGGAAGGTGCTGGGTGGGGAGGAGCCAGGCTTGTTTCTGAGTGTTCCTTGTTCCTTTGGCAAGTCTCTACTTGTCATGGAGGGTATTGTTCCTGGAAGGGAACCTCAGGGAGGCAGGAAGTCAGAGCTGTAGTCTGTCCTCTTTGTTTGTGGCTCTGAAGATTCTCAAATGCCCACGAGGAGTTGGTCTCAATCACCAAAACAGCAGTGCACAACCCAAAAGCATAAAAGTAAGGGTGACTTTATAAAATGTTCAAATGTCACACTCACGTCCCCAGGAAACTTACTGAGTGTGTGGCTGTGTGTGTCCCACCTGGCTCCCCAGAGTCCAGAGTTCAAGGGAGATTTGGAGTCATGGAGTGGATGTTCGAGGTTTGGTGTAGTTTGGTAGTGACTGGCTGTTGGAGGTTTGGTGTAGTTCGGTAGAGACTGACTGACTGTTGGAGGTTTGGTGTAGTTCAGTAGTGACTGTGACTTGTTGGAGGTTTGGCGTAGTTTGGTAGTGACTGTGGCTGTTGGAGGTTTGGTGTAGTTTGGTAGTGACTGACTGTTCGAGGTTTGGTGTAGTTTGGTAGTGACTCTGGCTGGTGAAGTTTGGTAGTGACTGTTCGAGGTTTGGTGTAATGTAGTTTGGTAGTGACTGGCTGTTGGAGGTTTGGTGTAGTTCGGTAGTGACTGTGTCTGTTTGAGGTTTGGTGTAGTTTGGTAGTGATTGTGGCTGTTGGAGGTTTGGTGTAGTTTGGTAGTGATTGTGGCTGTTGGAGGTTTGGTGTAGTTTGGTAGTGTATGGCTTTTCAAGGTTTGGTGTAGTTTGGTAGTGAATGACTGTTCAAGGCTTGGCATAGTTCAGTAGTGACTGTATCTTGGGAGTCTTCAATTTGAAAGCATCCTTTCAAAGCTTGGAATTTGGGATTGTTGTTAGTTTAAGGGGAACAAAGCTGTGTGTCTGGAACTCATTTTGGGGTGTAGATTAGAGCCCAGTTCCCACCTGTAATATGATAGACAGATTGACATATCTTGGATTCAAAGTTGACATTCATTTAAGTAAAAACCTGCTCACCCCAAGGAGCACGTACAGAAGTTGTGAGTCCGTTGTTTGAGTTTAGTTAGGGCATCTCCCAGGCTGCAGACAACTTCGTGTAGTTTAGAGTCTTTGAATCTGGGTGTTGGAGCCTTTGCAGAACCTCTGCTGCCATTCGGACCACGTGAGGAAGTGCCAGCTAAGAACCTCATTGCTTACGTTTCCCAGGGCTTGGGAGTAACTAATGTGCCTCTGAAAACTGGTGAGCTGATTGTCAGGAGGCCACTGGAGCCAAAGATTTGTTTGTTTAAAACTTGATACGCAAAGACTGGAACCTGTGGTTCATTTACTGTTTGCCTAAGTGTTATCTGTTCCATTTACTCTTGTATCCCTTTAGGATTGGCTGAAACCTTGGTCTTTACTAGTGCTTGTAGGTTATGAAAAGGAAGGATTTAATTATCTTTTGGGTTCTCCTGTTGTAGCAACCATGGAAATTGCCTCTTTGCCGCTTTTCTGTCTTGAGTAGGAGTAGCTATTTCTTCACCAATCCAAAGTGGAGTCCTGGTGGCCTTTCTTTTGTCTCATGGGCATTTTGAATTTTACTGTTTTTGCTCCTTCCTACTCCCCTCTACCCTCTCGCCTCCTCATCTTTTTCGGTGGTGATAGCTGTACTAGGCCTTACTCATGCTCAACGAGCCATGCCCTAAGATCTAGAAGTCTTAAGTTTGGGCTGGTTGGAAGAATTGAGGTTTTCCACATTTGTGCTGTGTATAAAGAGACTTTTGAGTTCCCTCCCCACCAGGATTGAGCTAAAGGTCTTGCATATGCCAACCCTGTGCTCTCTGCAGATATAAACCGGCTCTAGTTTGAGGTTTGCATTTTATCATTTAAAAATCCTATGGCTAGCCGGGCGGTGGTGGCGCACGCCTTTAATCCCAGCACTCGGGAGGCAGAGGCAGGCGGATCTCTGTGAGTTCGAGGCCAGCCTGGTCTACAAGAGCTAGTGCCAGGACAGGCTCCAAAGCTACAGAGAAACCCTGTCTTGAAAAACTAAAAAAAAAAAAATCCTATGGCCCAAGGGCTGGAGAGAATTCACAGAGCATTTGCTGCTCTTCAAGGACCCAGGTACAGTTTCCAGCACCCACATGGTACTTTGCAATCTCCTGTAACTTCAGTTCCAGGGATTATGACACCCTGTTCTGACTTTTGAGGGCATGAAGCCATCATGCGGTGTATGTACGCATACATGTATGCATCTCTCTCACACATACATTCATTGATTGTAATACAGTGTTGACTTGGTATAGGTTTCTTTTACCTTCAAAGAGTAGTGAGTTCATTTAGGGCGCCAAAGCTAATGAAGAGTAGTGTTGTAAATTAGAAGCCAGGGGCCTGTGTTGGTCAGGGTGCTGATAGGGGACAACTCTCCCATTCCTGCCTTTCTGGTCATTATTCCTCAGAGGGATTAGGTCCATGTGTTAGCTTCTAGACTTTGGAGATGTGCTTCAGAGTGGTGCTTAATGCTAAACGGACTGGCCTGGAAGAACTTTTGTTCTGTTGAGAGCAACAGTTTTTTCTTTGGTGAAATCACTTTTAACTTGCAGCACATGGTTTATGGATGTGACTATTTCCCGAGTGCATTTGACGCTCGGATCCTACTTTGTTAAAGAACAGTCACAGTCACATGTAACATGTTGCTGTAAGTCGGGGGACCGACGAGATTCCTCATTCACTAAGATTATTAGAAATAAATGGAAATTGAGGCTTTTTTATGTATGGGAATCTTTTTCTGTACCACTTACATGAATTAATATGAAATTTGGTCAAATACGTATTTTTTTCTTTTATAAACATTTTCCTGCCCCAAAATTAACTTGAAGCTTTATTCCCGTCTGTCCTAATCATTTCCTTTCCATGGATACGTAGTATTCCTTGTTATTTGTGAGGCTGATGCAACAACACAGCTGTTGAATGCCTGGCATTTCTGCTTCTCGTGAAATGCTATTTGTGCAGGTTTATCTGATCCAGATGTGTGACTAGCGAGCTCCATTTCTAATTATAAGAGCAGCCAAATTCCATTAGGAGCACATCATGGGATTCTCAGGCTGAGAGGCATCCTGAGAGGACATCTAGTTCATTCTCTAGCCTTTCAGTAAGGCCACAGTCCACAAACCACCCCAGCACTGAACAGAGCAGCAGGAATGTTGCCCTCGTGTATGGGCTGAACTCGGGTTATTGGAATTAAAGCTGGAAACAGACTCGGTTCCCTCTGCTCTGGCTTTCTTGTGACAAGGGAAAGCAGATTTAGACCCAGAACAGTGTGACTTCATCTGGCTGGACTTGTAGGTCTGCCTAGAACTTCCAGTGCTTTTCTGAAGTGTTCTGTGCTAAGGGAGGGTGGAGGAGGTGGTGGGCAGGTTCAGTTTGACAAGCAGGACGCTAGCTCCTTGTTTAGAAGTGGTGAGTTTGTGACAGCTGAATTCCATTGGAGTCATAACTCTTTATCAAACCTAATATGGAGTGTATATGTGTATGTGTGATGGTGTGCTCAAATGAGCAAATAATAAGGAATTAGGCATGCTATTCGAACTGAGGGGTTGTCAAATGTACATGGGCTTATAAAGACAGAGGGATGTTTCTGAATAAATATATGAATGAAAGAATAAATAAACATTCTTTAACTTGACATTGAATCTTGGGTTCCATTTGACTCATGTTTGAGCCCTCGGTGGCCTCTGACTATCTCACTGTAGAAGCAGAGCAAGGCCTGCCTCATGGAGAAAGGGCTTTGTTGCTTGGGTCACCAAATAGGATACACATCGACATATTGGTCAGTCCTTGCTCTAGCTTCTGTGGGGTGATAGGGAGTTGTTCAGACGGCTTCATCTCACTCAGCAGTGAGTTTGCGTTGCTGCCCAGCAGTGCTGAACTTGGAGCCTCTCTGCTTTTACAGCATGCAGTCAGTAGATGAGCTTGCTTCTTGCTCCAGGAGCAAGGCTGTTCCTACAAACATAATTCGGAGAAATGACCCCAGTGCACACAGGCTGAGGAGGACACGCAGGAGCTTGCGATGAGAGCTCTGTAGAGGAGAGTCTCGCAGTCGTGATGCTCTTTGGAAGGAAAGATGAGGGCAAATGCGAAGGCTTAGCTGGAAACGGCACTTGCCTCCAGCCACCCTGACTTGAGTTTGACCCTTGGGGTCACCTGGTAGAAGGAGAGAACTGACTTGCATGGGTTGTCCTCTCACCTCAGCACACGCGCTGTGGCGTGCACACGTGCACAGGTGAGTGTGTGCACACACACATACACTAAGTGCAATAAGAAGTTTTAAAAGAGAAACTGATGAGCAAGTGGGATAGTACGGGCAGCTTCATAGGAGAGAAAAGATAGGGTTTTGTTTTTGAGAAACATATTCATAATAGAGAATGTTAATGTTGGATAATCGAGAGCCTCAAAATGGAAGGAAAATACAGATGTTAAATTTGATGTCTTTCATAAATCAACATTACCATGACTTCAGGATACGGTAGTTTCACATTACAAATTAACATGTATGTCTAACAAACAAACAAAACGGGTTACAGGTCATGTTTTGGATCTCATTAAATCCATGTATCTTTTTGTGAGGTTCAAACAAAGTTAGCCCTTTGGATGCACACATTTGATTGGCTGTTTCCCATGCATTTTGATCTTTGTTTAAAGCATAGAAGTTCTTCATATTCTTTATAAAAATTATTTTCAGATTAGGGGTAGGAAAGGCAAGCCCTGTCCTTGCCTCTCCAGCGCTCAAGAAGGCTGCTGTTTGTGACCTTGGACTACACAGAGGGCCGGAAGGGAGTGTGCAGGCCACAGAGCACCTTATGGAGAGAACTGAGCTTACGGGTTTGTTGCTTGGCAAACGGCTTGTCTCTTTTTTTCTATTTCTTAAGGATTTACTTATTTTTATTTTTTGTGTTTAATTGTTTTGCCTGCATGTATGCCTGTGTATCGTGTGTGTAGTGCCTGCAGAGACCAGAAGAGGGTGTCACAATCTTCTGTAACTGGAGTTAAAGATGGTCTGATCTATTAGGTCAGTGCTGGGAATTGAACCCAGGTCCTCTGGAAGAGTAACCAGTGCTCTAAACTACCATTGTGCTAGCCCAGCTTCTTATCGTTTAAAAACACTTTTATTTGAAAAACATTATTCTTGTCATTTAAATTAACTGATTAATTGATGTGGGAGGAATTAGTTTGTTTGCTTTTAATTCTGTGTAGTGTGCATGTGGAGGCCAGAGGTTGACATGTAGTGTCTTCAGTCTCTCTGTGATTTGTTCTTTGAGGGTCTGTTGCTGACCAAGAGCTCGCTGGCTCAGCTAGTTCATCTAGCCTGTTTGCCCTGAGCATCCCTTGATGTGGGTGCTAGGCAGCTGAGCCCCCATCTTAACCATTTTTCCACCTCCACAAATGAAACTTACCTAACATAGAGACTGGTGGTTTGCAGTCACCTGCCTTCAGCTCCAGGGATCTGTCTTTGACCTGAGTTGGTCCGTGCGCTCACCTGCTCCCCCACTCTCTCTCATATACACACTTTCCCCAAGTAAGATGCTAAAAATGTAGGAGGCTAAGTATGGAGAACTTGCGATTCTAGCTACCCTGTTTGTTTTTAATCTTATGTGTTTTTTCTTGCATATTATGTAATTTAGTTATTACTTTCATTATTTCTCCACACCATAATCTGAGCTCATGAAAATGGGGGCTGGTGACCTTTCTCCAGCGTCTTTACCAGCACTACACCACAGTACGTGTCCTGCTGTGTGTCTATGATTCAGCCGTCAGGGTGAATATCCATGCTCCTGCAAGGAGACAAGGCCAGTCTCTCAGCTCATCAGCTCCCAGTCTTGGGCAGGTGGTTGGTTGTATTGGATGTCTTGGATGCCGTCCACTGCCTCGCCTCATTCTATGAGACGGAATTTATCAACTCGGATGACAAGATGGAACCTATAGATTTGGCTCAGATTTTGGCTTCCATTTTGTGTTTATGGAAAATTGGAAGTGGCATTTAAGTACTTAAGTGATTCATAGAAAAGATTTCTAGTTTTATTTGAAATACTGAGAAACCTGTCTCTGTGACCTGCCTCCATGACCTGGTGTTCAGAAGGGACGATTGCTCTACAGTGTGTCCCCATGTCTCCCTCTGTTTACTCTGTAACACAGAAGTAAGCATTTTTGCTATCATGTAATAGTTTAAACAACTAAATATGGAAACCTAGCCCTCTGTAGCCATCTTCTGAGCTGTGTGGGCGGGGAGGCAGATTTGGTGCTGATGGGCACTGTGGTTATGATCTTTGCAGGCACTTGAACACCGTAGCGCCTGATGTCTATGTGTCTAGAGAACTGAGTCCTCCTCCTTTAGAGTTTGTGGTTTTGATTGCTGACAGTATGCAAGAGTGAGAGAGAGTTACCCCCGAAATACAAGCTCAGCGCTCTGTGTGTAGGAGAATGGGAATTTACCTCAGTTGTTAACTGGTAATTAACAGGCGTAAAGATGAGGGCGTTGGCCACGTGGATGGCAGCCAGATAAAACACTGCAGAGCCCTAAAGATACAACATATATCGCTTACTGGAGAGACAGTCATTGTTTCTATTTGTAACAGTGCTATAAAATGCCAACGATTAAAAACAATTGCTTAGGGAAATGAAACTTTGTCAGGACAGAACAAATCTCAGGTCCCCTGTCATTACACGAGGCAGCAAGCCCTGGAGTGTTAGAACGGGGGATTTCAAACTATGCTTGAGGAGAAAAGCAGCTTATATGTTGATACTAAATGGGTGAATAAGATTGTGCGATGATTCTTTTAGACATTTTTAGACATCCGAACTGCTTATTTAATTATGGGCTTGGCTAGTAAAACTGATTTTATTTGACTCTTTACATGAAAATTGAACGAAGTTCTTACTTGAAGGGATTATGTAAATGACATGCTAATAACATTTTATATGTTCTTATTATCTCTAGAAGATTCAGATTTAATTAGGAAAATTGAGATTTATGTTGTTATAGATCACAGTTACCTAGGGCATTCTCCTGTGAGCATGAGGACTAGGGAACTTTGATAGTCAGCCGTGTTCACCCTGAGGTGATTCCTTCTGCAGGTTGCTGCTTTGAGGTCTAGTGTTCAAGAACCTTCTACCGCCTAACTTTCTCAGCTGACTTGCTGAGGATGTTCCTTTTCCTGTGGGATGTAATTGTATGTAGTATGGTATTTTTCCTATGGAAAATTTGGGAATTCTCGCCCAGATGGATTCGGGAGCAAAGACACCACACGTGGTAACTCTTGGTCTGAGGACTGTTTTTTGCTTTCCTTACTTCTAACCTGGTTTTATAATGACATATCTCCAAGGATACTCTCAGGAATATAATTTGGTGATATGATTTACTTAGCCTAGAATTGAGACGGAATGGAGAAAATAATTGTTGAGTCTTTATTTGGAGACCAGAAGATTATCTATGTTGTAAGAAATTGTTATCCTCCAGCTTCTAGGCGGGGCACCCAGTTTACCGTGGCTGTGTTACAAGCTGCCAACCTAGTCGTGGGTAGAGCTCCTGCTCCTGAGAAGCTGCTGTCACTCAGAGGTAGTCCTGACTCCCAGCACTTGTGTTAGGACTGTCTGCAGAAGCTGATGTGCTGGGCAGAGACAATGTTGTCATTTAGAGAGTCTGGTAAATAAGACGGAGTCTGTCTTGGTGTGGATGTGGTAAAGAGATTGTAACTTGGTTGTGTGGAAAATATAAATTGTATAAACTTAGATGGAGAATATATTTATAAATGCAAAGTGATTTGAAAATCAAGAGGCCTTTCTTTGTCATTTGTATCCTGAAAAATAAGAAACAGAATATAGATAATCCCAAAGGGGCTGCCGATTAAAGAATATTTTTAAAATTTCCATTGCAAATTTTAAATGCTGAAGTTAAGTTTTTCAAATTAGTGCCGATAGTCATGTGCTAGAAGGGAAATCACATCCAGTGGCAGTGCAGAAATACTGATGTGAAATAGATTTGGAATCCTTGTGTTTGCCAGGGGCTGTAAAAACTAAAGTGTTCCTTGTCTGTCTTGTATAACTCATGAAAGAAATCCAGAAACCCCTCCCTCAAAATAATTATCTGTGTGTAGCAGGGACAGTCCAGCCTATAAGGACCGAGAGGAGTGTGGTCCTCTTCCTGGATCTCCGCTCCCCCTCCCAGCTGTTCATTTTCCTTAGTGAGGAAGGAGCGACGTAGAACCAGCAAAGTGAACCAGGAAAGTGCTTGCCGTGTCTTGTTCCGGAACAGCTAGCAGTTCAGAAATGCTTATCTTCGAAGGCGTGACCCCCGCAGTGGTTGTACAGCAGTCCTGCTTTCTTCAGAGGTCTGTGGCTACACGAGGAGCTTTCTAGGGCAGGCGTCCTCCTCTATTGGTAACTCTGATCTCACAGACACAAAGCTCCAAATCTTAATCACAGACCCTCACAGTAGGAGGGAGTCTGTCTGTCATCTGGGCTCAGTACTCGATACCGTAAATACACGGCCGTCTGAGAGATTGAGTCACTCAGGGCAGAACTCGGATTGGGCTTAGCTCTCAAGTTTGCCACGTCTTCCTCAGTATCACAGAGATTGATTCGTGCCACGATGGCATGTGGCTGGAATCCTTGAGAAATGTCTTTTCCACTAAATATAGTTACTCTTTGGTAGATTACTGGAGCCTGTTTCTTCATGATGATGTTTAGAAGTATAATTGATTGCTAAGAAGCACTTTCAAAATAGCTCTCAAAAGGTAGCAGCCGTGAATGCAGGGCTTTGTTTACGCTAGCAGGGCTGTATGGAATGTGTGATACGAAGGTGGTAAGTGTGCACTGAAGAGAGAAAAAGCAGCACATATTCATTCCATTCCTCAAGCCTTGAAGATGTGCAGACAATGGCCAGATGGCACTAGGGGTCTTAAGTGGTAAGGACATTAGCTTTCTTGTGGGATAGAGCAGGCATTGATAGAGAACTGTATATGGGAATTGAATTGCACAGAATTAGTTTTGAATACATAACGCTTTTCAATTTCTTGAGTTTCTTAAACTCACCGGAATCAACTAATACCCACAAGATAAAAATTAGATTTGAGGAAATCATTGCTAATCTTCACTGATTTTGGCTTCTGAGTTAGATAAAAGAATCAAGAACATACAACGACATCCTATGAAATTCCTGATAAAATATGACATTAGAGGCAAGAAGCTTACCACAGAATTTTCTTAACCCCCCCATAGAAAACCAGTAGGAATTCATCAGGGATGAGTAAATTTCCGGAGGAATGTTGGAGACAGGATGCCTTATGGCACAGCTGTGTGTGTGTGTGTTTCCGAGGGTTGCCCTAGGTGGCCAGGCTTGAGTCATTGGACGGTTGATGCGGATGCACAGTACAGCACCCACCGTGAATGTGAGTTTTGTCAGGCTCTCCACACTGTAAAGACTTTAAGGAGCAACGGCAGTCAGAGCACTGTCTTAGTTATGACGGAGGGTCTCGGAACACTGTAAACAGATTCCAGTCAGGCCATTCTGTGAAAATCACTGGTGTGAAACAGTTTGCACAGTGGGTGTCTGAACAACGGAGGGATGAATTTACTCTCATCTCTTACACTTCAGTTACAATGTGATTGTAGTGCATATTCTTCAGCCGTATCACTGTTTGGAGTGTGACAGCTCTTAGATATGGTGTCTGTTGAATGGGCTAGCCGTCTGTCCATCCATCCATCCACCCACCCACCCACCCACCATCCAGTTTTCTGGATGTGGTTTCACGTAGCCCAGACTGTTGCTAAGGATACCCCTGAATTTTGACCCCATTGCCTGCACTTCCCTGGTGCAGGGGTGGCAGGCATGTACTACCGCACCCAGTTTGATGCAGTGCTGTGGATGAACCCCAGGGCTTTGTGCAGGCTGGGCCAGCTCTCTGAAGGAGGGCTGGACACTGTGCGTGTGACTTGTTCAGCATTGTGTGCCTGCGTCAACTCCAGGAAGGGCGGATTACATGGATGCTGTTTCACACCAGTGGGGAATATGTGTGGCATGTATCTCTTTATTCTGTAATATTGTGACCTTGGACAGTCATCTCTGATGACCACTGAACCTGGGCAGTTAATCTGTCTCAGCATCGCTCTCCAGGAAAGCACCAGATGGGGGTCTGGTCAGCAGTCACCGAACAGCGCATACCAGGAAGTGAGTACAAATTGTGCTGGGGAACAGAGAAGTAGTTCCTGGTGGAATCACAAGGACGAAGGTGCCCTTATTTTCCAGCCCAGGGCTATGTACCAGTTTGCTTGTTCACGTAGGAGGATGAGGTTATGAAAATAGCCTTTCTCGGGCCCCAGCTCACATAGCGACATTGTTCTTTGTAGGATCTGGGTATGGAAGATACACGACTAAGCTAAGGTTTTCATCTCAGTGATCTTTCTTGCCCGTGAGAAGTTGGGAGAGCCTTGCAGGACAAGACTGAGCTTGGGTACAGGCAGAGGCGGCTGTTGGATGCGATTGCATTCTCCTGAAGTGCTTTGGAAGGAGTTGTATTGGAACAGCAGCCACTGTCTGTCCTGCTGTCTTTGCTATTATAGCCCATAGGTCTTTATTTAGCCGCTGAAGGCTTCAGCTGTGTTTAAGTCTGTGGGTTTGGTCGCTGCTTCCATGAGATCCCAGGGATTACCAAAGCTGATGAAGGAAGGTGAGCTGTGAGCATAGCTGTACCCTGGCAGGTGTTCCCCATAATTGGCGGGTGGGTGCCCCAACCCAGAAATCGAAGTTATTCTCGAACCTCCAACTTTCTGAGAGCTGAGCTCATACTTAAAACTATTATGATTTTGGAGCATTATGGATTTTCAGATTGGGGGTGTTCAACTAGAAAAATTCATGGAAATATTCCAAACTCTGGGAAAACTCTAAAATCAAGGGGGTCCTGAGCGTTTGTAATAAGGAATTCTCAGTCCGTGTTAGAAATGGGTGTTATTACATGTGCAGTTTACTGTGCACACACCCCTGCAATGCGTCTGCATGCCTGTGCACTCATGTACTTGTCTTGTAGCTGTGCATGCTTATGCGCATGCACTGATGTGTATTTGTCTTGTAGCTGTTGTGTTGGAAAGGTAGGAATGCATATGTGTATCTTAAATTTGGCACCCAACCGTCAGTTTCTTCAAAAAGTTTGCTTTCATTATTTGGAAATACATTTAAATATTCATTTAATGTCAGATTTGTATATGTACACAATTATGTTTGTGGTATATAATTTTTTTTGAGATGGTCTTACTGTGGAGATCTGGATGACTTGAAGCCCACTGTGTCGATCAGACTGGTCATAAACTCAAACTCTTGAGTTAGGGTCTCTCCCTGATCTTTAACTCACCACATAGGCTGGGCTGGTAGGGTATAGAGCCTCAGGGATCCACTTGTCTCTGCCTCCCCAGGGCTTGGCTTTTTAAATGTGGGTTGTGGGGATTAAACTCAAGTCCTCCTGCTTGCTTGGCTAAGCACTTTACTGACTGAGCCATTTAATACCTGTGAGTTAGTTATAGTCCATATATAGTGCAGTCCATTTGTTTGATTTACAAACGGCAATATCACAAGCATATTTTTAAAGGTGTGCATTCATTGCTGTTACCACATGCTTTAAAAAGTCAAAACTCTGCCTGTATTAGGAGTAGCAGTTGCTTCTTACCCAAACTCCAAACAACCCAAGACAGTCCTCTTTCTGTTTATGCATGTTCTGAACATTTCGTTTAGAGGGGATCATACAATGTATGAGCCTTTGTGAACTTTTTCCTTGAGTAAATTTTTTCAAGGATCATGTAACCTGTATCAGCACTTCACTCTTTTTATTGTTAAAATGTTTTTGCTGTGTGGCTCTTCCATCTTTATCTGTCAGGAGTCTCCATTTCAAACCTGCAGCCCCTTGGGTTCTGCTGACAACAGGCCCAGTAACAGACCTGGAGAGACCGTAACCAAAATAGTTGTTTTGTGGAACTATCCCCTTGACCGTTCCATCTCCCATGATGATCTTCTGACCCAGCCCCTGCTTGGAAAAATCTCTGCTCTGTGAATGAAGGAGCTTGGTGGGAAGGATGTCCTGGAAGTGAGTCATGTGGCCTGCATTGCTGGACAAAGTGGACCAAAGGGAAAGGAGAGAGAGAAAGAGCGGACTGGCGAAACTGGTCCTACCCTTTTTTTTTCAAATATAAATGTGTCTGGATTCATTTCAGAGCTAGGGGCCTGCTGTGCTTACTAGTGTCATTGGAGAGGAAGGCGCAGAGGTGACAGATGTCTTCAAATCAAGATACCATTCAGCAAGCATGGCTTAAAAATATCCAACAATTCATGTTTTTCATTGACTCAGGAACAGTTCTAATTCCGACCTTAACTATTCGTACCTTCCTGTTGTAGTAAGTACATTTTATTGACTGTTCGACAGAGGAAATCCTGGGTAACTAACCGAAGGATATGCTGTAATAAAAGAAAATTCTGGGTTATGATATTTTGAAGCTCTGGTATATGGGGGATGTTTACATATTCTGCAAGTCTGAGTCAGAGTTGAAATTTGTGAAGTTCCTTTTTAGACTGGATTTTGTAGTATATTTTGAAATTTAAAGTAGTTTCTGGGGGGTTCACAAACATGATGGTCTTGCCGGTGGCGGGGGTCCTGCAATGAAGGGGGGCATATTTTCTAATATCCACATCTTCCATGATGAACTGTCTCACTGACAGATGTCGGGAGGTGGGCTGTGTGGTTAGGTGGGCTGTGGGGGAGGTAGGGTGTAGGGAGTGGGCTGTCACAGCCAGTGGTTCAGAACTGGAAGTTGTGGGGGTGTTTTTTGTTTTTTTTTTTGTAATAGAATTGTCTTTCCCCAGATGTTGATTCTTTGCTTCTCATCTTTTCACCAAACATTTGACAGCATGATTTTACCCAAAGATGCTCTCTGTAACTGTGGAGGTCCCATAAGATTCTGAACAATTCCTGCTGCCTAGTGATCCCTTCGCCACCGAATGTCATCACACATTTCCATGGTGATGAGATGTAAACATACTCATGTGATCCTTCTGGAGTTGTTCCAGAAGACCATTTGGTTGTAGGAGAGGGTAGCCCTGAGTGTGTTACTGCCTTGAAGTAATGGAAAGACATATAATTCGACTAGGGACTGAACTCAGGTCCTGGCAGTTGGTAGGGAAATGCTCTGCTCTATTCCCACCATGGTTGATACAGCTGATGGAAATCTTCAGAAATGCTGGGCCTGGTAAAGCACTGAGAACATTGGAGCAGGAGGATCACAGGTTCAAGGCATGCCTTGGCTCTAATGTGAGTTCAGACTTAACCGGGGTGACTGAGTGAGACTCTATTTCAAAATTAAAAGTAAAAAAAAGGGCTGAGACTCTGCTGTGTGGTGGAACGTTCCTCTAGCATGTGTGAGGCCCTGGGCTCTGTGGTAGAGCCTTTCTCTAGCTTGTGTGAGGCCCTGGAGTCTGTGGTAGAGACTTTCTCTAGCTTGACGTGGCCCTGAGCTCTGTGGCGCTGCCAGGAAGAAGAGGAAAGCTTCATCTTACCTACTTCCATAGTGGGAAGACTGTTAGCTTTTCTCTTTTCTTTGTTTCCTCTTCATTTCTATTCCTTTTCCTTCGCTCTCCCATCTGTTTTTTTCTCCCTCTCTTCCTACACCCTTGCTTTCTTGAGAGTTTTCTTGTGTGTTCAGACTGACTGTGATCTTGTGACTCCTGCTTCTACCTTTGATACAATGTGATCATAGGTGTGCAGTCACCCTCCCTAGAACCCTACACCCCCATTCCATGAGAAAGTCAACGTGTACCCACTCTTTTTTACACAGATAGGCCTGCAGCTTGAGCCTTGTTGGTGTCAATGTGTTCATCTCTGAATGGCTGTGCAGTGATAACCCCCTCATCTCTCTCAATGGCTGTGCAGTGATAGCCCCCTCATCTCTCAATGGCTGTGCAGTGGTAGCCCCCCTCATCTCTGAATGGCTGTGCAGTGATAACCCTCTCATCTCTCTCAATGGCTGTGCAGTGATAGCCCCCTCATCTCTCAATGGCTGTGCAGTGATAGCCCCCCCATCTCTGAATGGCTCTGCAGTGATAACCCCCATCTTTGAATGGCTGTGCAGTGATAACTCCCCCATCTCTGAATGGCTGTGTAGTTATAACCCCCCCATCTCTGAATGGCTGTGCAGTTAAAACCCCTCATCTCTGAATGGCTGTACAGTGATTAACCACCCCCCCCCATCTCTGAATGGCTGTACAGTGATTAACCACCCCCCCCCATCTCTGAATGGCTCTGCAGTGATAACCCCTCATCTCTGAATGGCTGTGCAGTGGTAGCCCCCTTCATCTCTGAATGGCTGTGCAGTGGTAGCCCCCCTCATCCCTGAATGGCTGTGCAGTGAAAATCCCCTCGTCTCTGAATGGCTCTGCAGTGATAACCCCTCATCTCTGAATGGCTGTGCAGTGATGGCCCCTCATCTCTGAATGGTTGTGCAGTGATAACCCCCTCATCTCTGAATGGCTGTACAGTGATAACCCCCATCTCTGAATGGCTGTGCAGTGATGGCCCCTCATCTCTGAATGGTTGTGCAGTGATAACCCCCTCATCTCTGAATGGCTGTACAGTGATAACCCCCATCTCTGAATGGCTGTGCAGTGATGGCCCCTCATCTCTGAATGGTTGTGCAGTGATAACCCCCTCATCTCTGAATGGCTGTACAGTGATAACCCCCATCTCTGAATGGCTGTACAGTGATAACCCCCATCTCTGAATGGCTGTGCAGTGATGGCCCCTCATCTCTGAATGGCTGTGCAGTGATGGCCCCCCATCTCTCAATGGCTGTGCAGTGATAGCCCCCCATCTCTGAATGGCTCTGCAGTGATAACCCCCCCATCTCTGAATGGCTGTGCAGTGATGGCCCCTCATCTCTGAATAGCTGTGCAGTGATGGCCCCCCATCTCTCAATGGCTGTGCAGTGATGGCCCCCCATCTCTCAATGGCTGTGCAGTGATGGCCCCCCATCTCTCAATGGCTGTGCAGTGATGGCCCCTCATCTCTGAATGGCTGTGCAGTGATAACTCCCTCATCTCTGAATGGCTGTGCAGTGATGGCCCCCCATCTCTCAATGGCTGTGCAGTGATAGCAGATTCCTTTCAACAGCCGTTCAAATCGCCATAGTGTGTTTCATTGCATGGATGAAGTTCCTCCCAACTTCCAGCTGTCCATGCTTCGGTGTTTATATGCAAAGGTATTTGGAGTCATGCCATACATTTTGCCAGTTTTGTTCTCTATTAATATTTTTACTGGCAAGATATGCCTCGTTGCTCAAGGTGAAGTGTTTTGGGGCCAAGTGTCCTGGCATTTGATTGTTGGTGTGTGCCAGTTGTGAAAGAGGTGTGAATAGCCAGCAGGAAATGTCTTTTCTTTGCTCTAATGGAGATTTGGAATGAACTTTGTGGTTTTTTTCAGAAACTTGCATGCATGGTAGACATAGATGCATAATTGTATTCTAATTAATTCAGAGTCCATTCATAATTCTCCTCAAGAGATGCATGCATCTGAGTGATACGCCCTTCCAGTCTACTATCATTTCCTAAGAAATCAAAAATGCCTTTGTGCACCCATGGCTCACCAGTGCATGCTCTCCTAGCTGCTTCTTCCACCTTTCTGCCAAGGGTAGGAACCAGTTCTTGCTTAGGTCTATTATTATTATTATTATTATTATTATTATTATTATTATTATTATTGTCTCTTGTATAGACTGTCCTCTATAGCAAGTGTATAGCAAGGATGACCTGGAATTGACCGTCTTGCATCTGCCTCATGAGTGCTGGACCTGCAGACAGGCAGCAGCTCACCTAGTTTATATCGTGGTAAGGGTAGACCAGGGCTTTGTTCCTGCTGGGCAAAGGCTCCACCAACTGAGCTCTCTCTCCAGTCTTAGTTTTCAAAAGTTGTCTGTCTTATCATCATAACCATCAGAAATAAAAGATACAGGTTGGAGAGATGGCTCAGTGGGTAAGAATACTTACTATGCAAACATAGGACCCCAACTTCAAGTCCCCAGAGCCCATGTAAAAAGCCAGGCATGTGCCTCTAACCCCAGGATTATGGACTGGAGAAAGACCAATCTAGAGAGCTTGCTGGCCAGCCAGTGTAGCCAACATGGCAAGATTCAGCTTCAGTAAGAGAAGAGGTAAGGTGGAGAGCAATAGAGGAAGTCCAGACAGCTTGATTTTGTCTCTACATGCTCATGTATGGGTGTGTGTGTGTGCATGTGTCTACACAGTAATGTGCGTGTAACACACACACACACACACACACACACACACACAACAAGACTGACATGCTGACATCATTTTATTTGAGGCTGTCTCGGAGTATGGGATTATGAACAGTTATACCTGGCTTCATTCTTTAATGTATTTTAAGATTGAGCCTGTGTGTTCCATAGGGGAACATGAGACAAAAACATGGCACAAATGGTTTTTTAAGATTCTGAAAGAGGGCCGGGAGTAGAGCGAACCTGCCTAGATAGCACTGGGTAGTGGCTTCTTCAGTACTGGCAGACTAGGCCTGCTCACTCTCAGGAACAGCTCTGACCCCACCCTCTATGCCGCTCAGTCAGAGCTTTTGAACTCTTTTATGGTAGTTAGGGACTAGCATAGTTGCTGCAGCTAAAGTATGTAGCAGATTCTATTCTTAGGTTTAGCCTAGCTGGTTCTCACTTGATTGACAGAGCGCACTCCACCCAGAAAGTCTGATTTATTTTGGCAAAAGAGGAGGCTTTTATGGATCAGGTTATCTAAAAAAAGTAAGCCTGGGGAACGGGCCCCACCTATCACCCCCCTTTAGATGTTTGGGTTAGTCTTAGTGAGCATGCCTAATTTAGGGATTACTCAGCAAGATGACCCAAGGGCTGGTTTTGTGAATGTTACCAAACTATTACTTAACCACAGATGTTCTGCCATTGTTGGGTCCCACAGTCAGAGTTGAATGGTGGCTATTCGGTCTGTGAGATTTGGACAAATCCAGCTCCCCCAGCTCTTTTTGTTCAATGGTAGTTTCAGAATATTTCATTATAAAAATTCCAACAGTCACATGCTGTAAAATAATTGAGTTATATGGGTTTTTAAAAGTTACTTTTTATCCCTATACAAATGATAGATGCTCATTTTAGGTTGTGTTAAAAGTATAAGTAGAAAAGGAAAACCATAATTCATTAGTGGCTGCGTTAGCCCGCAGGTCAGCCTGTCAGCATTTTGTTTCTATTGCAGGTCAATCTTTTCAATAATTTATATAATCCAGCTGTGTGCATCTCTCTGAGCATTATGCTGTAAGCCCCTCCTCATGAAATTCTGGCTTGCCTTCTTCCCATTGCATAGTGGCTTTCTGAAGCCAGCCGGAGGTAGGATTTCTGGGCTGGGGAGATGGCTCCATTGGTAAAATTCTTGGCCTGAGTTCTGGAACCCACATACGCAAAGCAGGATATGGTGGGGCATGTCTGCAGTCCCCGTGCTGGGGAGGCAGGGATAGGTGGACATGCGCGCACACACACACAGCACGCATGCACGCACACATGTGCACACCCCTAGACATGATTTCTGATTGGCAGGCATAGAGTAGTGGTCTGTAGCAGTTGTCTATAAAATATAGAGACTCTTTATGCTAATTGTGATCTTGTTGCTCTCCTGGGGTCTGTTGTTTATTAAGGCTGACAAGAAATTGAGTACTTTAATTTGAGAAATGAGAAAAGAAAGCCAGATGAGCTGCCCTTTGCCCAATAATTGCATCCACTTTTTATGGTCTCAAAATATTACCACTAGGGAGTGGACATTATTTCTCTTTTGCAAGTTGAGAAGCTGAGGTATTGAGAGTGGAATCAAATGTTCCTTACAGAAGCAGGCTGTGTTTGCGCAGAGAAAGAGTTCTAACCGTGTAGAGCGGGAGAAGTCATATCAGTAATTTAGTACCGAGCTGACCAGATTTGGTCACTGTATTTTCACCTGCTGGTTGATCAACCTGATAGTTACATGTCAGTGGCCTCTGGTATCTTTAGTCCCTTTGCTGTATTCCTGAAAACCTATGCTTTTCTAATTGAGGTAACATGATCATTTTTCTTTTTGCTACGCAGTCAAATATCAGTAGCCATGCTTTCGAAGCTATGCTTTTCAGGCATTAAAAAACAGTAGCTTCTTGAGAGGGTTTTCTATTATTGAGTTTAGGAAAATAACTTCATGGCTCAGGGCTTTATATATTTAAATTGTTTCATTTCACACATGGAAGCCAGAGAGATCTTGAGTGTTGCTCCTCAGAGGCTGTCCACCTTCTTTTTTGAGACAAGGTCTCTTACTGACTTACAGCTCACTGGATAGGGTAGGTTCTGGGATCAGCCCAGGTCCTTACACTTGCAAGGCAGCACTGAGTTAGCTTCCCAGTTGTGTGTGTGTGTGTGTGTGTGTGTGTGTGTTAATTAAGCAAAGTGATCCCTTGAAAGATTTATCTAGAGAAATGAAATGGACCCTTCCCTTCGCCAGCTTTGCTTTCACCTTGGGAGGAATTCCAGGGAATCGCAGTAAACAACACAAGCTTTGTTGGCCTACAAGTGCAGCCCGGGCCTGTGAACATGGCATTTGGAGTGGCTCACCATCCTGGCGACCTTGGCAAGTTCTCTGGAACTGCAGAGGTGCTCTGCGCTGAGGCCTGCTTCCTGTGTGAGCACCTATTGTGGAGCCGCCTTTGAATGGGAGGTCTGTGAAAAGTGGTTCCCACAGCTCACAATGCAGCCTCTGGGCAATGTAAACACGCCTTCCACTTGGGGTCAGGGGAGCAGGGCCTGGCTAGAAGTCCCTTGCAAAAGAAAGATATTTTGGAGTTCCACTTATTTATAGTGGCCAGTGGAAAATTAATATGCCTATTAAATCTATTTTTAAAAGTGAAAGGGAAGTCTCTCGTCCACATTGCTTTTGCTGAATGCAAGTCTGTTTGCTGTGGTGTATTTAGATTTTGTTAGCTCACTACTTTAGGAAGTGAATTTCAATGTCTTCCTGATCATTCTGTCTCTTTGAAACTTGAGGTTCTTGTCTGAAGAGTTCTCTTTATGCCCCAGGAAAACTCTTTTTTGGGTTCTTTGAAAGATATAAATAGAGGAGCGATGCTAGACAATACTTAATGAAATCCTCGCGAGATTTCAAGTGGGCTCGAGTGCACAGCCGGGGAGGGTGCGGACACCTGAGCAGGTAAGAGTCCAGGAGTGCCCGCGCAGTGTTGATTGTCCTGACATCCGTGATGCTGATCTTTGATTACAGAGGGACGGGGTGTAGAGTTTGCACTGCAGGTGTACCATTGTGGCTGGGCACTCCACAGACACTCTTCGCTTTGACCATGTGGGTCTCTGTAGTAGTCATTGTTGCAAAAGGATGCGCCTTTGATGAGGTGTGGGAGCTACTCTTAACAGCCTGGCGGGCACAGAGGCAATGGGACCGAAGTCGGGCCCCGCTGAAAATGACTTTGCGTGCTGGAGAGTGGCCTCAGTGGTTGAGAGTACACTGCTCTTGACGAGGATCCGAGCTCAGTTCCTAGCACCTGTCTGCAGTCACTAACTCCAGAAGATCTTAGGTCCGTGGGCACCACACACAGACATACACACATATGTATAATTAAAAATAATAAATATTATTTTAAAGTGAAGATTAAGGCAGGGGGCATGTTCTGCAGATATTTACCTTGTCAACACCTGCCAGATTTCAAAGATAATAGAGAGGCCACAGCTGAGAAACTAAATTTAGACAATGGGGCTTATAGATGAAAGGCTTCAGGCAGAGTGGAGGGCTGCAGACATGCATGGAGTTTTGCCAGAAGTCTGGTGTGGACTGATTCCTACCTAATCCCATATAGTGTTTCATTACAATGTCACTTAACCTCTGGCCTTTAGTTTAGATTCCTGCAACAGGTCCTGGCACACAGTGGTGTTTATTAGGTAGAGGTTGGTTATCTGGTCAGCTTCACTGATGTTATTTTAGAAGGTGCCTTTTGTCTAAGTCCTTTGTGGAACATGGCTGGTATTAGTTTGTTTCTTACAGAGAGAAGCATCCAAGCATTTTTTCTATGTACTAGATACAAGGCCCTAAAAACTTGAGAACTTTTGTAGCAAAGCTTGAACAACTCCCCAGCAGTCAGTAACTTGCAAAGCTGCCCCCTGTCCTGTAATTTTGTTTTCGATGATGACACACCTCCTAGTCATTACAGAAGCCAAACTTTAGTCTTTTATAATTTGATTTATGCCTTTTTCTACTATATTTTAAGTTTTACTATATTTGCATGTGTAAGTGTATGAGTGCGTGTGTGTGTGTGTGTGTGTGTGTGTGTGTGTGTGAGAGAGAGAGAGAGAGAGAGAGAGAGAGAGAGAGACAGACGGTCAGACAGAGGTTAAATTGGTCCTCTCCTTCCACCATGTTGGTTTTCTGTGTGTGTGTGAGAGACAGAGACAGAGAGAGACAGACAGTCAGACAGAGGTTAGAATTGGCCCTCTCCTTCCACCATGTTGGTTTTCTGTGTGTGTGAGAGAGAGACAGAGATAGAGACACAGAAAGAGACAGACAGTCAGACAGAGGTTAGAATTGGTTCTCTCCTTCTGCTGTGTTGTTTGCAGGGATAGACCTCAGGTCTTTAGGTAAAAGTAAATACCTTTACCCACTGGGTTCTCTCTCTCCGCCCTCTGCTCTAAGTTTCCGCCATCTGGGCTAAGTTAGTGTATGTTGGATTTGTTTAGCTTTCCTTAAGATGTCTTAAAATGGCCTGTGAAATGATGAAATCTCTGTCTTGGTAAAGGTTCACCTGAAGCTGGAAGCCAGTTGCTGTTGCAGAAGGGCGGGGTGGACTGGGAGGAGAGGCTGACTCTCTTAGGGTGTCTTTGGAATTCACTTGCACACTCCTGGGTTCTGTCTACTGCGTCCATTTCATCGAATCGTCAAACTCGCGAGCTCACACAGTCTGCCGTCGTTGTTAGAGCTCTAGCGTCACCGAGAGCCTGGCTCCCCACCCGCCGTGTGCACTTTGGTCTGCTTCTCCTTGGGCAGATGACTTGGTCGTCATGAAAACAGTGCTGACTATTCATGTGAGTGTCGTGAGGCCACATGGAATTAGTGTGGAAGATGCTCTGACAGCAGGCTGAAGGAATGTTGTGGAACTCCTCCACACCCTTCCAGAAAGCAATCCATTAATTCTGTTCACAAGACCCTTCCCCTTGAAAGGATGCTGTCCTTGGTTGTTAGTACCCAGGTGGATGCTCAGATGGTTTGCACACGAACTTGGTTCATACGTGATCTCCTGGTGGAGACAGAAAGTGCACTTTGGTGGTATGAAACAGTCTAGAAGAACCGATCACTTACGCTGTAGGTAGATATCCTGAGAGTCCGGGAGCCTGTGCACTGTACAGAAGGCTCCTCACAGTGCTTTCAGGGTGTCAGGCATCTGTATCTGCAGGCTGCTGCAGGCTGGCTAAGGCAGGAGCTGGGCTGGTAGGGAGCGCGGGGTGTCTGACTTCCTCACCCCCCACCCAGCAGGCTTTCAAGGTGGCTCTCAGACGGCCCTTATCTAGCTTACCGTCTATCGGCCCATGGAAAAGAGGGTAGGAAATGTACATGAAACTCCACATTCACCGACAATACATGCTTTCCATCACTGCTGTCTGTAGAAAAGGTATGCCACCAAGTTGGCTTTGCTGTGTGCGAGAAGGGCTCATAGTTCTGGAATGTTCTTGTGATGCTAGGCTGTCATCCTTGGGATGGCAGAGAGGGGTGTGGGAGTTACTGTGGTATGAGGGGACCTGGAATCTAGGTGTTCCAATAAAAATGTCTAATTATGCCAGCATCCCTGCTTAAACGCTATTCGATACAGTGAATAAAGCCAACAAGCTTTGGTAAGCTTTCTGTAGATAAGCCCGTCTCCCCTTAGTTAATATTTGCAGACTACGTGCAATGTGCATTTGAAGTCACGAGATTGTATGTAAATAGTGATGTATTTTTTTCTGTGAAGGTTTGGCTTGGGGGGGGTACTCTGAAAACCACCTCTGTATATTAATAGAGACTCATATTAGCACGTTTTTCCTCCTGAAGGTAGTACTTTTCCCGTGTAACTCTGAGTTCTGCCATGACTGCACTGTGTATGATTTAAGCAAAGCTGCGTAGAAGTGATCAAAGCCAAGTCACCGAAGGGCATCGTCTGTGAGAGCTGTCCTAACCCCTCACATCCTGGGCATGAGCATACTAGGCTCTATCCCCTGCCCACACCTGTGGATGTGGGAAGCAGGCTAGGCTCTATCCCCTGCCCACACCTGTGGATGTGGGGAGCAGGCTAGGCTCTATCCACTGCCCACACCTGTGGATGTGGGGAGCAGGCTAGGCTCTATCCCCTGCCCACACCTATGGATGTGGGGAGCAGGCTAGGCTCTATCCCCTGCCCACACCTGTGGATGTGGGGAGCAGGCTAGGCTCTATCCCCTGCCCACACCTGTGGATGCAGGGAGCAGGCTAGGCTCTATCCCCTGCCCACACCTGTGGATGCAGGGAGCAGGCTAGGCTCTATCCCCTGCCCACACCTGTGGATGTGGGGAGCAGGCTCTATCCCCTGCCCACACCTGTGGGTGTGGGGATCATGCTAGGCTCTATCCCCTGCTCATACCTATGGATGTGGGGATCATGCTAGGCTCTATCCCCTGCCCACACCTGTGGATGTGGGTAGCAGGCTAGGCTCTATCCCCTGCCCACACCTGTGGATGTGGGGAGCAGGCTAGGCTCTATCCCCTGCCCACACCTGTGGATGTGGGGAGCAGGCTAGGCTCTATCCCCTGCTCACACCTATGGATGTGGGGAGCAGGCTCTATCGCCTGCCCACACCTGTGGATGTGGGGCTCATGCTAGGCTCTATCCCCTGCCCACACCTGTGGATGTGGGGCTCATGCTAGGCTCTATCCCCTGCCCACACCGGTGGATGTGGGGATCATGCTAGGCTCTATCCCCTGCTCACACCTATGGATGTGGGGAGCAGGCTCTATCCCCTGCCCACACCTATGGATGTGGGGATCATGCTAGGCTCTATCCCCTGCCCACACCTATGGATGTGGGGATCATGCTAGGCTCTATCCCCTGCTCACACCTATGGATGTGGGGAGCAGGCTCTATCCCCTGCTCACACCTATGGATGTGGGGAGCAGGCTCTATCCCCTGCTCACACGTATGGATGTGGGGAGCAGGCTCTATCCCCTGCCCACACCTATGGATGTGGGGATCATGCTAGGCTCTATCCCCTGCCCACACCTATGGATGTGGGGATTATGCTAGGCTCTATCCCCTGCTCACACCTATGGATGTGGGGATTGCTGAAGACAGGGCCAGCACAGCCAACCAGTCAGCTACCCTCCTTTCTCACAAGAGCAAGTGGGCCGTTCTCCGGGGCTTGTCCTTCATTTTGACTATTTATAGTGTTATTTTTAATGGGAAGAGCTCAGTTTCACGGGATTTCTGTCAAACCTCCTGTGCTTCTAATTGGATGCAAAAAGCTGGAATGTTTTTAAGGTTAAGATTTTTTTCTCCCAGACAAGTGACTTGACTTCACTAATGAACACATATCAGACAAGAAGGCAAATTCCAGACTATTCGTGCCTCAACCAACCAGCTGGGCACATACCTCCAGGTACTGCTCATGTCTCAAGAGGTTTTCTGCATGAACAATTATCACCTCCCCTTCCTTCATTCTAGTGGCAAGCCATGGCAAGTGTCTTTCTTGCAGTGTGGAGCTCAGCTGTAAAGTTAGATTTCACTGGCACAGAAACAGCAGCCAGGATGAGCACAGCATGCTGAGTGTGTTTTGGTTTTCACCATTCTGGTGGAGTTGTTCCTCCCTTTGAATAAGGAGACTGAAGGCACTCCTAAACAAGGAAGACAGACAGGAAGTTTTCAGATTCTCCTTCTTGAGTCTAGCTTTGGTTTAATCTATATTCAGTAACCATGGTAGGGAATTGGTGCTAAGAACAGAAAGGACCTTCAGAGGTTCATCCCTTATTGTGTTACTTTATAAAAGACAAAATTAATTACTCAACTTCAGAGTCAATGGCTGATAAACTCCATATTAGATCTCCTGTTTTCTAGGAGTCAGTGTTGGGGCAGCCTCCCCATCAGTCTCCCCTCCCCTCCCCTCCTCTCCCTGGTTCCTTGAGCTGTTTTCAGCAGTTGACATGGGGAAAGTTCAGTTGCAGTCACCCCTCTGTCTCTGTTTTCCTATCCTTTTCTTTTCCCTCCATCTATTAATTTGGTTTCTGAAACAGTAAAGGGAGCATTTACCTGCACTGCCTACCTTTCCTCATGGTCACACAAAAAGATATAGTTCAAGGAACCTCATGGAACTACCCCTGGGCTTTTGTATCTAATGTCTGTGTCCCCACATCAGATTCCTGGTGGCCACACTGGAATTCCACAAGGCTGAGCTGGTCACTGTGCTAACATAGCACAGCGCTCCTGGAAGAGGCAGGGGAAGCCCTGTGTTTCAGGAACGTGGTCTAAGCGGCTGTGTGTGCATGGATGAGCACATGTTCTTAGGAGTTTGGAGGTAATGGAGATGGCAGTATACTTCTATATTGTTTTAATCCTTTCCTCCTTCCCTTGTTGATTCTGTTACTGTTTTCGTAGTTTTTATGTTAAAAACCCCTGGTTAGGTGGTTGGAGAAATGGCTCAGTGATTAGGAGGAGCTTGCAGATGGTCCGATTTTGATTCCCAGCAACCATACATTGGTCCATAATCATCCAAAATCCAGTTGGGGAGCTGATGCCCTCTTCTGACCTCCTCAGTCACCAGCTGCACATATGGTACACACAAGCCAAACACACACACACACACACACACACACACACACACACACACACACACACACGCTAATTCTAAAGACCCTGGCTAGCTTTGCTGTGAAGGGCTTATAGGATGGAGGCATCTTCAGAGTTTCTAGGTCAGAATTAGCAGTCAAGGGTTTACATTTCAAAGTAGTATCTGGTCAAGAAGGGGAGAGGGAAATGGAGGTGCTGCTGGAGCCTCTGTTTCAGAACTGCGTAAAGCAGGCTCTGGCTGGTTTCCTGGCCCTCTTTCTGAAGCTTGCTGCTAAAGAGACAGAAAAAAGCTGTCTGTCCTGAGACTGGCAGCCTCTGGATGGAGCGAGCACCTGAATGGGGGAGGCTCTGGGGTGCAGCCTTTTCTTCTCTGTGATTCTGTGTCAGGTTTTGATTTTTGTTTTTTGCTACAACTACAACAAAAACACATAAATCAGCTGCACAAATGTCTGTCATTACTTAAGTTTTATTAGGTTTTGCTTTTCTGTTGGAAGCGATTTAGAAGTCAGTCTTGTAAAACCTCAGCCATCTCATGGTTAAATTAGTTTAAAAGAAAATATACAATATAGTGATTCCTTAATAGCCTTCCTAACTCCCCCCCACAACAACACAGCTCTCCCCGACCCTCAGAAGCACAGACCTCCCTCATCCCTAACAGCACAGCCCCCCCCCCCCCCACCAACAGCATAACCCCTCTCCCTGGCTTCTGATGCTTTCACAAGTGTCTGCACGTATACTTTCCCCATTTCCCAGAACCATTAGAAAGGCTGCTTTAGTGTTAGATAGCTAGACCCTTTTTCTGGTATAGCAGTCACAGTTCAGAGACTTGGCCTGTGCTAGTCTCACTATTAGAACCAGTTTGTACCAGTGTGTCGGCTCTTCAACTGCCTTGGTCTCCTGAGCGGCTGGGACTCCAGGTCATACTGTCTTACTTGACTTCCATTGGTATTTTTTAACAGAGAAGGAGCCTTTCATGAAATCTGAATCGGGCTGTGAATTTTCCAGGGAGCCCATCACCGTATGTTCCTTAGATTACAGAACAAACATGTAGCATGTAGAATTTGATTATTTTCATGGTATCTAGTCTGTCTGATAGTGCCTAGTTGGACTGTTTTTCATTGAAAAGATAGTAAGTAGCTCTGTGGAGTGAGTGGACTAGAAGTTAACACCAGTGACGTCTGAGCATCAACTTCGAGGTTATCTGCAAGTTCCTGTTAGGTCCTTGTGTTTATTGGTTTTGGAACGTGCGTTTGTGGGGTGAGGAGACAGAAGCCTGGGGTGAACGGGCTGGATAGACTAGCAAGAATTTCCAAGCTTCAAGTTCATTGTGAAACTGTGCCTCAATAAATAGTCTGCAAATGCACCTACACATGTGTACATGCACTTGTACATGTGTGCCTACACACATTTGAACATGTATACACACATGCACATACATGGCACACACAGTGCAAAAAATAATTGCATTTGAAATTTGGTCATGGAAGCAAAAGTTCAAACTGACTTGTGGGTTTACGTAGCGCAGGGGCCAGCATATTGGGAGGTGAGCCTGGGCCTGAGCCTTTGCTTGTCTTTGCTTGCTCTTCATGTATCCTGGCCCTGCTCCTAGAGCTCTGGTGGCCTTACCTTGCTCCTTTTGGTGGTGTTCTGTTGTTCTTTCTCTTGTCATCTGAAACTAATTTGTGCACTGTACTGCCAACTCACATCTTGAATTAATGTATGGAAATTTGGGTCATTGGCCCACTGAGTGAGGATCAGGACATTTTGTAACTAATTTGAAGGCAGCTTTGCAGACATAAGAACTTCAGCAGTGCTTCAGGCTTTGCCCTCTAAGACGACGTTCTTCCTGTGTACAGTTGCTCCTCTGGAGATGGGTCATCAGGTCTCTTCTGCAAATCAGGTTTTTCATGATTTGACTTTCATGTTTCATAGACTAGACGAGGGCCAAAGCGCAAAGAAAGGAGAAAAGGCACCAAGCCAAATGCCTAGAGAGATGGGGAAACTGGCGGGCCTGGTGAAGTTATTTTAAAATAAGGTAGTCTTTAACAAAGGCGTTAATTATTAACAGGGAGGGGCTGCTCCTTTCGTTTCTAGAGTGCCTGTTCCCCACTCTTGGAGCTCAGGAACTAATGGTGGGCGTTTTGTAGCTAGCAGCAAACCAGGGATATGCTCTCCTAGGAGAAGAGCTGTGACCACAAGGGCTCACGTGGCATCTGCCCCTTTCATTCAGATCACAACTGGTTGGGTACAAAGCACTGTGGCTTTAGTGTTTCGATGTGTGGTGAAAGGGAGAGGTTGTGAGGCCTGTGGTTGTTAACAGATTCTTTCAAGCTGGAAGTCTAGGTCTAAGAAAGATACAGAGGGAACTGGGGAGCTGTGTGCACATGCCCGCTGAGCTCAGTAGAGAGTATGCTCTAGACTCGGTCCACTTTATTTCTTCTGGTTGGATCTGTAGCATGTAAAGGTTAATGGGCTCCTTTAACCATACAGTGTGAGATCTCCTGACTGGTGGTAGATCCTGTGGGTTTGGAGCTTCTTGGACTAAAATACATGAATCTTAAGGTAGACTTGTCTAGTTCAAATCCACGTCTCTTGGGAAGACGGCAAGTAAACAAATCCCTTCTTAGGGTGGCTACTCCTGAGACTTTCTGACTCGGGTGCCCATCTTCACCAGAGAGTGCACACGGGCCCCTCAGCTGCTCTTGAAGTTGATGAGGAAGCAGTGATCACGGCAGATGTTGTTTTAGGGTGTATGAGGGGTTTCTGAGGCCTCACCCAGAGACCGCTCTTCTTCTGTGTATATAAGTAACAATTGGGTTTCCAGAGTAAAGGACGCCAGACGTATAATGTAGTCCTGAGATGAGAGAAAGTGATCATTAATACTGTGTGCGTGTGCTGACTTGTGTGTGTGTGTGTGTGTGTGTGAGAGAGAGAGAGAGAGAGAGAGAGAGAGAGAGAGAGAGAGAGGAAGGCAGGGAGGGAGGGAGGAAAGGGGAGGGAGGGGGAGGGAGGGAGGGAGGGCGGAAGGAGAGTGGGCTTGGGATATAGGACACAAGAGAGACTGAGTATAACAACTCTAAGGAGCTAACTGTGGAGGTGGAATGTTGGAAATTCACAAGTTGGAGGCCAACCTGTGCTACATAGCCATGACTCATCTCTGTAAGCCAAAGAAATCACAAGAAACACCTCAAAGCAGATGTGAGTTTCGTTGGGTACCTAAGACCAGAATGTTACAGGGGCTCCCAGGCAGGCCCTCTTATGAATGAATTTACTGTTGTGAATAATGGCTCCGGCCCTATTTTATGAAAACTATGTGGTGTGCTCTTGAATCTGTAATTCCCATCCCAAATCCTTACAGACAAATGTTGCTGGATAGCAAGCCTCCACCAAAAGATCCACTGCTTATCCTAACGTTTCTCCTACACACGCTTCATTCTTTAGCAGTCCTCTTGCTTGCCTGTCTCTCTCTGGGGTCCATGGTGCTAGGCTGTTTCTGTCCTAGAATAAATTTAGAGGCAACTTGATAGGTAGTTGCCTTAAGTATCTGGGTAGAGCCGATTGCTTCTGTGTTTCCCTTGCATTCTGGTCAGATGGTAAGTGCCCCATGTGTGCTCACACAGAAATGGCTGTTTAAATGCTGACTGCATGGTTATCTCTTCTACCTTAGTCTCCTACCTTATAGTCTGTTGAAGATAAAGTTAATGGTTTTCTAAAATTTTATATATGATGTATGATCTCTGTGTGTGTGTGCTGTGTATATGTTTGTGTGTATGCCATGCCATGCATGGGAGTCAGAGGGCATCTTTCAGGAGTTGTTTTTATGATCACACCTTACCCACTCTTGCAGAACTTGGAGTCTAGCTCTGTCCTGGGACACTCATGTGTGAGAGTCCTGCTCAGTGGGGTTGGGTAGGCCATGTCTTCTTGATATCAGGCCGTTATTCAACATGAAGAAAGCCAGGAAGGTTTTTAGAATGAACTGTCAGCCTTAGACTAGGTGGTGTTGAGTTTTTCTGTAGTCCTAGAGGGGACCTGGAATACTTGAATTTTGTGTCTAGTTAAGACTCACTCCAGTTTAAACAATGTTAGTTGGCTGTGTTGAACCACGTGCAGCATAAATAGCATTGACTGTCAACAGACCTTGGTTAGGGAAGCATTCTCTCAGCACCCTCTTGGTTAGGGAAGCATTCCCCCAGCACCCTCCTGGTTAGGGAAGCATTCTCCCAGCACCCTCCTGGTTAGGGAAGCATTCCCCCAGCACCCTCCTGGTTAGGGAAGCATTCCCCCAGCACCCTCCTGGTTAGGGAAGCATTCACCCAGCACCCTCCTGGTTAGGGGAACATTCTCCCAGTACCCTCCTTCCTAGCCTCCGAAACATCTGTCTTTCCTTTCTATACTCTTACATATTGGTGGGAATTCCAGGACCTACCAGGTCCAGGTGGGGTGGGGAAGGACCTACCATTGGTTTACTCCTGCCTTTGGGTGACAACAGAGAGTTCAGGTTCCGTGTAGTCTAGAAGATGGTCCAGGGAATGTTGGGCCATCTCAGTGGGAGAGGAGGGAGAGGACCTAGTGCTCATTGCTGCAGAAAGTGAGAAAGAGAGAAGGCAGAGTCACTGTCACTTTCTCCAGCAACTGCCGGAAGCTCCTGGATGGGAAGAGTAGGGGAAAAGAGCAGAGACTACTTCTTACTGAACAGGAGCCCCTCTATACAGCACTGTAAGCCGGCCTGCAGTGTGTGTGCGCGTGCATGTGTGTATGTATGTGAGCCTGCAGTGAGACACTAACAATAAATTATTCATTAGTCAAATAGCTTTGAATGTATAATTTTGAGGGAGTTTTTGTGAATGATAAAACTTTGGCCTTTAAATAAATATTTTCTTAAATTATTTAAAATTCGGTGTGTGTGATCTATATATATCACACACGTGCAAATGTGTGCACATACACATACACAGATATGTTTCCGTGCTCCTAGACTTTTCGTGCCACAGTGCATGAATACACATGTAGTTTTTATGGAACAGCTGTGATTCCCCAGGGATTTATTGGACTTTCTTCCTGCTGTGCTGTCACACCGACTACATGAGGAAGGTGCAATTATGGAAGAGAAGAAAGCTCTTTTGAATTTATGATATTTTGAATATAGTGTGAATTTCATTTATTCCTTGTAAACAAGGGAATCAGCTTTGGGGCCCAGCTGGTTTGGGTGTGAAATAGATACAGGGGAGCCCAAAGAGTGTCTGAGAAAGAGAGATCCTATGTGTCCGACTCAAAGAAATGATCAAGGAGAAATAATTAGAACATGGGTGATTATCAGATTACTTAGTCTTTTAACGTGATAATTGAGGCTGCAGTGTATGTATTAACCTCAGTTTGCTCGTGTTAAATGCTTCTAAATTATGTTGATCTTAATGAAAGAGAAAGTATAGTTCTTTGGGAATGTAACCTCTGTTTTGGTCATTACCTTATGATGACCACTGTAGTTTCTGGTTGTCATTTTTACTGTCTCCAAATGTGACCCCAAATTAAAGGCACTTGTTGCTCTGGCAGAGGACCTCAGTGCAGCTCTTAGCAGCCACATTGGGTGGCTCACGACGAGTCTGTAGCTCCAGCTTCACCGGACAGAACACTCTGGCCTCTGCGGTGTCTGCACACATGTAGCATACACATAAACAATTATTTTAGAAAATGCAATCTCATTTTATTCTCAGATAAAATGGGGTGGGGTTGTTACCATTATTCATGTTTTAAAGTTTTGAACTAAATTCTGGGAGCCTGATTTTGGTCTTCGAATTCTGCTTATTTCCTTGTCCTTCCCTGGTTCACTGTGGGGATGGACATAAAACTTAGCAGCTGCGCTCTGTGACGAGGGTGCATGGAGTCCTACAGAGAACACCTGGATTGCTCATAACTGTAGTCATGGGCCTTTTATTTTTTTATTTTTTGTAAGCATGGGTGTTTCTCTTGTCTCTTGCAGATAGCAAGTTGAGGGCAATTCTCCATGAATGTACGTCACCATGATGATGACCGACCAGATCCCCCTGGAACTGCCACCCCTGCTCAACGGGGAGGTGGCCATGATGCCCCACTTGGTGAATGGAGAAGCAGCCCAGCAGGTTGGTGACCTTGTTTGACAGGGAGGCCTTACCTGGTATTTGATTGATTTGGGGATTCAGAAGTCTTCGCCTTCTGAACTTTCATGGTTCTAGAGATGTTTTTGTTATCAGATAAGTATTGTATGATTTTTAAAATACTTGAAAAAAATTGAGATCAGAAACTCAGCTAATATTCTTAAAGAACCAAAAATATGTTAGTTTTTAAATGACTCATTGTGAAACCATTCATTCATTCATTCATTCATTCATTCATTATACTTGACAAATCTGCACATGCCCAGACGAACCTACCCAGAATTCTGGGATGACCATTCCTCCATGGGACCTGGGGTGACCCTTCCTCCATGGGACCTGGGGTGACCCTTCCTCCATGGGACCTGGGGTGACCTTTCCTAAATGGGACCTGGGGTGACCCTTCCTAAATGGGACCTGGGGTGACCCTTCCTCCATGGAACCTGGGGTGACCCTTGCTCTGTGGAACCTGGGGTGACCCTTCCTCCGTGGAACCTGGGGTGACCCCTCCTCTGTGGAGCCTGGGCTGACCCCTCCTCTTTGGAACCTGGGGTGACCCCTCCTCTGTGGAGCCTGGGGTGACCCCTCCTCTGTGGAACTCCTAAGGTTTCCGTATGAGAATATTTACCAGATGCTCTACTCCTGTGCCATTCATGGCTTAACAGTGTGGCACACAGCAGCTGTTTAGGAAGGCAGCTATGTAGTTCTTAGGGAAAATCTGAACTGTAAGGTCAGTTGCCCTTTTATCATTGGAACTGAATTGTCTCTAATAATGTTATTTTTTTTAAAAAAAAAACTGACAATCAAAATTGTGCTTGTTCTATCTTGTAATTATCTAAATATTTTTTCTTTGTACATTTCTGTGTTGGTTAGGGTTTCTCTTGCTGTGAAGAGACATCATAACAGTAACAGCTCTTAAAAAGAAAGAACATTTAATTGGGGTGGTTTACATTTTCAGAGGTTTAGTCCATTATCATTGTGGTGCGGCATGGTGGCATGCAGACAGGCATGGTGCTGGAGAAGGAGCTGAGAGTCAGTCTTGTATCTTGACTCATAGGCAGCAGGAAGTGTTCTGAGACACTGGGCGTGGCTTGAGCTTTGAGCTTGACCTGAAAGCCTGCCTCCATAGTGACACACTTTTTCCAACAAGACCACACATACTCCAAGGTTACACCTCCTAATAGTGCCACTCCCTTTGGGGGCCATTTTCTTTCTTTTTTTAAATAATTTTTTAAACTTATTTTGTAAACTAAGCACAGTTTCTCCTCCCTCCTCTCCTCCCAGTCCCCTACCTCACTTCCTTTCTACTCCCCCACTCCTCCTCTGTCTCCATCCAGATGGGGTAAGGCCTCCCATGAGAATCAAAGTGAGGCAGGACCAAGTGCTTTCCCCTGCTTCAAGGGTGAACAGGCATCCCACCACTGGCAATAGGTTCCAAAGAGCCAGCTCATGCACCAGGGACAGGTCCTGCTTCCTCTGCTAGGGGCCCCACAAAAGCCCAAGCTACACAACTGTCACGCAGATGCAAAGGGCCCAGGTTGGTCCCATACCGGCTCCCTAGCTATCTGTCTAGAATCCATAATCTCCCACAAGCTCAGGGAAACTATATCTGTGGGTTTCCCCATCATGATCTCAATCCCCCGCTTGCTCATATAATCCCTTCCCCCTCTTCAACTGGACTCATGGAGCTCAGCCCAGTGCCTGCCTGTGGATCTCTGCATCTGCTTCCATCAGGTACTGGACAAAGGCTCCATGATGACAATTAGGGTGGTCACCAATCTGATTGCAGGGGAACGTCAGTTCAGGAACGCTCTCTACATTGCTAAGAGTCTTAGTTGGGGTTGTCCTTGTGGATTCCTGGGGGTTTCCCTGGCACCAGGTTTCTTCCTAACCCCAGAATGGACCCCTCTATCATGACATCTCTTTGATTTCCCTCCCATTCCTTCCCGCCCCATCCTGATCCCTCATGTTCTCATCCCCCATCCCCTCTCCCTACTCCCCTGTGCCCCCAGTTTACCCAGGGCATGTTCTCTTTCCTCTTCTCGGGGAGATCCACGCATCCCTCACATGGTTCTCTTTGTTACCTATCTGCTCTGGGGCTGTGGGTTGTAGCCTGGTTAGCCTTTGCTTTACAGCTAGTATCCACTTAGGAGTGAGTACAGACTGCACTGCATTTTTTTTTTTTTGAAGCATAAACATATTGTTTTTTGAATGGTTGAGTTGGGAGTAAACTTGAAAAATAGTTATCCAAAGCATATTAATAATTCAAGTAAGTTGAACAGTGACCTGTCTGATATGAGCTTCTGCTCCCCATTGCCCCATCATGACCTGTTATTGACATGTCGTACTTGGTCAGGTACCTAACAGAGGTGCCTATGGGTCTGACCTTGATGCTCAATCATTTATTACTTTCCTCTGTATTGTGGTGTTCTACCAACAAAATATATCTATGAATGAAATATATCTAACAAGGGCTAGAGAAATGACTTAGCAGTTAAGAACATTTGTTCAATTCCTAACATGTTGGGTAAGCCACTTGTAACTGCAACTTTGGGGGGATCTGCCATCCTCTTCAGGCCTTCATGGGTACTACACATGAATACACACATGAGTACACACACGTGCACACACACACCTTTCTCACACATCATCAAATAAAAACAAAATGAATCTTATAAAACAAAAAACTGCATACAGCTAACGTGTGCTTTCTAGTGTTGGTTGTTTGGGTGTGGCTCACCCCTTATCATCTCGGTAGCAGTACTTCTTTCTGTCTGGATCAGACCCTGTCACACTGTGTAACACCTACTCTTTTATACACATAAACAGCCACACCGTACTCAGCTAACAAGCCCGGCTCATGGCTGCTCTGCTTCCTCCCCTCCCTCTGCAGTGGACTGATGGCCGAGTCCTCCACCTCTCTTTTCCTCCCAGCCTTCAGCTTTGCAGTCTCCACAGTGTCTTCTCACTGTACGGTTCTGGTATTTCATTCTAAACTCTGGGCTTTCCATTGGCAGTGCCTGCTGAGTCCATACCTTGCCAGGTCTGTTTCATTTCTGTGACTACCTGGGCCCTGTGCCCATGCCTTGCCAGTGCCTGGCACTTGTCTTCACTGGTCTGTCTGCTTCTGATTTTTTGCTCAAGTCTCTGGACAGAAGCCAGAGCCATCTGCTCAAAATACAGTGTCTTTCATGCTCATCCCTTATTCAAAGCCACCCTGTCGCCCCTGGAGCAAATCCTGTCTCGTAGCCTGGTAACCTTGCCGTGCCCTGGCCTTTTCTCTATCACTGACTGGACTCTCCTTTCCTCTAGTCTTGCAGCTGTTTTTGGAAAGCTATGGTAGTGCAGTAAATGGTTTCAGGATTTTAAGTTCTGTCTCCCTCATATTTACTCATTAATAGAGTTTTAGAATCCAAGGTATTCAAATGTAATTAGCTTGGACAGCATCAGGACTCCCCGTGGAGCTGCAGCCCGGCTTCTCAAAGCCACCTTTCCTTGTTGCTACATCCCAGATTTGTGCTTTGGTGACTTTGCCCTCATTTTTATGATTCAGTTTGCCCAGAGAAGACTTTTGTAGCTTATTAGCCTGCATAAAGAGCCCTCAGTTTCAGAATTTTCCAGTCTTCCTTCAAAAGTGAACTCGGCCACAGAGACATGACTGATGACCGGAAAGACTGGGTGTCCCAGAAGAACACATAGTACGTTCCTACCCTGTGCTCCGACACTGACTTAGTAAATCTGCTCCACCAGGAAGAATTCTAGAAAGCTAAAAGTGGAAAATTTATCAATTTATATATTTTGTAAATAGATGCCAAGCTTTTCCAATTGGAGAGTACACTTAAATAATATCACGGTGTCTGGGATGGGAGTTCACTACTCAGTAAAGTATTGGGCTTGTGTCTGATCCCCAGAACCCATGATAAAATAACAAACAAACCAACTAAACTGCAGTGGGGGCATACCGTGATCCCGGTGCTGGAATAGTCGAGACAGGGATCTGTAAGTCCTTCTGGCCAGCTGGTTTAGACGACTTGGCAAGTTCCAGGTCAGCGAGAGACTGTCTCAGAGCAAAGTTGTCTATGTTTGAATAGCAGCACAGGAGTTGTTCTGACCTCTACATGGATGTATAGGCGTGTACAACGGCCCCACATGCGCATGCATATGAGCTTGCATAAACACGTGTGCTCATCCGTGTGCACTTGCACAAACATGTATATGCACACACAACATCATGGAGAGTGTTTCAGCCTTCTTAATCTGTGTTAATCTGGAAGATTTAACATGTACACCTAACTATTTGGTATAGGTGGACTTTCTTTGGGCTGCCAGCTCTAAATAATGACACAGAGACTTATTAATTATGAAAACTTGGTCTTAGCTTAGTCTTGTTCCCAACTAGCTCTTAAAACTTAAATTAATCCATTTATGCTCATTACCTCTGCTCAGTACTGTGCGTCCCACTTCCTGCATGTCTGGCTAGCAGATCCCCCCTCTCTTTGCAGAGTTTCCATTTCATCTCAGAAACCCCATCTAGCCTCTCCTGCCTAGCTATTGGCTGTTAAGCTCTTTATTAAACCAATCAGAAGGTGCCTTAACAGAGTCAGATCTTCACAGTGTACAGAAAGATTATCCCACAACAATTTGATGTTAATGTAAATTTTCTTAAAGGGAACATTGTTTTGTAAGCAAACTATTTGAAATCTCTTCCTCAGTGGTACCAGACCAAGATCCATCATGCATGGGTGATGAATGGTAAGCAGTGCCATGGCAACTTCAATACCACTTGCTGCAGGCAGTGACCCCCGGCCACAGGCTTCTCCTGTGAGGAGCTGGGTCGAATGTTTGTGAGGAGCAGGCACACCTTGCCTGTGTTTACTGTGCTCTTAGTATTTCAGAGCTGTGCAGAGGACACTCAGCACTTCTGCCAGTGCAAAGGGCCTATGCCGGCTAAGGGAGCCGACGTTAGCCTTATCCTCCTCCTGTCTGAAGCTTTCTGGGTTGCATTAGTTCTAGTCAGGATTTTCAGCTGTGTTCTGACTCTAGTCTAGATAAGTGAAACCATTATTTTCATTATTTGAAGTCATGCTATGTTTAATACTTTGTCTTGTTGTTTTATGTAGGTAAGAGAAACGGGGAAATGAGTGGATAGTGGAAGACAATATTTTTAAAGAAAGTTATCCTCATCCTAAATGAAAATTTAATAGATACATTATCATTTAAAAATGAAGAGCAGAATATTTTGTGAGCAGGGATGACTTACCCTGCAGTCCTTCCTTAGCTTCCTTGGCCTTTTTTAGCAGCTATCTTGAGATAGTCACACACATGTACCTCACGAATTTACATGAACAGTCATGGAACTTTGTGTGCTGGTCAGTTTTTACCATACTGAAAGATAACCTGAGATGAACTTCTTGAGGTAAGAAAAGTTAATTTTGGCTCAGTGTTTCAGAGGCTCCTTGTCTTTGGGGCCAAGCAAGGCAGAGCATATGATGGACAGGGCACAGTGGGCAGAACTGCTCACTTCATGAAATGGGAGGGAGGGAGAGAAGAGGGGAAGGGAGAGAGATGGGGGAGGGAGGTATGGAATGTGTACCAACGTTTTGTTTCTTCTTCTTTGCCAATTAGTACATATTATGAAATAGCACATTTGTTTGGGCCATCTGTCAAGTGAGTTCATTGCTTTCTCCTCTCTGTGACAAAGACTTGAGAAGCAGCTCGAGGGTTCAGCTTGTTTTGGTTCAGTCTGAGGGTACAGTCCACAATGACGGGACAGTCAAAGTGAGGGTGTGAGCCAGGGGACCACTGATGGTCGCGAACAATGGATGCTGGTGCTCAGCTCACCTTTGGATTCACAAAATCCAGTTCAGTGCACCAGCCTTGGGTGGTGGTGCCATCTCCCCACCTCAGCTGACCTGGTAGACTGTCACAGGTGTCTGCAGAGGTGTGTTTCCTGGGTTACTGTAGCTAACCCTGGTAGACTGTCACAGGTGTCTGCAGAGGTGTGTTTCCTGGGTGACTTTTGGTCCTGCAACTTGGCAGTCAGTATTCAGAGGCTGACATTTTGGTTGTTTGCACTCTTTGGGCAGTGTAAGCAGTGGTGCCGTGAACACATGTGCAGGTCCTCTGTGCATATGCTTTCATGTCTCTCAGCTACATCCCAAGAATGATGGGCAACAGCCCCCTCTGGAACTGCTATTTCTCAAGTGTCCTTTTCTTTAAGTGTTTTAAATGTGTTTATTTTGTGTGGGCTGGTGTGGCACGGTGGGAAGCAGCAGAGGTGAGGACGACTTGCGGGACTTGAATCTCTCTGCACACCGGTTCCAGGGACCCAGCTTGGATCCCAGGGTGGCGGTAAGGGCTTTCAGCCTTCTGAGCTGTCTTTTCAGTCCCCCATACAGCAGATCCCATAGAGGCTGCAAGACCCTTCAGCCTGGTGAGCTGTCTTTTCAATCCCTCCGTACAGTCTGTCCACCGCACCCCCACAGTCGAACTCTGGATAAGCAGAGATCACCAAAGCTAAATAAACTTTGCTTCTCTTTAATAACGAGTTATTTACTGTTCTTGGTATAAAATGCAGATTTTGATCTGGTTTTTAGCATAAGATGCAGCAGGTGGTTTGAGCATGAAAGGAGTCAGTATCTACAGTTTCTGACAACATTCTGATCTGGAACTGTAAGGGCTCCCAGGAACTGTAAGGTGAAGGACAGATGCTCACACAAGCTGCTGGAGTGAGGGGACTTGCTAAGGTGTCCCCAGACCTTGTCACTTACGTGTGGAGAGAAGGTAATGGTTGAGTTCACTGAGGGTCGGCTCCAGGGGCAAGGGACCTGGACTATGGTCCTTAACACTGTGTAGCGTTTGGAATAGGACATGTGGTGAATATTCTTTTTGGGATGTTTCTTATCTCTGGCTTCCTTCTTAGTTTTAAACTTCTAGAATATTTGTTTTTAAGCTTCTGTTTTTCCTTTTTTAAAAGCTTCTTTAGGAATTAATCTGAAATGTAAAGACATTCATCAGTCTAGCCAGCCCAGGATAATGCCCTCTGGCTTGTTCTGGGACCAGGCTACAGAGATCTCATTTCTAATTGTCTTGACTTGGTTTATTCCTAGGGGCTGGACTGTACCACTTTGTTTTATTGAGATTGAGCTTTTTTTCCAGATTTTTTTTCCTGTTTTGTTTTGAAATCTTTTATTTCACCAGGACAGACTCTACAGCCAGAGTTCTCCTGATGTTTTTGAATACATGCCTCTAGGCAGTGTGCTAGGCTGAGGAGTTTCCGTGCTTCATACAGTGCTCGTCACTGGTGTGTCTGTGACATCAAGCATTCTCTTTTACTTCCGTGACCTTTGCCGTCTTGGCTGAGCTCTTCTTAATAACATTTCCCCCCCACAGCTTCCCTCTTGCGTTCAGTGCTTCCAACCTCACACAGCATAGGATTGGCCCCATGTGGAGTTGTACTTTTACAACTCACCGTTTCTGCTTAAAACCAGTGGAAAGGAAGTCTTACAACTAATGAAGTGGATAAAAATGGATAAATACCTCTTGCTTATTCAAATGAGAATGGGAGCAGCCATTGAAATGGCAGCTGCTGCTCTACTGGTGAATAGTGCCATGTACCTCTCCTCCTCTGGTATAATGTCTGTTTGGAACAGGGTCTTCAGCTGGAATGGGTAAGGAAGCACGTCTTGGCCGTGGGCCACACTGTTCAGCATCTGGTACATAGGATAGTCACAACTTGTATAGGCGTTTAGCCTTCTTTCAGACTGGTCCCCAGCTTCTCTCCATCATTCAAATCCAGAGAGACCAAAGAATGAGAGGGTAGGGTTCGTGGGATGGATTATGGATTGATTAATAGATACGGTCATCTTAAGGATTTGCAAATGTCTTCTGTGGCAGCCACTTCTTAGGCACTGGAGACACATAAATAGACACGACCCTTGCCTGAGAGGAACGAGCAGTTCAGTTGCTGCTAAAATCTGTCCCCAGCTTCTGTATTTACGTATGTGTTAGGCTACGTGAATGCTTGGGATGCAGAATATACCAGAGCATAGAGGATAAACTGAGGAAATGGAATAGGGAGGAAAACCGTGAGCTGGGCAAAGGGACACCAACCTTGCCCTAGGATCTTCTGATGTTGGCAGCCATTAGGTGTCTCGGATCAGTTAACCTTTGTCCTGCCCAGTCCCACAGCCATCCAGTCCCAAATAAACACACAGAAACTTATATCAATTATAAACTGTTTGATCTATTGTTTATGTTTATCACTAACTACCTCTTACAGCTTAAATTAACCCGTAATTCTTACCTATGTTTAGCCACGTGGTTTGGTACCTTTTCTCAGTAAGGCATTCTCATCTTGCTTCCTCTGCTTCTGGATGACAACTGTCTCTCTGTTTTTCCTCTTCCCAGAATTCTCTTAGTCTGATCACCCTGCCTATACTTCTGGCTGGCTACTGGCCAATCACCATTTTATTAAATTAATATGATTGACAACTCTTTACAGTGAACAAGAGCATTATCCCACAACAAACCTACTTAAGTTTTATTGAACGATCGGGTTCTGTAAAGATTATTTGTTCAATGGAGAGTTAATATTTTAAGTTTAACATGAGCAAATCTCTTGTGAATAGTTTTTGATTTCTCTTTAATGAATCCTCTTGTGTGCAGGTGCATGTGTGCAGGTGCATGTGTGCATGTGCAGGCCGAGGGTGAGGGTCGTCTTTACATGTTGCCGCAGGAACACTGTCTACGTCTATGGAATGGTCTCTCACTGCTGGAGCTTACCAGTTAGGCTAGGTCAGCTAGCCAGTGAGCCCCAGGGATCCTCTGTTTTGTTTCTTTATTTGTTTATTTTTGTTTTTCGAGACAGGGTTTCTCTGTGTAACAGTCCTAGCTGTCCTGGAACTAGATCTTGCAGACCAGGCTGGCCTTGAACTCAGAGATCCACCTGCCTCTGTCTCCCAAGTGCTGGGATTACAGGCGTGTGCTGCCACCACCTTTCAGGGATCCTCCTTTTTTTTTTTTCATCTCTCTTCGGGCATTTTTATGCTGATCATGGGGATCGAGCTCAGATCTTCTTCCTGCTTTCAAGGCAAGTGCCTTACCCAATGAGCAGCCCCCCCCCCCCCCCCCCCAAGCTCTGATATCTTACTTGAACTTTTGCTTTTAGTTTTTTCTTTAGGAATTCTGCTTAACCCTCAGTGTTCCAATCTGGTGGTTAGTCGCCCTGTGTGGTCTGTTTCTCAGCATCACTGACTCCGTGGAATCACAGACAGCGAGCATCTCTCATCCAGAGCAGTTTCCCAGCTGCAGAAAAGCCAGCCTTGATACCAGGGTCTCCTTGCAGCTTTAGAAAAAGTGTGAGTTCTTCCAGTCTGTGGTCTAGTAGTTCAGTCCTTTTTGTGTTAGGTTTCTTCTCACTACAGAGGCTTCCAAAAAGGCACAGCATGGACAGAGTCCTGGCCTTGGGAAGGTGAATGTTGATCTGTATTTTTGGAAGATGTTGTTATATGTGGCACCCGCAATAATTAGGACACACAACATGTAATTATGACATTTCTGAACTGTCTGGGTTGAAAGACACTTCAGAATTGAATTAGCCAAAGGCAACAATGGTCTGCAGTAGCCAGCAAACGGCGGTAGTGGAGCTGCCTTCAGGAGATGAAGGCAGACACTGGTGTGCTTGGGCTGCACTGCACAGCAGAGGCAGTGAGAGCCTCTGATGGTTCAAGCTTTACCATTGTTAGCAACTTGGCTGTCTTTGTCTGATTCCGTGTCATTAGGAGAAAGAAGTCCTGTCTCTCTTGTTCACTCTGTGTCCCACATCTCACATGCAGGAAATCTTTGTGAATGGATGAAGGATGAGAGAAATGAGCAAATTTGATTCATTTAAAACAGAGTTTAAACAACTGGCTACTTTTTAAATTTGCCATAAGCCTTTACACATAAAATTCTTTATTGTTTTTGTGTGTACATGTTTGTTTGCATGTGTGTGGTACATGCAGACAGAGACTGTGTGTGTGTGTGTGCATGCAGTGCGGGGTATGTAGACCATGCATGTGCGTGTATATGGGTGTATGTGTGGTAATGCATACCGTGTGTATGCGTGAGCATGTGTGTATATGGGTGTATGTGTGGTAATGCATACCGTGTGTATGCGTGAGCATGTGTGTATATGGGTGTATGTGTGGTAATGCATACCGTGTGTATGCGTGAGCATGCGTGTATATGGGTGTATGTGTGGTAGTGCATACCATGTGTATGCACGAGCATGTGTGGAGATGGGAGGCAACTTTTGTGGAATCCATTCTCTCCTTCTCTCTTTACGTAGGTTACAGGAATTGACTTCAGGTTGTCAGGTTGGGGGTGAGGCAAGCACGTTTACCTGCTCAGCTACTCCCCCCCCCCTTAGTTTTTCTTATTAATGTTTTATTACACCTGTGTACCTCTTTTTGATAACAGTTAAAAGGAAAAAAGGAGACTAATTTTCCAAATAGTTGGCCTTCTATGTCTCTGGGCTTCTTATTCTCAGATTCACCCAATTGCTATGGATTGAAAATATTTACAGAAACGAAGGCAAATGGTGTCGTCAAGCAACATGTGCCCTTGGTCATTAACCCCTAAGTAATAATCCAGTGTTGCATATTTGCATAGCATTTGCATTTAAAGATGTTGTGAAGCCTGCAGAATATGTATGAAGGTTATATGCAGATATTCTGCCCTTTGTTGCTCCTCTGTGTTCCCACGAGCCTGTAACTGAAAATGACCCTGGACACCACACGCTTTTGCCTCTGTCTCCCAAGTATCGTTAGATGGGCAGCCACCATCCCAGCTGAGGGACCCGAGTCTTTTTACATTTTGGTGGCTACTGGTGGAAGAATGGGGCCTCTAACCAATTCCCCTTAAATCCTGAGGAACAACTGTTGATAAGAGAGGAAAGTTAGGATGAAACCCTGAACTTTGGGAGCTCATTTGCTTATTTGGGAGTCCAACAGTTCTGACTACACTGGCTTGGATGTCCTAAGGTATCAGCAGGGGACTGGCAGGAGTAGCCGCTGCGTCTGCTGGGCTGTGGTTCTCAGCCTGCAGTCTGACCACATGGCACTTGGCCTCAGAGTTTCACTCAGTTTCATTTGAATATTTTAAACTTATTGACCCTTGCTCTTGCATCTCATGCATACCATAGCTTAGTTTTGAAAAAATTATTCTTTGACAATTTTATATATGTGTATTGTATTTTTATTATGATGGGAATCATTCCCATTCTTAGGCATACTTAATGTCCTCAAACAGATTCAACCTTTCTGTTGGACTTGCCTGATGATGTATATTGTGAAGCAGGAAGCTTGGGTGGCTGTTTTTGTAGGAAGGTGTCTGTAACAGGTTAGAGCCTACATATTGTTTGTGGCCCCAGCTTTTCAGTGAATAACGTTTGAACTTCTCTATAGAGTGCTTACCAAACCTGATGTATTGGTTCCTCAGTTACAGTTCAATTAGGGGACAATGGACAGTTTCAAGGTCCAAGTAAGCATTCTAGAGGTAAAGATGTAGCTTCTTTAAATGGAGTCTTGAGTGGGAGTTTTTTAAAAAGTAAACTTTTCTGTTACTGCCTAGCTGAAATTTTTTTGCAAAACATAATGTGGTATTTGGAAAGAAATGTCCCCCAGAGGTAGTAGAAGGAGTGGCTTTGTTGGAGTAGGTGTGGTCTTGGTGGAGGAAGTGTTTCACTGTGGATGGGGCTTTGAGGTCTCATATATGCTCAGGATACCACCCAGTGTCTTGGTCTACTTCCTGTTACCTTTGATCAAGATACCGCCAGAACCATATGTGTAGCACCTGCATTAGAGGATGGTACACGAGCCGGGAATTAGGCCGGAGATTTAAAAACATACACATACAGACAGAGACACGGGGACATTGGTCATCCTGAAACACGAATGCCAACTTTAATGTGCTCCAGGGAAGCTTATATAGGGATCCTTAATTGATAGCCATGCCCCAGCTCTTGGGATTTCCAGCTGTAAAATCCACCAGAATTCACTGCCCTGCCATCGGGAAGTCATGAGGGTCTCATGCTCAGAGCAGCTGCAGGCACAGGTAAACAAGTTGTTTCACTCCAGCAGGCAAAGGGTATGAGGCAGGCAAAGAAAGTCAGGGGGCCAGGTGTCTGCAGCCCCCAACAAATATGTGCCTACATGCCACCATGTTCCCTGCTGTTGCAGGACATTTGATCACACTATGAAACCAAGATTGCCTTGTTTACTGGAGAAACCTGCTTCTAGCTGGGGTGTGGCTCAGCCCTGACACATGCCTTTTACCCAAGAGCCTCTGCTTAAATGTTGTAAACATGATTAAATACAATCGATCTTAGGTTAGGGGGCAGAGCAAGCAACCAGTTGACAGGAAATATTCATAGAGAGAAAGAGGAAGTCAGGAGGATGGATAGAGAGATGCACAGGAAGTAGAAGGGAGGGACATTCAGTTTGAGTTTTGTTTGAGATGGTGGCATAGGAGAGAGTTCTTTCTGTGGCATGTTGGCAGAGAGGGAAGGCCAGCCGGGTGCTTTCGCTGCCTCTCTTAGCTGGCAGGCTTTCACCCCAGCATTTGGCTCCTGAGTGTTTATCAGTAAAATTAAATGATTGAGAATTAAATAAAAAAAAATCCTGCCATAGTGATAATGGACTAAACCTCTGAAACTGTTAACCACTTCCTCGATTAAATGTTTTCCTTTATGGAAGTTGCTGTGATCTCTTCGCAGCACTAGAGACTCACAGTTCAGGATGCAGTCCACATGAAGCAGCTGCCGCGTGGCATCCACAGTCAGAAAGCGATGGAATGGGGATGTTCTATCGAAAACTCACCAAGGCCAGCTGGCCTGGGTTTGAAAAAACCTGGGATAAAACCGGACTCGCTGAACATAGCGGACAATGAGGATTACTGAGAACTCAAGAACAATGGCAATGAGTTTTTGATCCTACTGCACGTACTGGCTTTGTGGGAGCCTAGGCAGTTTGGATGCTCACCTTACTAGACCTGGTTGGAGGTGGGTGGTCCTTGGACTTCCCACAGGGCAGGGAACCCTGATAGCTCTTTGGGCTGACGAGGGAGGGGGACTTGATCGGTGGAGGGGGAGGGAAATGGGAGGCGGTGGCGGGGAGGAGGTAGAAATCTTTATTAAATAAATAAACGGGAAAAAAGAAAGCGATGGAATGAACACACAGTACAAGGGCTCCTCTTGTTTGCTTTGTTTATACAGTCTAGGACCCCCATCTGGGGAACCGTCCCATGACCAGTTCATGTAACCTAGATAGTCGCCACAGGCATGCCCGTCTCCCAGCTGCTCTAGATTCTGTCGGGTTAAGAACCCTAATCATAACACACATGTAGGAATGTGTTTGTTTGAACATAATGAGATTTCCAACCTGTAGTCTTTTTGTTTTGAATATGTATTTGCCACATTGGATGTGATATGATAGCTTTTGATGTATCATATAATAAAAATAATTTATATGTGCGGGAAGATTAGATTTTTCTAAATCCAGAATATGTTAAGACATATGTTAGTACATAATTGCTTCTGGTAGGCATTTTGTGGTCTAATAATAGATGTAAAAACCCGGTACAACCCTTTGGATATCATTGTGGTGATTTCTCAGAAAATTAGGAAACAACCTTCCTCAAGACCCAGCAATACCACTTTTAGGTATATACCCAAAGGATGCACAATCATGTTACAAGGACATGTGCTCAGCTGTGTTCATAGCAGCTTTGTTTGTCATAGCCAGAACTTGGAAACAACCTAAATGCCCCTCAACCGAAGAATGGATAAGAAAAATGTGGTACATTTATGCAATGGAGTACTACACAGCAGAAAAAAAATGATTTCTTGAGATTTGCAGGCAAATGGATGGATCTAGAAAACATTATATTGAGTGAGATAACCCAGACCCAAAAAGACAAATATCACATGTACTCATTCATAAGTGACTTTTAGACATAAAGCAAAGAAAACCAGCCTACAATTCACAATCCCCGAGAACCTAGACAGTAATGAGGACCCTAAGAAAGACATACATGGATTTAATCTACATGGGAAGTAGAGAAAGTAAATTAGGAGTAAATTGGGAGCATGGGGACCATGGGAGATAGTAGAAGGTGAAGGGAGAGGCAGGGAGGGGAGCAGAGATAAATGTATAGCTCGTTAAAATCAATAAAAAAGTTTAAAAATATGACGATGATGACAGCATGACTGTTACGTTCCGAAGGTGACCATAGCAAACAGGTCACATAATTTAGAAACATGAATCTCCTTATCCTGAATATAGATATTCGCCTTCATTTTCCACATGTAAAACACACCCTTCTAAGTAGGTTGCCATTAATGTGTCATCATTCTAGGTAACTTGGATTCAGCTCCTTTCAGGTTATACTACTCCCTCTGTTTACGTGGCCATTGTCCCCCCGTCACATCCCTCTTAGCCCTCGTGTTATAATAACGTGAAGCCCCAGGAACAGTAGAATTCCATGCTGTCAGACTCTGGCCTATGCTGGTAACTGCTTCTCGGCCTCTTGGTTTTATGTCACAGACAACCACCAGATCAGATCACCCGAAAGACAGCGTGTATTTTGAGATGCAAGTGTGGTTGGTGTCTCCCCAGCTGTCCTGGAACTCACTTTGTAGATCAGGCTGGCTTTGAACTCAGAAATCTGCCTGCCTCTGCCTCCCAAGTACTGGGATTAAAGGCGTGCACCACCACTGCCTGGCTTCTACTTTACTTCTTATACTCTTTTGTATTTATAAAGTAACTTGCTGTGGTTGAGTGCTTAAAACCTCTACCTTACAGTAATTGTCCCCCACCTCACGCTGCTTGAGCCTCTCAGTGAACATTCCTTAAAGACATCATCTCACCAGCATGAGCACTTGCTAGAGAGGACAGTGACTGGTTCTGAGTTGTTTACCCCATAACCTCGGGGAACACGTAGGACAACAGTCTGTGAATTTGACTCTAAAGATACTCCATTGCTTTAACAATGTGATAAACAAAGATGTGTTTGATTAGACTTACGGTTTCCCCTCAAGTTCAACGTGTGATTTGTAAACTTGCTGGTCACTGGAAAACCTTGAGTCTCAATGAACGGTCACTTGAGCACAGTAGTTGAACCACTGGAAAGAATGGATTTTAGTTCAAAGTTTGATTCCTTTGCTTCTTCTGAAGAAAGGGAAGGACGCTGGAGTTGAGGGCTTATGAAGTGGGAGTGTCTGTGCTTAGCACTGACTTAATCATCAGGTGTCATACAGCATGTGGGCTGAAGCCTTCTGTATTTCTAGAGAGGCCAGAGGGCAGAAAGGTTAGGGCTTACAGCTGAATAGTCCCACAGCTGGGTCTTGAACTCACCTCTTTTGGGAACTTCCAGGAAGCTAGAGTTGCCTGGGTTGGGCCTTTCTTCATTTGTAGTGTATAGGTGAGTGAAAAGAGCAGTAGAGGAGGGTGCCTAGCATTCACTTCTGATCTTCACAAGTGTGTGCGTACGAGAGAGATGACCATTCTCTCTCTCTCTCTCTCTCTCTCTCTCTCTTCTCTCTAACACACACGCGCACACACACACACAGACACACCCCCTTCACTAGTTCATATGATTATGATCCCCATATTATTTTCAAGAGCTGGCAAGTGACTGACTCAGATGTGAGAAGCAAGCAACAATGAGGATTTCTGGAGGTCTGATTCTCCTTTGGAAAAGAAGTTGGGAGTCAAGTTTTTTAGATCCAGCCTAGGTCTCTGTAGGGTCCCAGAGCTTTTAATTAGTAATAATTCTTTCCTTGGGGTTGGCAGCAGTTCCCTTCTGGGGTCAGCACTGGTGAGATTACTGGTGAGCAGAGAAGGGTAGCCAAGAATCTTCCCCATGGAGATGAGGGGTGTAGGAGAGGGCCTCTCCCTTTGTCTGTTCTCCCAGACCCACCCTTCATTTCCACTCAAAAGGTAAATCATCCTAGAGACAGGTTTTCAGACGCCAAAAACCTTGTTAGAAGACTTGAACGTGGTGGTGGCACATGCCTTTAACCCAAGCAGTAGGGAGGCAGAGGCAGGTGGATCTCTGAGTTAGAGGACAACCTGGTCTATAGAGTGAGTCCCAGGATAGCCAGGGCTACACAGGGAAATCCTGTCTTCTGGATCACTTCCATCCTGCCGAGAGAGAGAGAGAGAGAGAGAGAGAGAGAGAGAGAGAGAGAGAGAACTTGAAACTATTAGGTAGTTTGTTTTTCTTTCTGAATTTGCAATTATTTCTCTTAAGTAATGCCAGGGTAAAAACACAAGCTGGGTTTTACTCTTCAAAAGGAAAGGAAATGGCCCCTTGGCTGCCCAGTTATATCTTAAAGCTCTCACTGATCTCGAAGGAGGTGGGATCCAGTTTCGTGTGGCTTTGTGTTGAACTGTGTTACCCTCACCACACCCACTTGCTAGTGAATTCCTCCTTTTCTTTGTTTCAGCTTGAGGAAGGGCTGCTTGGTCTTAGACTCTCCTCAAGATGTTAATTACATGTTCCAAAATCATGTGTTCTGTTAAAAATCACTTACGCACACCCTTGGAAAGAACTCTAAACAGGGAGTTTCTTTGGGGTGCAGAATATTGTTCTGAAGGTCTTGGGAAATAAATCTCAAGAGTTAGTTCATTTACCACCAAGACATATTTAGTCAGTGTATATAAACAAAAGAAGTCACAGTGTGCCTGGACATTATTTGTCCCAGATGGAGCTTACACTTGGCTCAGAGCGCAGCACTGACGTCATGGTGCACCAGCTGGCCCCAGATTCAATGTGCAGGGAATCAGCTCTGTGCTGGTGTGCAGCAAGGGGCTGTGGGGAGGAGCCGCAGGGCAGACTGGTAAACTTGTGCCACGTTTCTTGTCTGTGCACTCTGCAGAGACTAGTGCCTGTCCTTATTGTGGACTTAGTGAAGAGGCAAGGTTTGGAAAGATCAGTGATGTACAAGTTGGCATTCGAGTGTGCTCAAGGCCTGCTCTCCTGAGATGAGGTGTGTGCTAGGCCTGGCTTTCCCACAGTTTTTTAGCAGAGAGGCTCTTGTACTCAAGTACAAAACAGAAAACTGGAAAGCATTTGCCCACCCTCCAGCCCTCCCCTTCCCTTCCTCTCCCCTCCCCCCTCCCTCCCTCCCTTCGCACAAGTACCTAGGTCCTTGTATATGTTGGACGAATGTCTTCATGCTGAGGCATGTCTTCATCCCCAAAGCATTACCTCTTTGTTTTCTTGAGACAAATCATTCCTGCCCCCACCCCAGACAAGGTCTCCAGTAGTCCAGCCTAGCCTTGAACTCATTTGAAGCCAATTTTGGCTTTGACCTCCAAATCCTGCCTCCCCTTTCCAAGTGCTGGTCTTGGCAGTATACACTGCTGTTTTCACAAAACTCTACAGTTTTGAAGAAAACTTTCAGTCTTTTTTCCTTATATCATCAAGGAAGACAGTTGCCTTAAACTGTGTAATGGTCCTCAGTATCCATTTGTGTAACCATGTAGGTCCTCAGTATCCATTTGTGTAACCATGTAGGTCCTCAGTATCCATTTGTGTAACCATGTAGGTCCGAGGTAGCCATTTGTGTAACCATGTAGGTCCGAGGTAGCCATTTGTGTAACCATGTAGGTCTGAGGTAGCCATTTGTTTACCTGTTGAGCTCTTTCTTCCGAATAGTTGGTTTAGAGTAATATCTAGAGTATTAGCTAGAAGTTCCGCAGAGCCTGTACTCTAGAAACAGGAGTTATTTTCCCATCGAAATCCGACTGTGAGTATTTGGGGCACAATTATGCAAAACAAGCCAGCGTTTTAGACACAAATCAATTGTGAATTAACTGATAAATGGAGTATATTCATAAGATGGACTATTACTCAGAGAAAGAAGGATGAAGCAGTGACGAGATGACACAGATGGCCTGGGTAACTATGTGAAGTGAAAGGATTCATTCTTGTTGTGTTACTTTTGTCTTTGTGTAAGGTCCACAGTGGACAAACACACAGCGACCAGGAGTACATTAGACAGGAATTGAGGGAAGGTAGGGAATGAAGACAGGGCGTTGAAAATTTCCTAAAATATTTTGTGTCATGGCTACCAGCTATGTGATAGAGTAAAAACACTTCATGTAGATGGAACTGTGTGGTATGCTACTTAAATTTCAAATATGTTAATACAAAATATCTGAAATTAAGAACTCAAAACCAAAACAGCCGGATAGGGCTCTCCACAATAAGCAACCTTCACTGCTTGCTTGCATTGTGGCGATCTTTATTAGAAGAGTTTCCAGGCAGGGCACATCATTGCAAAGCTGTAAGGGACTTAGATTTCAGAACCTCTGCAAGTAGATTCTAGACTCACCCTGTTGCCAGGCTCCAAAGAGGCTGAACAGAGCCCGGAATGCGCATGCTCGGTAGGTTCATGTCCAGTGAGCCAGAGTGACCAAGCGGAAACTGGGCTCGAAGTGAGAGTCTGCTGGCGTTAGATTTTACTGAGGACATGAAGCATGGTAAATTGGGTAAATTGTTTTTCTTTAATCTCCCTCATGTAGTTCAAACTTGACAGTGGTAAGAAGTATTAATAATAACTACCAACTGAGTAAGGCCTGTTCCTGTGGGAGGTGGGTAAATATTCTCTGCTTTTTATAAATGAGGAAATGCGGGCCTTGAAAGGTCAAGTGGGTTACCTGGCAGAGCCGGGACCAAGGTCAAGTGGGCTACCTGGCAGAGCCGGGACCGAGGTCAAGTGGGCTACCTGACAGAGCCAGGGCCAAGCCTCTTTCTCATTGACTCTTTTCCCTGTGTCCTGGTGTCCTTAGACATGTGGTTATATCTTAATTGTTTTTTTTTTTTTTTTTGTTTTGGATTTTCGAGACAGGGTTTCTCCGTAATTTTTTTGGTTCCTGCCCTGGAACTAGCTCTAGTAGATCAGGCTGGCCTTGAACTCACAGAGATCCGCCTGCCTCTGCCCCTGAGTGCTGGGATTAAAGGCGTGCGCCACCACCGCCCGGCCTTAATTGGTTTTTAAACTCAGAGAAAACCCCCAAGTCTAGCAGAGAGTGGCCTAACGATTCATTATTTACATCCTTAAAAGGCTCTGAAGGCATTTATATATTATTAAACGCTGGAACACAGCTCTGGCCTGAACGCCCTCTACAGGCGATGGACATTATGTGCATAGGAGCTTGTTCTCAGGTTTGACATGTTCAAAGTACTTAAGGTTATTTTTTTATTTTCCATTGAAAGAGTGAATTATAAGAGATACATTTTCTTTCTCTCTCTTTCCCTCTTATCCTCCCTCCCTCCATTTCTTCCTCCTTCCCTCCCTGTGCATGGATGCACATGTACACAAAGGTCAGAGGTCAACCTTGGGTTGACACCATCTACCTTGCCTTTTGAGTTGGGGTGGGGGGGAGGTCTCTGCTTGGTCTGGAACCTGGATCAGGCTGGTTGGCCAGCAAACCTTCGGGATCCACTTGACCTGTCTTCACCTTTCCACAGGGGATTATGAGCATGTGCCACCATGACTAGCTAATTTTTGCTTATGGGTTCTGAGTTGAAGCTTGCGCAGCAAACATTTTACTGAGGTATATCCTCAGCTTAGGAGATACTTTTTCTTATCTGCAATTTAGATTTCTTATTCTTTTAAGACCATTTTGAGTATGTATAATAGGATAAAGGCTAGATTGTAATGTCAAGAAATAAGGAACCAATCACTTAGACAGTTTAAAATGGAATTACTTGGGAGTTAAAGTGGGCGTTCTGGAGCTCCGCTTAACATGAACCCGAAGAAGAGCGTGCGGATTCTCCTTAGAGCCCTAGATTTGTTTCCCAGGAAGTCTTTTATTTGAGTCTGCATAAGAGAAAAACTGTACTAGGTACAGAGACTGTCCACCGTGACTGCTGGGAGCTGGCCAAAGGAAGAGGCTGAGCTGATAGCTGAGAGATTTTCCGGCTAGTATTTTAGAGCAAAAGCTGGGAAATGAAAAGAGAAATAAATGTAGGGGAAGAGCAAGTCCAGAAGAAGGGAGCATCAGGAGCACGCGTGGCAGCTACAGCAGCAGAGGATGTGGAAGGCAGGAGGAGGCACCCGGAGACACGCACTGGCTGTCGCTGTGCGCAGGCAGATGCATCATTGGATGGCAGAATTAGTGTCACTTCAGATGGCGAAGTTCATGCCTCTTAGAGGTGCAGGTGACGTCAGTGAGTGCAAGGCATCCATTCTGCTCAGTCCGAGCTGGGTTCTAGCCTGGCCCAGCCGTTTAGTCACGTTACTTTAGGCCAATTTCTTTTGTGTTCTTTAAGCTTCCGTTTTCCCACCCATAAAATCTGGTTAATAATTTCATCGGGTGGCCCTCCGATCTTTTGAGAAAAATGAGATATTAGAACATCTAGGACCCTTTGGAAAGAGTCCTAAAATCCAGGAAGAAGCAGAATGACCGAGTTTGTCTTGTCTGCTGTGCCTTTGCCACATTGGGGTGAGCCAGTGTTTGTGGAACCCACCTGGTGGCATCTTAGCTCCTCCACTTCTGCAGACTGAAATCTGGTGCAGGGGGGATGGGTGAGCAGGACACGATACCATGTACTCTCTTGTCTCCTGCAGCATCTTTGTGGTCTGCCTGCTTGCTTCTTCAGCCCAAGATGTTTTCCTCGAGTGTATTGTTGCTACAAATGTGAGTTTTGGTTGTTTGCAAACTATCACTTCCCTTTCAGAGAAAAGAGACCGAATTCAGGAAACAAATCTGTACAACTTCAGTTATACCTGTGGTCTATTGTGTTTTGTGGCAGAGAGATGAGTATGTCAAAGGTGTGTGTGGAAAGTATGCGTTTGAGAATCTGAAGTGGTTGGTGTATGTGTACTCTGTTTGGGTGTGCTTGTATGTGTGTGTGTGTACACGGGTGTGCATATTGGCATAGGTGGCATTTGCAGTTGGAACAGATCTGATAAGCAATGTAGCCTGAGGTTTGAAGCATGCCTGCTTTCTCCACTGACAGCTTACTTCTGTGTCACTGTATCTGGGAAAGTAAAATCTGTGTGGTGCGTGCCTTTAATCCCAGCTCCCAGGAGGCAGAGGCAGGCAGATCTCTGTGAGTTTGAGGCCAGCTTGGTCTATAGAGCGAGTTCCAGGATAGCCAAGGCTACACAGAGAAATCATCTCAAATGCAACAACAACAACAACAAAAAACCTTTTTCCCCTTTGACAAAAGACAAACAGCATAGCATGAATGTGAATTGGTTTAATGTTGACTTTGAGAAGTAGAAAGTGGCCAATGAGTGAAAAGAAGTGACGACGGGTTCACATACTGCAGTAAAGGAAACTCGCAACAGCCATGTCAGTGGAGGGCAGCTGTGGGGAGAGGCGGGGGCAGAAGAGAACTGCTCGCAAGGCACAAGAGATTTGGTGACTTACGCTTCTTCAGGCTTCACAATGCGAGGTGATGCTGGTGGCTCATTCATGCCCGCTGTCAGGATGGGCCACTGGGGTGCCGTGCCACAGCTGTTTTTATCTCTGCCATTGACAGTGACAGTGGCACAGTGGGCAGTCCATTCCAATTGTGACTTCTGCTCTTGTGAGAGGAGCAATCGCCATTAGGAGGCATGAACATTGCCTCATTTCCAAGGTAGCTTGGTAGAGTACAATCTGGTTGCCATAGCAACTCTGTAGCAGTGAAATTACATGAACTGAACATTTGAGGAGAGATGTGTTGGTATGATGGCCATTTACGTATCTTTTTTCCTGAAGAATTGAAGTATAGGAGATTAGGAACTGAACTTTGTAAGCTAGTGTGTGTGTGTGTGTGTGTGTGTGTGTGTGTGTGTGTAGGAGGCCGGGTGTTTCAGTGCTTTGAACTGTGGTCTGGTATCAATGATTATAAAATGCTGTAATGACTTTTCATGCAGTCTGGTAGGCAGACGGTATGACATCAATTCAGAAATCATTTTTCTACTGGGTTGTATTCTCTGGTCCGTTGCCGACAGTTGTGTGGGAAAAGAGAACATATGAGCATGGATTGTCAAAGAGGAGTAAGCCTCCTCTCCAGAAGGAGATACATGCCTGATACTTTAAATCTGACCAAGATTCTTACCTCTTGGTCAGAAGCTCATAGGCCCAGGGCTGAGCCTGCTATTGTAGTTTGCTAAATGAACATAATATCAAAATACCCTCTAAATTTAGCTTTCCTGATTAGTGATCAGACCTCATCAGAGAACTCTATGTGCAGTGGATAGTGGTGAGCAAGCCCAAAGGGTCAGGACGTAGAATGTAAGTCTCTACGCAGTGCTCCACCGTAAGTGGGTTTGTCATGCCCCTTTCCCTCGGGGTTCATGGACCATCATAGAAGATGGGGCAGAAAGGTTGTGAGAGCCAGAGGTCAGGGAGGACTGGACAGAAACAGTCTTCTGGCCGTGACAGAACAGCTGCACTCGTATGCTCACTGCAGCTGTGCATGGCCACAGTCACTGGAGCTGCATTTGTGTGCTCATTGCAGCTGTGCATGGCCATGCAGTCAGTTGAACTGCACTTGTGTGCTTGCTGCAGCTGTGCATGGCCACAGTCACTGGAGCTGCATTTGTGTGCTCGCTGCAGCTGTGCATGGCCCTGCAGTCAGTTGAACTGCACTTGTGTGCTTGCTGCAGCTGTGCATGGCCCTGCAGCCAGTTGAACTGCACTTGTGTGCTCGCTGCAGCTGTGCATGGCCACACAGTCTCCAGTCACTTGACATCCTGACCTACAAGGAGGCAAGGCCCGCCATGCCCCTGCCTCTGCTTGAGGAACTAGTGACAGCTGATGGCAGCTAGGGATTGGAGAGTGTGGCCTTTTGTAGCATGACCACGTTCCGGTGGTCCCACACCTAAGAGTTTTTGGGCAACATAAATTTGAATCAGTGGATTATTGTGGGAAAAAATGACATGGATTAGACAGTGGGCTTGGGAGGAGTTAGTGTGGACTGAATGTGATCAAATACATTGTATACATGGATAGAATTAAAAATTAAAGTATTATTTTTTTTAAAAGAAAGTGATACTTGTATTTTTATAAGTCCTTAGGCAAGTTCTAGCATCATGGGGATGGGATCAAAATCATCTGCTTTATGCTTAAACTTCTAAGAATAAGTTTATAAAGAATGCCTGTCGATTTAGGGCAGGGAAAAATGTCGGTGGACCCGCACCTGGACTGTGTCCTAGATTGTTCTTGACAACCACCAGTTCATGTACTCTCTCTCCCCACATCTGTCAGCAGTGTTCCTGAGAATACAACCCAGCAATGTTACGAAAAGGCCCATGAAAGAAAAAGGATCTCTGAATTAGAAATTGGTCGGATACCCCCATGGCATTCACCCCACTATTGAAACCATGCTGGCCACTGTTGGGCTCCCAGCGCTCACAGCTGAGGAGGAGCACTGATGGCCTTCTCCTGCAGCTTAGAGTGCATCTCGTGGTACTATGTGTGTTCACCTACACTGAGGGAGCTGCGGGGTCAGTACCAACCTGATTCCTCTATTTCCTGTGACCAGGGTACTGGAGTCTTCAGCAATAGGGTTTTATCTACCAAGTTCCGGTGGCCAACCAAGAGCAATGGTAACAGCTTATATTGTTCTGGGGGTCTGGCCAACTACCTGAGGGGAGATTTCCCACACCTGACACTGGAGTTTTGGACAAGCATTATCCCCTGTGAAGGTTAAGTTCAATCAAATGAAAATATGAACAATAAATAGATTTAGGGAGCTTATGAAGTACTAGATTTCCATGTGGTTTTCCTTAACATCCTGCTGTCTCTGTTCTTCATCCCTCGTTGTCTTCTTCTCCCATCCCTCTCCCCACTTAAACCTCACTCCCTGTTCTTCCCCCTTTGCCTGCTATCCCTTGTATTCTGTGGCCTCCCCTCCTTGAGCTCATTTCCCTCCCTTTATTGAAGGGCTGCTTTACTGGGCGTAGTGTAATAGAGCCGTGATGTATGTTTATGTAAAAACAAAGCTGACTCAGACGGTTTCCGTGTTAAGGGAATGACTAAAACCTCCGGCTGGGGAAAGCAGCGGAGATGCTTTAATCACTCTGGAGATCTAAAGGGATTTCCTTTTGAGTTCTTAAAATGTCACACTGCCTTCACATTGGTGAGAACTGGGGTGGACACACACTGCCTTCACATTGGTGAGAACTGGGGTGGACACACTGCCTTCACATTGGTGAGAACTGGGGTGGACACACACCACCTTCACATTGGTGAGAACTGGGATGGGCGCATACCACCTTCACATTGGTGAGAACTGGGGTGCATGCACATCACCTTCACATTGGTGAGATCTGGGATGGGCGCAAACCACCTTCACATTGGTGAGAACTGGGATGGGCACACACCACCTTCACATTGGTGAGAACTGGGATGGGCGCATACCACTTTCACATTGGTGAGAACTGGGGTAGGCACACACTACCTTCACATTGGTGAGAACTGGGGTGGGCATACACCACTTTCACATTGGTGAGAACTGGGGTGGGGAAGCTTGGAAGATTATTGATGCCAGTACCATGGGGGAAAAGCAAATTATCTTGAAACAATTTATCCTTCAAAATAAGGTGAAGCATCTGGGGTGAGGCTTGGACTACTTTCCTCTGAATGATCCTGATGATTTTACAGTTAATGTATTTCCTAATTAAAAGAAATTCATGCCTCAAAATTATTTCCTGCTGTGAATTACTATTTGAACAATATATGTGGATATTAAAGATTTATATTATAAATGACATGACTTTGATCTGAATAGCATTACAAAGTAGATAAATTGTGGTACATAAAAGAAGTTAATGTATAAGTTGCTCCTCATGAGATCCTTTAAAATAAAACCATTAAATTTGTATTTATGTGTGGTCCCATAAAAGTATATTGTGCACACGCATCTGCAGAGGTCAGGAGAGGGCGTTGGAGCCCCTGAAACTGGAGCTGCAGGTGACTGTGAGCACTGTGTGGGTTTGGAGAATGACCTCAGGTCCTCAGCGAAAGCAGTGAGCTCTCTGAACCACTGAGCCCTCTGTCCAGTCTCTAACTTTATGAAATCTTAATTCCTGACTAATCCATTGAGACAGTTTTCCTTAGATTTTGCAACCATTATTCATTCCGGGAAAGTATTGTCACCCATGGGGTTAGTCAGTCAGATCTTATCCTTATAGCACCTCAGTTAAAGAAGGAAGCAACTGCTAAAAATAATTAGTTAAGTGCAGTTATGAGTTCTAGAGAAAAGAGTAGACTCTAGTGTTACAGAAGCAGTGTTGTGTGCGGAGGACCGAGCTCAGGAATAAGGGACCTTCTTGAAGATTTCAGTGTTGGAGCAGGCTTTCTGCCAGGCCCGTGAGGGAATGGCAGCGTTGTGGTCAGTGCCTGGGGACAACGTGACAGTGCTGGTCGTCCCTGCTGATGCACGGCTGCAGTTAGGAACCTCATTTGTCTTCAGTGTCAAATCGGCGATTTTCCCTGTTGTCCTTTGATTGCACCAAATCTGCGAGGCCGCCAGAGAGATCCTGCCTCACCATGCGGCTTCCCATCAAGTGATTTGAAGGTTATTTTCTGGTGTTAAATATCTGTGTCTGTGTGAAGAAGACACTAATTCTAGGTTATGTATTGAAACATTTGGGTGTTTGCTGAGGTTCATTTAGTTTATGCTGTTTGTTTTATATGCAGATCTTCTTTTCTAACCTTTTTAATTTTGTGAATTGCCTTCTACTATTATTTAATGCAACCACGGTCTCCCAGTGGTGGCCGGTCAAATGGTCATTTCTTGTGCGGCTTTCCTTTGTATGTAAAGTTTGTATGTGTGTTGTTTTTATAACTAATGTTTGTGTCTAAACTCATGAAAGAGAAAAGAAAATTGTCAAGCTTTAGTTATATAGTATGAACAATACGGGCCAGTATACTAGGCTGTGTGCAAATGCACATTTTCCTATGTTTCCCAAAATTTGAGTGGAGTTCATTTACACACTAAATTTTGTGCTGGTTTGGTGTCATGTGCTTCCTGCCAATTTGAGAATCTCAAATCGGAAGAGAAGCAGAATGTGCGGTGTGTTGGTGCTAACTGGAAGTTTCTGTGTTGTTCTCACAGGTTATTCTTGTCCAAGTTAACCCTGGTGAGACCTTCACAATAAGAGCCGAGGATGGAACACTGCAGTGCATCCAAGGTAAGGAAGGTTCTCGATAAACATTCTAACCAAAGGGTTTCCCCTTTATTATAAAGGAAGTAAACATTCCCCTCGTGTTTACATATGATTTCCTACAAGCAAATATATCTTCTCTTTATTCTTCTGTCATATGGTCGGTCTCAAGTCTACATTATTATGATACATCCAGTGGTATTGTGTACTGGATACCTGTTAGTTATCCATTGCTGGGTGGCATAATACAGACCACTCATCACCTCAGTTTCTGTGGCCCAGGGAGTGGCTTAGCTGTGTCCCAGGGCTCTGGGACTCAGAAAGCTTGAGTCAAAGGGTGGGTATGGACTGCAGTCTTCTGACAAGGCTAGATACGCATCTAGACATTCAGATCCCTGTTGGTGACCTTGGGTTTTGTGAGGCTCCTCGTAGAATGTTCCCTTGTTTCCTTGCTGAGGGGACCTCTGTGGAGGATGGAGTAGTCACATATGTGACTGCCGGCTTGATCAGAGGGACTAACTTCGAGATAAGAGGGGGTCAGAGCTATGCCCCCACCCTCCTGCAGATGGGAAATCAAGGTCATGAATACCAGGAGGCAGCTGCCAGCCACTGTTTACCCTGTGGCCCCTGATGGTTCATGCCTTTTTCCACATGTAAAATGCCCCTCCTGAGATTGCCACCAGGCTTACCCTAGTCCACTGTCCCCAGAATCCAGAATTTTGTTCCTAAACAAGGCCCATGTGTGAGTGAGACATTGCGGATAGAGGTCTTTAAGCCCCACGTCCCAGACATCCGCTGGCTTGTGCTTGGTGTGCTCTCTGTGGCCCTTGCAGAGCTCTTCTCAGGCATGCCGCTCCATGGGGAGTTCCGTGTGGAGTGACGCTGCCAACCCTGGTCCTGGACCGCGTTGGAAGTGTAGCTCATGAGAGCTCTTCTTGATAGTGGTGGGGCGGGGAGTAAATTGTGATGAAATTGAACTCAGTGTTAGGCTATTGATTAGACAGAATCTAACCAGAAGATTAATTTATAAAACCTGGCCATGTTTATCAATACCTATTAGGAGAGAGGAAACTCGTGTTGTCTTTGCTGTACTGCAGTGGCCTTCATAGCAACAGATCGTTGCTTTACTGCTTGGATTGGAAGAACAGTAATTTATAACTTAAAGAAATGAACATATGTTAAAGATTTAAGCCTAATGAATTTTAATTGGAGTTAAACTGGAATAATTCAATGATTTTGTTAATGATTTTTTGCTGACTGTACTTCTCTGGCCAGTGCTGTTTCAATTAATTTTCATATTATAAACTTAGTCTTCATTCAGAAAAAGTTTGATGAAACTTCAAGTCAAGGAAGAGAGTGAGAACCATTTTGAATTAGTATGAGCTATTTCCTGCTTCTAGTACATCATAAACAGACTTTGTCTGCAGTTAAAAACCTCCAAGTCCATCTCTTTCGGATTCACACGAGAAGGTTAGATGGAAACTCACTTCTGTAGGTAGAAGCTGAGGTTTTCAGTTTAGGAAGAAAGCAGTTCAAAAACCCCAGCAATTGGGAGACAGAGCCAGGAAGTTCTGAAGTTAAGGTCATCCTCAGCTACATAGTAAGACTTCATGGCCAGCCTGGGCTACTGTGAAATTCTATCTCAGACAAACTCCGTAGTGGCTGAGACTCTACTCGTTATGGTGATGGTGGACCCACATGGGACAACTAGAAGCCAGATGCTCCACAGATGAGCAGAGGTCCCTGTAGTTGCTTTCGCAGGAGTGTGTGTGGATACGAATGGGACTATGTAGTATATGTGCTTAGATGTGTGTCTACATATTCATAGAGTTGACTTGTTTAGAACTTGAGTCCATTTGGTAACCGGTGCTCTCCACAGGCAATGCTGGAAGTACATTGCTTTGTTCACAAGGGACCTTTGTGTTTTGTTTATTCATGGTGATTTTTGGTGATAAGCGGATCCTAACACCCTCCCAGTGATTTAAGAATGCCTTTGACTAAAGCAGAATTATGGAGTCTCATTATCTTTGGCTGCCTCAGCCTTCCTATTCTTTGTTCTTTTCTACAATTTGGGGGTTCTGGCCCAGTTAGCTGAAATGCCACCATACAGAATGAGAGAGGCAGGAACCAGGAACTACATACTGTGCTAGGGTTCTGGGGAGGACGGGGCAACTGGGCGAGCTTAGAAGTGTGGAAGGGAAGTAGCCGGCAGGTGGACCCATAAGCCCTGCCCCCAGGTCTAGAGCACAGGCAGGCACCCACCCAGAAAATTCAGTCTTCACCTGAGTGCCACTGTGAACTGGTCACCCACATGTGTTGATTCAGTCGGTAGGATGTGGGGGCTGCCTGTCCATGGCAACTTCTGGCGCAGGGTGTTATGGCTTCCTTCCGTTAACCAGGATTTCATCCTTGTTGCTGTAGCATTTTTTGCACTCGGGCTATAGTGCGTGTGCTCTCCTTTAGTGAGCGTGACGGACACGGGAGGAGGCTGAGGTATGTGTATACTGACACATATTCTGAAAGCTCGTGCCCTGAGGGAGCAGAGCCACTTTGCGTCCCTGATGCGGCTGACTCCATAGCCCAGCTTCTTTATTTCTATGCCCCGTGGTTTTCTGTCTGTCAGCCACATCACAAGATTTACCCAGGAAGAAGCCTTGGGACTTGAAGACCAGAATGAGGCAGAGGTGCTTTGCATAGCTGCAGACTCACTTTGCTGGTGGAGCTATGGCGCACCTATTAGTTCAGGAAAGCAGACAATGTGTAGAACTTAAATTCTTTTTGTCCAGTGCCATGATTGAACCCAGCTTCCACGTTGACACTTCATTCTCTCATTCCCGAGAAAGGAGTAGTGGGGCCAAGGAGAGCCACTTTTCCCTTTGTGTCTGTGTGTGTTTGCATGTGTGGGTGCTTGTGGGTACACGTGGGTGTGACTGTGGCTGTGTGGTTGTGCATGTGCCACTGTGTGCACACAGAAGTCATGGGACAAGCTCAGGTACCATTCACCTTGTTTTCCACTGTGTGCACACAGAAGTCACGGGACAAGCTCGGGTACCATTCACCTTGTTTTCTAAGACTGTCTCTTATCCTGAACTTGTCTAGTAGGTGAGGCTCTCTCCAGTGAGCCCCAGGTCTAGTTTCCTTCTCCCTAGCACTGGGATGACAAGTGCGCATCGCCATGCCCAGCTCTTCCTTCCTTCCTTCGTTCCTTTCCCCTCCCTCCCTCCCTCCCTCCCTCCCTCCTTCCCCTCTCTTTTTGGTTTTTTTGAGACAGGGTTTCTCTTTGTAACAGCCCTGGCTGTCCCAGAACTTACTTTGTAGACCAGGCTGACCTTGAACTCACAGAGATCTATTTGTCTCTGCCTCCCAGTGCTGGGATTAAAGACTTGTGCCACCACCACCCAGCTCATGCCTAGTTTTTTAATGTGGGTCTGGGGATTGGGTTTCAGCCTCTATGCTTGCAAAGCAAGCTCCTTCCCAGGGAGGACCGTCTCCCAGCCCCTTGTGCCTTGTCAAAACCTATGAAAAAAAAAAAGAATCAGAAGTTGAGTCATATTGTACGGCCCTCTGAAAGAAGTCTTTACATTGAGAATGAGATTGCCCCGGTTCATTTCTCAGTATAAGTCATTAGTGGAGGTGACCATCCTAGAAATTCTTAGGCGCACACATTGTTTTGCACCTTGGTTGGAATTGTCAGCCTGCTAACTTGCCTTTGCACAGCAGCCTGCAGGCTAGAGAATGCTCTTGGGGAAGCTAGTGATAGAAGATTAGAGTTCTGGAAATTTTGAAATCATACTGAGGCCAGCCTTTTTGTTTATAGTTTAATTGATTTTCCACATAACTTTCTCTCTACATCACTTTGACTTCACTAAAAAAGACCCCAGAAACTCAGCGTGATGTCATTAAACAGCAGCTTGGAAGTTGAGAGCAGATTAATGTTGAGGAATATGATTGCTTTGGAAAAAAAAGATTTGTATTTTTGGGAATGTCCTTGGTGATAACAAAGGAAGAACAACACAGGAAACATACTATATGCTGTGAAGGCAGATTCATTGCTGATGGAATATTTCTCAATATTTTCCATGAAGTATGAATCCTAAGTGTTAGACGGGACCACCACAGGGCACAGCATATAGTCACTTGGAGACTGTACGATACCTGAAGCGGCAGAGGCCAAATAATTTTCCTTCTTTGGTCAAACAAAATTGTATAAAGAACAGACAAGAAAAAGAGTCTTAGTAATCAATATGAATTCTGGCCTTTGCTTACAGTCAGGAATTAATAGACGCAGTGTGGGTCTCGTTATTGTCGTGTCCCTGTCTGAGCCGAGGCGCTGGCAGGGTAACCTTCTTTCCTGTCTACACATGCCATCTCTTTATCTGGGCCATTTCTCTGCTCTCTGCAGCATCCTGCCAAAACAAACATTCCACTTCCTGGAAGGCCTTAGGTCTGCCCGTTCCTAGAGCCATTTTGGACCACAGCCAGTCCACTTTGACTGTTCTCTGGCCTAGGGAGGAGCAGGTAGGGAGCAGCTCCCGGGTTGCTTATGGATGTAAACCTTTCCCTAGGTTAGAGTAGGAAGGTCAGTGCTCCTCCACCCTGCTCCTCAGCAGTCCAGCTTGATTGTGAGTGGACTCATGCTAGTTTGCGTTATGCCAAGTGTGAGTCCTTTACACTTTACTCTTTCAGTAAGATTTTAATTATGTTGAGTCAATATGCTTTCTCAGAAATCTTCCTTGAACTTTGAGAATTTCAATCACACTGATGCTCAAAGCCACCTGTTTGCTTTAGAGAACCGGTCAGCAACTTCTTTTAGTCAGTTGCTCCTGCGCATGCTCATTCTCTTCCTCCCTCCTCCACCCCCCACTCTTCTGCTTCCTTTTCTCCCTGATGCTGGGACTTGGGACTTGAACCCAGGATTTTTACACACGCACTCTTCTGTTGACTAACATTTCCAGCGTAACATCTTTAAGTTGTGAAGAATTATCATAATGACCTTCTGTAAATGACACAGTTTCTGTGTTTTAAGGCCTGAAAAAAAATAGGAATGTCATGACAATTTAAGCAAAAAAGATTAAATTGCTTAGAAAGCATCATTATTTTAGTAAATACATTATTATCTAAAAATGTTCCCTTGCCAATAGTTTTGTCCAGAATGATTTCAGTATTTTTTTCCAACAGCATTATTCTGCTAACTTGTGTTAAGTGGGTCAAGACCTTGAAATGACAGCAGCATCTGGAGGAAATGTGAGAAATGACTGTAGAGCCGCACTGAGATAAAGAAGCTTTGAATCCCTTACAGTGTGCGCAGCCCTCCCCAGCTCCGTGCCATTCTTCTCCTACAGCAGAGAGTGTGGGAACTGTGTCTTTGATGGACACTGCGCTCTGCTCTGTGGCTCTGTGAATGACAGCATTGAGAGGAGTTCATGGTGGACTTCCCTATTTGTCCCTTTCCCCCAACATGTGATTCAGCAGGCAGAGCTGCGCAGGGTGCCCTTCCGAAACATTGTGTCCTTCCAGTGCATCTGTTAGATTTGGAAGGATGGAAACAGTGGCTCTCACCCTTTCCAACAACTTCATGGCTGGTCCGAGGTCCAAGGGAACTCAGGTTGCTCCTTGCTGTGAACGGTGAACGGTGTTGTAGCTGGGCTTCACAAGCTGAGGTAGACTGTAATTTCAGTTTCTTAAATGTGAGCTGAACATTAATGAGAAATTACTCTCTAACTTAAAACCAAGGAAACAGAGATGGCTTTCTGTGCTTCCAAAGCCAACTCTGCCTGGGCCTAAATGAAACCATGTTTTGTTTTGGGGTGAATCTTGAGGTGGTTTGAAGGCGAAGTTACTGTAGCCTGCGTGTACCTACTGCTTTTGCTTATTTCAGGATTTGGGGTATGGAACTGATGGTTTGATGGTGTGTCTTTACTTGTGACCTATCCATATTACGAGTGATTCTTTCTATCCGGGGTTAGGATGTGGTGGCTCATTTTTCTCCATGAGAAGTTGCTTTGGACTTGTTGAAGGATTCCGACCAGCTGAAGAGATTCTGTGATTTGAAAATCTGAGCATTGAAACTTGTAGGTCTTTTGCCCAGGCTCGCCTCAGTGTCTTGCCGTCTTTCACAGTGTCCCAGAGCTGTTGCACATGAGAACGAGCTCATCCCTCCTGGGAGACTCCAAGCCACAGATAGCTGAGCTCATAAGAGAATCTGGATTATATTGGGTATGAAACACACGCCTCCTGCGAGCTAGGTTAATACTCCGTCCCTGAGCTGGGTTTGCCACAACTCACAAGACTTGAATGTTCCCTCAGGACAAACTATTCCTTCACCTGTTTGTGTGTTTTCATTTCTAGCTTTAAAAAACACCTCTCCATTCTTAGATCTGTTGTCATGAACAGAGAGGAACGGTGGCAGTGTTGAGGCACACCTTTTCCCTGTGATGCTTCATAGCTTCACTTCATAGGCAGTGTCGTCTTTTTCCAAACATGGACTGAACGATGCATCACTGTCGTGCCGCATCTTCCTCCCGCATGCTGACCTGATGGACATGCCCTCAGAGCAGGCAGCTGGCTGCCTCGCAGCTGGAAGTTCACTCGCGGAGTCTTCTCCACACGGGCTGGCAGATACCCAAGGAGGCACAGCAGGAAGTCCAGGGTATGGACAGAGAGACCGAGGGCTAGGAGTGTGCTGACTGCCTTCGTCACATGGGGAACGAGTGGTGTCATAGAACTAGGTTCCCTCAGTGCCTGACACCTTCCCCAGCAGACGCGATGCCTAGTGTGTCTGTGGTCTTACCACGGGGCCAGTGACAGTAACTCTCTGATAGGATTGTGAGAAAATTCATTGTGAGTGCTACTATCAATGTCACAGTTATTGACATATCATTGTCGTCGTAATCACTGTTGTCATCGTCATTATCATCATTATCTAGTATTGCACACAATGTCAGTTGTCTTCTTAAAGTACTTGTATGATTTATAGTGGGGAGGGACTTACAGTCCTATTGTGGAGATCAGTTAGGTTAAGGTCCAGCCTCCAGCCTACTGCTTCCCTGGGTGCTGATGGCGGCACCTGTGGAAACCTTTCTGCTGGAGCTCTTTTGGACTGTGCACACTGCTCAGCTATAGGTCTGTCTGGAGCACAGTGGCACTGTTGTCCACATTCAGAGTAGGCCTCCTGTAGCCCGAGCCTTGGATGTCGCTCTTCTTTTGGACGTAGCTCTTCAGTTTCACACAAAGCCTGAGCCGCTATTCCCACACAGGCTTTTAGACCCTCTTACTATACTCAGGAAAGTCGGCCCTCTCAGGATGCCTCCCGTCTGTGGGTGTTGCCGTTAACTCTTAGCCTTCTTTCTGTCTTTATCTAATCTAATATGTCCTGTTCTTGAGTAACACTAAGAGGGCAATGTATTAGTGACTTTCCTCCCACATGTCACAGAAGCCATTTAAGGAGGAGGCACTTATATTGGCTCATACCTTGAGAACAGTTGGACACCCATCATGTCATGGTGGGACCATGGGGTTGGCTCCCTGTATCTGCCATCAGGAAACAGTGCTGGTATTCAGCTTGCTTTTTCCTTTTTATTTATTCAGTTTGGGTACCTCCATAGGTTGGTGTTGTCCACATTTAGGGGGAATCTTCCCTCCTCAGATAAACCTTTCTGGAAATCGTCTACAGACATTCTCAGAGGAGTGTCTTCTAGGTGATTCTAAGTTCAGGGAAGTTGACACTGAAAATGAATGACCTCAGGCAGTAAGGCATTTTGGTAAGGTTCTTAAATGACATTGCCTGGCCTAGAGCTCTTTGCCTGGACAGGTGGCTCAGCACTTCAGAGCCCTTGCTGCTCTTGCAGATGCCTCTGGTTCAATTCCCAGCACCCATGTGAGGTGGCTCACACTGCTTAGAACTCCAGCTTCAGGGGATCTGCCACATTCACCTGGCTTCTTCAGGGTATTGATGTGCGCATACCTACATGTGAATATGTGTGTGTGTGTACTTAAAAGTAAAAATACCACAAATGAAATAACTTATAAATTGTGCAGCGAGTCCCTTTCCTTTTCTTCCCCTCAGTTTCCACCTCTCTAAACTTAGAACAATGTCAGTACTGAATGACTGCTGTGTGTCTAAAGGAGATGCTGCAGAAAGCACTAAGAATTCAGGACTGCGGAGATGGCTCCGTGCAGGTGCTGGCTGCACAAGCAGGAATACCTGAGTTTAGATTCCCAGCACCCATGCAAGTGCTGGACATGCTGCTGCACACCTGCAATCCCAGTATCCTGGAGATGGAGGCAGAAGATCAGTCCTTGGGGCTTGCTGCTAGCTAGCCTGGCCAAAGTGGCAAACTGCAGGTTCAGCGGAAGACACTCAAAAAATTGAGGTGAGGAGTGACAGAAGCAAACACCTGTTAACCCTCAATTGAGTGACATCCTCAAGTTGCATGTCCACACACCTGTGAACATGTGCTCTTGCGTACCCACATACCTAGGAACATACATACTTGTATGTACATATACCTAGAAACATGCATACTTGCATGCACACACACCATACATGCATATTCATGAAAAAGAATAGAAAAAAAGCACACCTTCTGAGTCACAGCGAGACCTCCAGAAACAAGGCAGGCCAAGCTCCAGGTCACGGGTAGAGGCTGAACAGCTCCTCGTCGTTATTACTCCACCCTCTGTCATTACAGAAAACGCTCTGAAGTTACTGTGATTCTTTTTAAAGATGTCTTTACATTTTTGTCCTAACATTTCAAAATAATATGCTTAAGAATTTTGCAACAGGAATGCACCTTCTGAACCCTTTTGCTTTTTAGGCTTGTTAACCAGCGATTAAAATGTCACCTCTGAAGGTGACACCATTGTTTGCAGTTCTTTAAATGTCGCAGATCTTCCCCTGTCAGGCAACCCAGAAGAGCAAACAATGCCACCTGACCCAGCTGTCTGTCACTTTTAACTTCGTGGCTTGTAGGCTTTTAGATTTTGCCTAAATTTTTTTGTGTTTTTTTTCTTCTTTTAATATAAAGCTTTGCTCCTATATTTGCACTGAACTAGAAAGGCTGGGTTAATGGGCATGTACACATGCCTATAACCATAGCACTGAGAGGCCAGCATAGGAGGCTCCTTGGACCACACAGGTCAGCTAGTCCAGTCAATTGGTAAGCTCCAGATTCATGAGAAACCATGTATCAAAAATATGGTAGGGGCAGGAGAGATGGCTCAGCAGTCAAGAAAGCTTGCTGGTCTTCAGAGGACCAGAGTTTGGTTCCTGGTGCTCTTGTTGGGTTACTACAAACACCTGTAACTCCAGCTCCAATCACTGTTCTTGGCTTCCTGGCTACCCTCCCCCAAATGTGGCACACACTCATGTAAATAATACATAAATATAAATAATAAGAATAAATCTTAAGATAAAGTGAAGAGCTAATGAGGAAAACAGCCAGTGTCAACCTCTGGCCTCCACATGAACACACAAACATATGCACTTGCATGTACCTGCACATAGAGAAGCATGTACACATGTATACATCACACTTCTGTTTGTTTTGGGCTTTTGAGACGTGGTTGCCCTGTGTACCTGCCCTGGCTGTCTTGGAACTCATGGGGACCTACCTGCTTCTGCCTTCCTGAGTACTGGGATTAAAGATATGTGCACCGCTGCCCAGCTTACACACAAATTTCTTATGGTATTAGTTCATAGAATCATTTTCCTTTTTGTGTGTCTGAGATTTTCCTCTTTCTTGTTCTATTTAGTTCTAGTGAACTGAAGTCTGCACCAGACTCTGCTTTGAAAGGCTTTGTTGGTTTGTTTGTTTGCTTGGGGAGTTCCTTTTCTCTTCTGTTTGCCTCGGTTCCCACATAATGCTAGGATTAGGAAAGACATCCTAGTGGTATTTTAGATCCTAGTACTTGGAGATGTCTGAGTTAGGAAACTTAGATGTGAAACATGATCCGAATGCTTGTAAGGAGCAAGCCCATGTCTCAGCTGTCACAGTGCAGGAAAGCCCCAAAGTGGGGGGCAAATCAAAAGTGGGAGGTCTGGCGTGGAAAATAATCTCAAGAAACAGGAAAGGGCTCAAGCAGAAAACCAGGGAGAAAGGAAGTGAGTCAGTTCAGGAGAGACAGGAGCCTGCTTGCCTGAGCCCTGGCTGCAGGAGAGGGAAGCAGCCTGGGAGGGTCTCATTGAGGGGAGGAGGTGCCATGGTAACACCGATCACATGATTGCTTCTGTCATTTTTCACTGCTCCGTGTAGACAGGGGCCCATTGTAGAACTTTAGGACTTTGGGCTCACATTTAAAGACCCGTTTGAGGCTCACATTGTTTATTCCCAGAGCAGTTGTCTACAGCAGTCAAAACGCCAAGGAGTGTCTTAGAGGCTGGTGGATATAGGGGTGCGAGGGGGTGGTGGAGTAGGCGTTCTTTGACTGTTTTTTGAGTAGACTTTATTGATCATTTTTTGACTTCTTATTGCACCTGCCATGCTGGTATTTGCAATTAACATTCTTGAGAAGCAAAGAGAATGTCAGCCTGCAGCTCAGATATAACTCAAGAACAACAGGTGCATTCTGCCTGCTTCTTGGCGCTCCCCAGAGCAATCAGAAGGCAGGGAATTAGCCAGAGGACAGACTCTGATGCAAGTGAGAGTCTTTAGAGTTTGAGCCCGAGTGCTGAAAAGCCTGAGGAATGGTTCAGCAGGAAAGCCAATCAGGCGGCCTCGGCCTGCACTGCTCTAACTTGCTAACTGGGCTGTCCACGTTCTCTGCTTCGTGCCACTTTCTACAGACAGGTTTATGTCAAAGGTCACTGGACTTGGGCCCACGCAATAAAAATCGGTTGGTTACAGCTGAAAAATTTCTCTTTGCTTTTAACTAAGAAAACCTGACAAACCTCTGAGCTTCCAGAGAAGAGCAGTGGGGTCTCCTGATGCAGGGATGACTTCTGTCCAACCTGGTCCCTCTCATCAGGGTCCTGGGGTTCCCCACCACACAGTGGAGAAGCCAGCCAGTCATTTGCTCATATTCTGTGACCACCAAATTTCTCTTTTTAAATTTTTACTTCCACAAGAATGCTAACATTTGAATAAATTGTAATGTGACATATTTCAAGAGTTCAGATTTTTTTATTTGAAAGTGAGGTAGTCAATTATTGCTCGAGACTTCTACGTTTGGTAATATATTAATTTCTCTGAAATGTATTAATGTATCTAACCTGACCTAGTAACCTGAGCTAGATAAAGTAAAAGGCCTGGTGTTTTTCTTTACTGTTTAGTTTTTAGTTAGCTTACAGATTTAGCATTGTTTTATCACCTTCACCCACATAGCTTTATGCTGTCATCATCTATTCTAACTGTAGGTTGAATTACCCAGAGTTAAAAAGATGGATCGCTCTGTAGGTAATGGACAGAAACAGTTCAATCCTCGGAAGATGGGGAAGCAGAGGTAGGTGGGGCTTACTGGCCAGCCTTCTAAGCCTATGAGGAGAATTCCTGGAGAGCTTCTGAAGAATCACACATGATGTTGGCCTCTGGCCTCTACATGTGTATACACACACACACACACACACACACACACACTTAAATACAAAAAACAACACAAGACTAAATATTCAATGTTTGATGCTCAGTGTCTGAGAAATTACATTTAGTTTATGTATATTATATTTTTAAATTATCTGTATTTTTTTCGTGTCTGTATGTGTCTGGTTTACATACATGGTGACACCCACCTGGCATTTATGTGGGTTGTGGCATCCAAATCCTGGCCTTCTTGCTTGCTTAGCAGATTGCTTCTTCCCTGAGCTATCTGCTGGCTCCTGTCCACATGTATTTTAAAGGATAGTGTTGTCACGAGTATCTAGTTTACATTTTGCCTCAAAAAATGTGGATTTTATTTTTTATGTCTGCTATTAACTAAAACAGTAAATTATTTATCATTTTCCCCAAGGCGCTCAGGTGAGGCGCTTGTGCTCCTGCTTCTCCCCTGGCCTGAGCCGGGTTGCCGTTTGTGCCTCAGTATGATTGGATTCTTTTAAACATCACACGAGGATGCACTGGAAGACTTCTGTAGTCATGATCTGACGATGATCTTCATGAGCTTCAGCTTCTGTCTCATGCCAGAGTGTGTGTGTGTGGTGTGTGCCCGTGCCCATGTGTGTGCATGTATCCGCGCGCACATTCTGTGTGACGCCCAGCCTCAACATTGGGTGTCTTCCTCTGTTGCTTTCCACTTTGTTTCCTGAACTGGTATCACACTGAATAAGGCAGAGAGCCTGAGGAGTCTGCCTGTTGGTGCACACTCCACCCTGTCCTGAGTTCCAGACACATACTGTCAAGCCCAGCTTTTTGTGTGGGTGCTGCGAATCTGAACTCAAGACCTCATTGCTAGTACAGCACGTAGTTTATTCACTGAGCCATCTCCCTAACCCCAAGATGCTTATGTTTTATAAGTCTATGTACATATGCCTGTTGGCGTGTGCTCACATCTGTACTGTGAACAGAATATGTGAGTGTTCACATTTGCAGTCCTGCTGCTTGTATCCATTCTGTTTTACCTAGCCTTTTTGTAAAACCTGCCCTTTCCATTTTAAAAGTTCCTGAGGCTTCCACTCCCATCTTTGCATTTGCTGGCCTAGCACATATCGGCTTGGATCGTGCTGGTTTCAAAGATGGTTTGTTTGGTGTTTAGTGAGGCAGCCTCATGAATACAGGCTTGTCTTTGCTTCGGGATGTCCGAACAGGGCGGCTTGCTGCCTGCCATGAGTCCATCTTGTGAGGTGTCGCCTGCCATGACATGGCTTCTTTGTGTACTGTATTTACTGTGTGAGTTCAGAAGAAAGAAAAGGAGACCTGTACTGACCACTGTTCTGCGTCAGCCCCTTAGGTCAAGTTTTCCACCCTGACTCATGCCTAGCAGGCTGCGGAGATTGCTCGCTTGGGTTTGTAGAATTTCCTCTGTCGCGCTCTGGAGCCAGAAAGCCACGCTGAAGTTTGATTTGGCTTGAGGCAGCCTTTTCCAAATATTAATTTGGAAGTAATACAGTGAGTGCTCTGAGAAGAGACGGAGGGGGAGAGGAGGATTACTGTAACTGCAGCTATTTGGGGAGACAGAACCAAGGTGTTTGGTGTCTCCCTGAGCTCTTGTCGCTGATGTTCCGAGCCTGCCTTCCTCTAGGCTGAAGAAAAGCCACAGAGGCGGCCTCTGTCCTAGGCTGTGGGCCGCCCTGCTCCAGACAGCCTTGAATGTGACCTGGCAGCCAATGCTGTTTCCTGCTGACGTGGCCTCCTGCCACTGAGCAGAACAGAGCATCTCAGTGTGCTGAGCAGGGAGCCAGGAAGGTGGGCGTCTCCAGCTGGACAAGGAGCAAGCAGGGGGGAAGCAAGAGCCTGACTGTTGAGGTTTCCCTGCAGATAGCTGTGAGAGACACCTTTCTTAGAGGGAGGGAGGGGGAGGGAGAGGAAGAGGGAGGGGAAGAGGGAGAAGGGAGGAGTGAAGGCTGCCCAAGGAATAGTGGTTTTTTTTTTTTTTTGGCTCTAGGAGGAGTCTTATCAGTGGGAGTGAACTTCCAGGATGGGATTATCCCCAGTCAGCCCAGTGGGAGTGAACTTCCTGGATGGGATTATCCCCAGTCTTCCCAGATGTGTGATAGGCTGGGGAAAGCTAGACTGCATGCTGTAGCCTTCAGGGGCCATACTCTTGCTGGGGCTGGGGGCATCTGTCTGTGCTCTTAGCCATCCCCTGCAGCCGATGGACAGGCAGATGCTGGGGGCAAAGGAAAAAACTAAAAAAGTAGATAAGCATAGCATAAAAGCTAGCAAGCAGAGTGTCTGTCTTGTTGGAAGAAGCCTGCTCAGGACTCAAGCTGAGGATTCAGAAACCGCACAAGTCCCTTTCGCCTCTGGCAGCAGCTTCTAGGTGGATGTTCTGTGCATCCTCTTGTTTCAGCCGTCCTTAAGTACCTTTCAGTTTGCTGGGTTGAACGAATCCAGCGAAAATTCTTGGGTTTCCTCTATTTATAGAGTTGATACAGAACGGTTTCTTCAGTTATCTCACCCCGGTGCCCGTGGGAGGTCTAGGTTGCAGCCTGAGGTCCTGCTTCTCTTTTTCCTGTGGTAACCTGTGGCATTTCTCTGCCAATCACCCTGAGCTCACTTGGAGCCATGCTGAGAACCACTGACTGTGGGCACTGTTCTCATCTTGTCCATGAGATCCCTGCCGTTGGGCAGGGTCTGTTGTAGATCCCAGTGCAGTGGCTTCTGCGGTGCTGCAGACTGGAAGCAGTTGTGGTTGCCGGCCAGAGAGAACCCCCAGATGTTCCCAGGTGACTGGAAGGTCAGAGATGCGGAATCTGGGGGGAGAGCCTGCTCTGCAGACAGACTTGAGGGTGAGGATGTGAGCTCAGATGCCCAGTGCTCATGGGACAAGCCAGCACAGCACTGAGGGGTGAGGTGGGGTCGGGGGAGGGTCATCCCTGGAGGTGGCCAGCTAGCCAGGCTTATTGATACACTGAAAAAAATGAGATGGAAAGTGACGCCGAGGAACAACCGGATGTCAGCGTCAGGCCTGCTCACACATCTGCACACATTGGCATATGGACTCACATACAGATGGTGGAGGTGCAGGCGAACATTTGAGAGGAAGAACCATCAGTGCTTAAATTTATGATCACTGCCGAATGTGGTAGAATATGCCTGTCTCAGCAGTCAAGAGGCAGAGGCAGAGGCAGGAGGATCTCTGTGAGTTCCCGCCCAGCCAGGCTACAAAGTGAAACCCTGCCTCAGGAGAGAGAGAGGGGGGCTGGGGAGAGATGAGAGATGACAGAAATTGGAATTGGAAGCTTTCTAGGAAAATGTAAAGATCTTAGAGACCTAGTCCAGAGAGGAGGGCAGTGAGAGGTTGAGAGAAAGTAGAGAAGGCCGTCTAACAGAGATACTGTTTGAGAAAAATATTCTCCCGTTTCAATTTTCCTGGATTTGCGAAGCTAGACTTTAGAAATGGTTCATGTTGATCAAATGCCCCAGTGTTTTTGTCCGTTAGCCGTGTTCCTTTGCTGCACGTCATTCTACACCTATGTCAGGCAGCAGAGGCCTGTTCCTAGAAGTTAAATTTCAGGGCTGGGGAGATGGCTCAGTTACCTTGCAAGCTAGAGGGCTTGACTAGAACCCAGGTGAAAAGAGGTAGGCACACATTTAATGTTAGCACTCTCAGGCAGAAGGAGCAGGGTCCTGTGAATTCTGGGTCAGCATGGGCATAGTGAGCTTCTGGTCACCCTAAGTTATGGCATAAGAGCCTCTGTTTAAAAGTTAAAAATGATGGATACAGTGTAATCTCAGGCCTGAGGAGACAAGACAAATGATACCTGGGGTTTGTTGGCCTGACAGTCAGGTCTCCTTGGTCAGCTGTAGACCCTGCCTCTAAATAAAGACGGCAAGTGGTACCAGAGGAACAGTGCGCAGGCTGTCCTCCGTGTAGCAGCACGCACCTGCCATGCATGTGCAGCTCATGCATACACACCAAATTCCATAGCAATGGGACCGAGAGGTAAAATGAACAGCAGTAAGTCTAATTCCATTTCAGTAAGTCATCTAATAACTTTCCCGTGTGTGAATCGCCCAGGCCTTCGCTGTTCTTATTGCTGCGTTTTAGATGAGGTTATCCTTCGCATGGTTAGAAGGGGAGAAATAGCTCTATTTGGTCTTCCTTCCTCAGTGGCAGAGGTGCTGTGTCTGCAATGATAGGCCCCCTCCCTCTTTTTTTCTGAATTCATTCTGGAAGAAAAATGCCCAAAGACTCTTTTTTCCTAATGTTCCGGGTGAATATTTTTTTCCAATACAGCTGTGCGCAGGGAGCCACAGCAGTGGGGCGGTCATTCTTTTGTGTGTTGGTAATGGGATAATTTCTGCATTACAGATTTTTCAGGAGACTCTTTGTTTAAAGGAAACTTCAGAGCCTTGCTAAGCCACATTACTGCCTCTCTTTTTATTGGTTTCATATGCTTTCCCGTCATCAATTGAATAAATTAATGCAATTGTTTTGCAGAAAGGAACTTAGGACATCATTTGTGTGGTGTCTTTTAAAATTGCTTTTCTTTTTCCCAAATGTAATTTGACCAAGTCTGACCCAGAAATATTATTCCCAACATTCGGGCATCTCATTCTCAGTGCTTGCCTCCACTGCCAAGCCGGAGTACATCCTGGTGTTGGTTGAAGGCAAGCCGGAAGTTAGAGCTGAGGGCCGAATGTAGCTGGGCAAATCATTGCCCCCAAGGCTAGCTGTGGCCTTCTGTTGGCAAGGACGGGACACAGGAATTTCCGTTAATTTGCAAGAGGATACCAGGTAGGCCTGAGGGTGTCAGATTGCCAGCGGAATGAAGCTTTCTTTGTCTTCTTTCTGCATCTGGGACCTGGAAAGCCCAATTGTGGAACAGATCTACAGAGAAGTGGCTGAGGTCACCTTTTGAAGTTTTTCTCAAGTGCTCACTCTGAAGAGCAAACTGGAATTTGTTGGTTAAAAAGGAATTAATTAATCTGTTTGATCTTGATGGGGAAATGAACCCTATCAAAATCCGGGGCAAAGCACTTTCCCCTGTAGAGTGTTTGCTTAACCTTTTGAGGTGTATTTCACCGACTTAGAGACTATAAAAAGTTCATTTGTGCTCAACAGTCTACGTGGTGATGTGTGTGTTGCTCTTACACATCGATGCTATTTTATCCACCAGGAGAGAAAGAAAAGTCACATTTACATGTAGCATATGAAAACTTGCAGAGCAGGTGACTCTTCATACCTGTGGTGTTCGACAAGGCGTCTACATTTAACAGCGTAAGCTGCCAGCGTATATCCGTAAGTGTGAAGAAACAGTATCAAAGCTGGCAATATGGCTTCAGTGGGTAGGGGTGCTTCTGCCAAGACTGACAACCTAAGTTTGATCTCTGGTACCCAAGAAAGAGACAGCCGACTTCTGCAAGCTGTCCTTTGGCCTCCACAGAGAAGTGACTGAGGTAACCTTTCCAAGGTTTTCTGAAGAGCTCACTCTGCAGAGCAAACTGGCATTCATGTTCACGTTGACACACACACACACACACACACACACACACACACACACACACACAGTTTTTTTTTTTTTTTGAAAAAGAAACATTTTTTCCATCTTCCTCTTCCTCACTTCTTCCCCAGCCCAAAGGGGAGTAGGGAGGTGGGCAGTGGCCGATGGGGCTGTCGGCCTTCTGTCTTCTCATATGCCTACTATTACTCTTTTTCATATGAGTTGGCTCAGAAGCCAAGCTCAGTGGGTGCCTCTCTAGAATTCAATCCCCGTCAATTCTGCATAAGACCTTGTAGCTATAGCTCCATGTTGGAGCCAGACTGAATGGAGTCACTGGGTCTGTAGTTAGCCATTTGATGAAGAAGGGTTTCTCACACCCCGACTCCCACCCAGGGCTGGCCTTGCCTTGCTGACTGTACCCAAGACTTTCTCCATCTTCAGTCCCACCACCTGGTCCTCACGGTTACTAACACTGGCACGCTGCTTCTAGCTGTCCCTTTACAGGAAATGGGAAGGTCAAGGAAGAATCCGAGCCCCGGTCAGATGTCCAAGGCTCAGTGTATAGCAGGAGTGGCCAGGGGGTCTGTGGAACTGCCTAAAACTATGTATGCTCTTTACCCGTAAGGAATGAAGCTAAACTTTGGTTTTTATTACGTTTGCTCTGGGTTATTTTTATTTGAGTTTAAAAGTTAAGAAGCTACATAATAGTAAATTATTACTTAAAGATTGATTATAACTAATAAAAGTCTAAAATAATTTAAGATAGCCCTATTTTCACCTTTGGATTCATTTATTCATATTTTATATATATGTATGCACATATACAGATGTATATGTATTTATATATGCCATTTCTTTACTTATTTATTGACTTGCTGCACAGAGGAGCAAACTGAGGCCCTCCTTTTGCTAGGTGAGCCCTTGTCCTTTGTTTTAGCTCTAATCCACTATTGTAATAACTTTTGTTAAATTTCATCTTTCTTAGTGATTTATATGATGTTTTAAGAGGTGAAAATGAACAGATCACTTGCTGCCTTTGCTTTTGATCCTTGACTGTGGATAAATCAAGGCTCGGTTCATCTGTGGGAGAGAGGTGCTGGCCTCCGTTCTCCATCTCTTGAAATAATAACCGCCCATTAGTGTTTCAGCTAATAGGAATTGTGTTGTTTGCTTTGGTAGTTAGGCATTTAGTGACAGCTCAGGGCTATTTACTCTTCAGTGCTGTAAAGAGATCATACCTCAGAGTGAATTTTGTGTTTGAATTATGTACTTTTTTCAGAGGTGAGCAATTTCAAAGAAGAGAGGGCAAGAGGTAGCACTTTTGATCTGGACATCAGATGAACCTGCTGAATAGGTTTACATTCTTTGTTTGAATTTGACTGCTTCACATCAAATTATAGGTATATTTCCTTATGAATTTCTTTATGTAACTGCAGTGTCTTATAAACTTAATTCTAGACTTAGATCCACTGTGCTGTGGATCTTGTTTTGGGCCAGCAGGATGGCTCATTATGTCCAGGCACTTGCTGCCAACCTGATGACTTGGCCTTGATCTCTTGATCTCCCATGATGGAAGGAAAACACTGACTCTTGGAAGTTCTGCCCATGTGTGTCATGGTAGGTGCCCTCCATCACCCCCCCATACACGCTCAAAATAATAAAAACGTAGAAAGATTAAATTTCAGTCTTAAGATTGTACAAATATTACTTGTGTTCTCTCTAGCTAAGATTTTTTTTATTGATGATCTCTTAAAGTTGTTATATTGTAAAGCAATGTTTGAAAGTAGTTGCAAATCAAGAGAAAGTTCAGGGACTGTCTCTTCATCCAGATGGATGTTACCCGAAATTTATGTAGTTTTCATGAAATTGCTTGAGGTCCAGAAACACAGGAATCTCAAGCACAGGTGCTAGAAAGACCTTGACTAGCAGGAGAAATTGTTCCATTCTGTCCCTTTAAGGAGGTCTGGGTTTTGTTCTTTGAAGGCTCTTTCTGTATCGTAGGTGTGGAGTACCAAGAGTGTCAAGAATATTGCCTTCAGGAGAAATGTAAACAAATATCTTTAATTTCTACTAACAAACATATTGATACTTCAGGGAGCTTGCGGTCACTTCCCAGCATAAAAGAAACAACAGTCTTTCCCGAGTGTGGCTTGCTGTGGTGGAAATCCAGCATTTCAAAGCTGCCCATTCATTCCGCCCCTACCTGAGAACAGTCAGCTCTCAGTTTGTGAATCTTCAGGGTCTTCCATTGTATCCTGGGCAGCTCCATTTCCTGTTGTGATTCTTAATGTCTTAAGGAAAGTATCTATCCTCTAAAGTTTGGGGAACTGTTACCAGCCGTATTTGAATTGCCTCTCAGAGTTCTTAGTCATATAGAAAATTTCATAACCAGCTCAGAAGAAAGCTCAAAGACAGTTGTATTAAACTTTAAAAGAAAAATCCCAGGGCAGGCAAGCTCTGAATCTTGGCAGCTGCCCAGAGGAGGAAGATGGAAGAGAGGAAGTGAGAAAGCCATGCTGTTAGTGTTGAGCCAGCAGTTCCGCTATAGAGGTCATCCACTTGACAGACAGTGATCGCATGGCGACCTTGACTCGAGATGGCACCCTTTGGAGATAGGGTGAGGAAGCCTGAAGTGTCAGCCAAATTTGCTTAGAAAATAAATAGGGAAAAAAATTAAGTCACCCTTGTAATGAGCAGACTTAACATGACTTCGTGGCTGGGCACCATAAAAGACCGCAGGGAGTCTGGGAAGGAGAAGCAAACATCTCATGGGAAAGAATAAATATTCTTCCCAATTATTTGACTTAACATTAAGTGAATCCATCTTCCTGAAGGGTGGTACCTAGATGATTGGCCGGGCCAACTGGATTAATTCCTAGGGGGGAGACAATGGCACGTTCCCGCCCAGAGGTAGATTCTGCTCCTTTGGCTGTAGAGGACTCCATGGTTTCTGGCCTTTAATGCCTCTGTCCCAGGATGGCTTCATGCCGCGAAGAATGAGCGCGTGAATGGCTGTTAGCCTGTGTGTGACTGCTGACAGCATGGGTGACATGGTGGTGTTGGCCTTCTGCCATCGACCCTTGTCGTCGTGTTTGGAAGTGACGTGTGCTGGCTTCACCCAGCCTCTCTGCAGCCTTGGCCAATGGAATCTTGTGTCCATTTTTTTTTTTTTTTGTAAAAATAACAATGGCTGCCTTAAGGTAGTAGCTGGAAAAACTGGGATCCGAAAGAACTCTGAGTGGTCTCATTAGCTATCCCGTGTGTCAGGTGGCTCAGCACTCAGGGGATCTGGTCATCTTTCTTCTTTACAGATTTTTCAGAGAAATTTAAAAAGGACTGAAAATGTCAGTGTCATTTGCTTTCTTACTGTGTCATGGAGTAGGTGGCTTTCCAGGAAACCGGTGAGTGCTGCCATGCTGGACTCCAGTCCTCCTCACCCCACCATGGCCTGTGGCACTGAGGTTATCACCATGTGCTCAGTGGGACCCTTAGAAGGGGTTGGATAGTGTTGCCTTTCGTGTTGTTTATAGTACTTTTATAGTGGAGGAATGCAGTAGTCAGGAGAGGGGCCGCAGTGAGGAGGAGAGCGAGGTGCGGTGAAGACCTTCAGCGAGGAACCACACTGTGTGTGTGGCGAATCTATTGATCCTTCAAGTGTGTCCAGCTTCGTAAACTCATGATCACCCAGTACCTACTTTTACTACTTAAAGCCATCCGTAACGTCCCAGTTTCTGTATATGAATAGTTCTAGGATAATTTTATAGCCTTAACTTTTTTAAATTCTAGCATAATATATATATATATATATATATATATATATATATATATATATAATTTTTCAGGAAGTTAGAGTTGCTTTTGAAGAGTAAGCGAGTAGATCCTTGCTCCTGTTCTGGTCAGCTGGTTATTGTTTGATCATGTATAAAGCTGATAACTTAGCATTTCATAACACAGGTTCACTTGGAGATATGGTTCAGTGGTTTTCACACTGGAGCAGTGAGGTTAGATTGCTCAGCTTTCCCCATCTGTCTTGGCTTAGTTGTTTATGGCAGCCATATTCTCACATAAAACCTCTAGAAGCATCACTGTTGGCAAGCCTGTCCACAGCATCTGGTGGTTCTTTTCCACTGTTATCTTACAGCCTTGTAGTTTATGGACTGCTGTGTTGGTACCCAGAGGTGCACCACGGGCCTTTGGGGGCAGCAGCAGGGGGATCGGGGAGGATTGCCTGCACAGGGTTTTGCATGGTGATCTGTTGGAGGGCCAGGATCCAGAAGCAGGCCTGCCAGGGGAGCCCAGCCACCTGGTGGCTGACAGTGGCAGCACAGGAAGGAGTTGTTACAGTGACTCGGGGTTAACTGCCTCCAAGGGGCTTTTTCCCCCAGCAGGTCCATTCTGTTTACTTCAGGGATTGGGTAACTAAGTTGGAGAACAACATTGAAAACACTGGAGATGACTCATAAGTTTCCTGGCTGCTGAGCAAATATCAAATAATTAGAGAACATTACATAGATAAGACCATCAGCCAGGAAAGCTCTCCACAGGGACCAACTTGATGATGCTGCTCTGGCTTCCGCACAGCCTGTGCCACTCAGGAGTGGACGAGGAGCATGGCCTGTGTGGAGTGGGCCACCCCGGCTCAGCCCCTCAGCGGGATCACTAACTGCCTGGCTCACGGTTGAAGGGATGGGGATGAGGGAAGGAGTGACGTGCTGCTCTGGTGGTGGCAGCTTCTTACACTCCAGTGGACCAGGAAGCAGGGCTGGCCTTAACCGCTAAGACCCGCTGCCCAGTGACACACTTCCTCCAGCAAGGCTCCACCTCCTAAATGGTTCGAGGCTTTGCCAGCTGGCGACTGAGTATTGAGCCTGTAGGGGACAGTTTGCATTCCAGCCTTAAAGCTGACCCACCTCGTTCTTCCTCTCAAAGTTCACTAAAATTGTGCATAATGAAGTTTCTCCTTTTCTTCCCACAGAGTAGATTTGTTGCTTAACTCGACTGAAGTGGGAGTTTTAGAAACTGAAGGGGCTGGCCTTGGGGTGTTGCCTAGTGGTAGAACATTTGTCTTTAGGTTTAATCCTCAGCACGTGAAAGAAAATGAAACAAAAACAAGCACAACCAGACTAAGGTAACCTCAGAGCCACCCCAGCTCTCGCACGTGACTGAAGCCTGTCTCCTGCTGTGTCACTGACTTCATACCAGTGTTTGCCATGTACTTTACTTCAGGAGAACTCCCAGCATTCAGAGCTAGGAATTTTTTGTTAAATTTTAATTATCTGTGTTATTTAAATGATACATTAAAATATGGTAGCAATGTTTTAATTACGAAAGTTTAATTTAATTAAAACTTGATTAAAAATTTAAGTTTGTGTATATATACATACATGCATATATATGTATGCACACGTGTATATACACATACACACATATACACACATGCACACACAGGTATATAAATGCCTGTAAGCCCACAGGTGAAATTATTCTCAGCCCTGTAAGGATGTGCAGGCTCTCCCTTCCTGGGTCTGGCACACTTCTCTGGCATTTCTGGCTGGGTGCAGAGTGCGGTGGTCGCCCATGGATGCATGGAACTCCTTTCCGTGTTCTCTCTTGCCCAGACCAACAAGCTGCAGGTGTTACCATAGAACAAAGGTGCGCAGTGTGCCAGGGCGAGCACTAGAAGTCCCCCTTTGCTGTGGTAATGACTGGTCAGAGGATCAAGCCAGGGCGGGCTCACTGCTTTGGACATGCCATTTCTTACTTGCTTTGGCCGCCTTTCTCCTCTGGAACCCTGAAACTGATGGGGAGAAGGGAAGGAGAGGCTCAAAATCTGTAGACAAGGGTCAGACTGGAGACTATGAAGCATGGTGGCCACAAATGTCATCCAGGAGACGTCTGGCAGCTTTTGTCCCTTTCATCTCCTGCCTCTTTGGTACTTCCTAGATGGTCTGCAATGGCCAGCTCAAACATTTTGCATATATACCCTTTAGACAGTGAACTTCTCTCTGTCTCTGTCTCTCTCCTCTGTGTATGTCATGGGGCTCATGTGCCTGTGTGTATGTGGTTCAGTGCTCCATCACTCTCCTCCTTGCTTTCCGAGACAGGAGTCTTTTCCTGAACATGGAACTCACCTATCAATTGGGCTAAGTGAGCTGGCCAGCAGGCCCTAGAGTTCCACCTATGTCTACCTCCCCAGCAGTGGCTTTTCTTTTTACAAGGGTGCAGGGAACCCAAACACAGATCCTTATTTTTACCTGCTGAACCTCCTCGGCTCCCCTGCTTATTCTGCTAATGAGCTAGTTTTGTATTCAAAGACAATAGGATTTCATTATGCGTACTTGGGCTTATTGCATGATGCCACTTTTACAGTGCCCTGTGATACTGGTGCTCTGATGTTAAGCATTGTATCTCTACTGTGAGAGAAAACCTTGGTGGGCAGTCAGGGGAGAAGGGAGATAAGGGGAGGGCTTTGCCTGTGGCTGCATGGGGATAATGGCCGACCTCTATTATGTATAGTGACCTTTTGTGTAGGATCACCCTGGGGAGGTAGTGAGGGGATGTTACAGAAATGGAATGTGGCGGTTCCTGAACCTGCATTTTCCCAGTGAAGCTGCTCCTTTATTAAGAAACAGTCACAGCAGACAAAAGCAAATACTTTAGCTAATTATGTTAAGATATGCTTAGAATGTGCTGATGCGCACTTCGGAACACCTGGTTCTGACGTGACCTGAGCATCGTGACCTTTGTCGGCGGTAGTGACGTCTGACCAAGCGGAGCATCTCCTCTGTGGGTTTCGTTGTAGCTGTGACACATTGGGAATGTCAGCTTTGGTATCCATAGCATCCTCTCTTCATTCTTTTTGTCAAAGCAGAAGACAGCTTCACCAGCCTTCACACATATTGCGGAGGTGGCTTCGGGGGAGGCTTAAGGGGAGGAATTGGGGGTTGCATTCTTTGGACATTCCTGGAAGAAAAACAGCTGTATTAACGTTTCTTCTGAAAGTAAAGGGCTCTCCCAGACTCACAAGTCCTGCTCTTGCAGTGCAGTACAAATGGCTTGGCATAGCAGTGGGCAGGCATGGATTTTGCCTTTCTGCTGTTAGCCCAGAGAAAACAGCTTGATGTATTACTAATGAAAGGACCCTGAAATTAAAAAAAGGAAAGGAGAGAGAGAGAGAGAGAGAGAGAGAGAGAGAGAGAGAGAGAGAGCGCGCCCCATGGAGAGATTTCCCAAGTCAACACCAGCCTGACCCATGTCTGCCGGCTGTTATAATGTCGTTTTGCCTAGCGGGAGCCAGCATCTGAGACTTGGACGGTGGGAAAAGTCGGTGTGTGTGTAGTGAAATGGATCTGTTGGAATTGACATGAAGCAGTCAAAGGGTTATTGTTTTTAGAGAGCCTTTGTGTTTGGTCAGCGATTGCGTACTCCTCCTTTACTTCTGTGGTCCGCTCTCAGTGTTCAGACATCGGGCCAGCCAAGCCGCCAAGCAGATCATAATGGCACCTTTGTTGCTCATTTTTATTTTTTAAGTGTATTTATCATAACTGAAAACCACTGATATGTCAGGTTCTAGATTTATTTTTTGATAGGCTATCTCATAGAGCTCTGTGCCTGGGCAGATGGCCCTGCTGTCAAAGCTCTCTGTGCAGGTGTGAGACCCGAGTCCTGTTGCCATTGCCGGCACCACGGAGAAAAGATGGACAGGACAATCCTAGGGTCGCTGGCCAGCCTGCCTCACAAGATTAGTGAGTTCCAGGTTCAATTAGAGACTCTGTCCCCAAAACAAGACAGTGATTGAGGAAGAGACAAGCATGAACATGCATGCACGTGTGTGCGTACACACACGCACACACTCACACACACACTTCTCTTCCCCCACAAGTAGGGAGACCTAGAATTGGCTGTCTGTCAGTTTCTGGTTTATTTGTATTTGATAAAGTAAGATGTTGTTATCTGAAGCAGCACATTTCCTGGGGGGAAGGAGCATTCCTGGCTGATTCTGGGGAAGAAAAGAGGTAGAACCAGAAACAAACTGGTGAACCATTTTCCTCAGTCTGTTGAGGAAAACACAGTGAAGATGTGTTTCCAAGAAATTCTCTGGAGAATTATCAGACCCTTTGAACCCTGTGTGTGGAGCAGCTTGCTGAAGTGCAGGCTCATGCGCTCTGGTTGGATGTTTCTGTCCCTAGTCTATATAACACCATCAACGTGCCATTCTGGATTTCCCGTTGGTCACAATTTAAATGTAAGAACCTGTATGTCACCCTTTAAGATATCCTTCATTAAAAGACAAAGCTCAGAAGTGAGTTGCTAAGGATATTTTCTATTATGAATAATACCAGTTGTACTATGAGTATATTTCATCTCTGGGTGATAGATGTGTACATGTGGATTTCACATACATGCATGCACTTGTGTATGAATGGTGTATACATATGTGCCCCCGTACACATGTGGAGGTCAGAGGACATCCTCAAGCCCCCACTTTCCACTTCACTTGAGAGGGGATGTCTTCCTTTTGCCCTTTTTCCAGTTTGCTATACAAGCCCGCTGGCCAGCGAGCTCCAGGGCGGGCTCCTGCCTCCCCTCCCACTTATCGTGCATGGACTATACATGCTAACTCTTCTGCATCCAGCTCTCTGTGGGTTCTGGAGATTAGAACTCAGGTCCTCAGACTTGAGTGGCAAGCACCTCTATTCCCCACAGCCTGGCAAATTTAATCCCAGCTTATGTTTCCTACCTGTATACTTAGGGTGCCCAAGTGGCTCTTTAGGCTGTTTACAGAGAATTCCATTGACACAATTTATAGAAAAGTTATTGGTAAGGAGTTTAAGAGAGTTTTCTATTCCTCCTTTCAGAAGTCAGAAAAGAAGACACTGAAATTAGTGTATGATGTTAGAAGTAAGATAAAAAGGGGCCTTGTTGTTGTGGGATGTGCCAAAGGGAACTTACAGTCTCTCTTCTGCTTGTCATGTTATCTGCTGTTGTCTAGAAACAAGCCTCGTGTCTCCAGTTCTTCTTGTCAGTGAGTCCTGAATTTGGCTGTAACTGTTTAAAGTTAATCCACAGATGCCATAAGAGGTGAGGGCTGGTCATGGTGGCGCACACCTTTAATCCCAGCTGGGGAGGCAGAGGCATGTGGATTTGAGTTTGAGGCCAACTAGGACTACACATTGATACCGTCTCAAAATTCCCACGAGGAAAGCATCTGTGCTCCCGTGTTCTGCGGAGTTCTTTCACTGGCCTGCGAGAAGATGCATAGTTGTTGGAGCTTGTTTGAGTCTTGTTAGGAAGGTTGGAACCTCCTGCTGGGCTAGAATAGAAGGCCCTTGCTGTGGCCAAGACAGCTTGGTAGGAAGCTCTAGTGAAGCCCGTTCAGTGTTGATACAGTATGTCTCAGGAATGTGTTATTTACCAGCAAAGCTTGGACTCCACCAGCGAACTGAGGATCCATTCATGGTGCAGTAAAAGATGCCCATTGGGGAAATGTTTCCACCTTTGGTACCTCCTCACACCAGAGGAATGAGGGCGCCTCTGCATGGGGGTTGAGAGTGTAGTGCCACTTTTACCTCCCGGGTGCAGAATGGTTTCCATTCTCCCCAACCACAGCACATTCATCTTTGCCTCACAAGCATAGAGAGCCTGGAGTATGTTTTCTACTGAGAAAGCTCTTTGAGGTTCCCAAACACCGGGCCTTATTCCATAAATAGCCCTGTTGTAGCTGTATTTTCTGTTGCCTGCTCAGACCCCCACTTGGTTGAGTCTTGTGAATTGAAGCTTAGTTATACAGCATGGAGTTTAACGTGCAGACTATTATATTTAGCCTGAGAAACATAAAACCCATCTATTTAAAAACTCCCAAATTTGAATGGCAGTTTCATCTTGCTGGAAATTCCTTCTAGTATTTTTAAGATAAAGGAAAAAAATTCTAAAGAGTTTCCTAATTGCAACAGCTGGTTCCTGAGTACATGTGTATGAATGTCTGGAATCTTTGAACGTCAATCTTGAGATGGAGATTGGTCTCGTCATAATGAACAAACAAACAAGCAAACACTCATTGAGATACCTGAACAGATGGGGAGGGCAAGGTATGGTGGAGTTTCTGCTGTGCTAGTGAGGAGTGAAGACAGCTGGTCGTGGCTGAGCCTCCTCTTAACTTAAGCCGGTGTTTATCTAGCCGCCGTGCTGAGCAGTGAAGGCTCTTGAGTAGGCAGTTAATTCCTAGCCATTCTGCTGTGCCTCAGCCAAACTGCTGATTCTTCCTGGGCCATGGGTACCTCCTCTCTTCTTCCCCGACTGCCTGTTCACCTAGTTCCTGGGCTTATTCACCTCTGCACATCTTTTCTCGCTGAGGCTGGGGGCAGTGAACATAACCAGAACATCTCAATGCAGTACATTTATCTGCTCTGTCTGCTCGTGGAACATGCGTCCACATGCTTGTCATACCCAAAGCACCGTGTCAGTCACTGTGACGGACAAGGAGAAAGGACACTGTGAAGAGTCAGAACGGACAGGGCTTGGCAGCTGATGGTATGTGAGGATTCAGAAGACCTCTTTGGGGACAGAAATCTTACGTGCTTTAGAGAGATGGGCATTGGCTCAGCCAGCCGTGACTTGGGAACCCTACTGATGCTCAGCCTGAATTTCTACGAGCAGTCATAAAGCCAGCATGCCTATCTGGTTCATGGCTCTTCAGTGGGAGGGTCTTCTAGATGTAGCTTCAGGCTCTTGAAGTCTAAGGAAAGTGGACACTCGGGGGATCTGGTTCAGGTCGGGAAACCTGCAATAGATGAAGGTGTTAGTGGATGTGTGTAGATCACACCTGCTCTCAGACTTGAGGAGGATCCTTTTTCTTCATAACAACAATGCCTAGTTGGTTTTCAATCTTGTCTGTCATAAGCCCTGAAAATAAGATTTGAAGTGATATAGGCAGTCTGAGTAAACACATTTATTCTTAAGAGCAAAAACGAAAACAAACAAACAAAAAGCCTTGAGTTTTTTTATTTTTCCAGGACCAAGTGGAGTGTATCCTTATAAGAGCTGTCCAGTACCAGGTCAGCTTCCCTCTAGGCTAAAGAAGGCTAGATGGAGGCTTTTAGTGGGAAGACAGCACAGGGGAAGAAGTGCAGCTCACTGGCAAATTGTATAGCTAGCAAGTTCAAAACACATCCAAACAAGCAAAAGGCAGGAGAAGCAGTCTGTTATCCAGTTAGTGAGTGGGTCTGCTTGAGCAACCTCAGTGTTTTCCCATGGTGCTTCGAAAAGCAAGGCCGTACATGTTCTTCACACCAGTGTGGGGGGCATTCGGAGTCATCCACAGAGCTTGAAACATCCTGGTATTCTGCATCTGGAAATAGGGGTGCTTACTCTTTGGTAGTAGGGTCTACCATCCTCAGAGATTCAGTATGGTGTGTGTGTGTGTGTGTGTGTGTGTGTGTGTGTGTGTGTAGGAAAAAATTAGTAGAGTCATTGTTTCTAGGGTAAACATCAGGATGCATAGTAGTTTTCTAAGTACTTGGGCCTTGAAGAAATCATGTGGAAACAGTGATTGTTGGCTGTCATCCACAGAGCTCTTTTTCTGAAGGAGATGTAGAGCTTTTGTATGACTTTGGTCACAAGACAGTCCTGGCACACCTAGAGTGTCTTGCACTATTGGATAGTGCAGTATATGGTGATATAATTCTATATATTATATATAGTTATTTATAATGTATAATTATAACTACCAGCTCCATCAAAGACTCAAGAAGGAAATATATTACCTGAGTAAGTAGAAAATGTGGGCAAGCAATCTCCAAAAAATGTGAGAAATGACAGAAACAGCTGGCTGTCTGGATAGTCACCCAAGGTTCCTCTGTAGCATTGGATTATCTACCTTTGGCCTACAGGCCTAGAATATCTGACAGACTTTTCTGTAGAGTAGGGAATTTTGAAGGACTGTCCTATTTTGTCTTGGCAAAGCTTAGCAGTCTCCTTTTTTGTGTCCTGCTGGTCCAGCTTGGACAGCAACTGTCAGAAATTGAGGTAAGGGAAATTTCTTAGCCCACATGACTAGCTTTTGCCATAAAGAGAACAAATTCCACACAGAGTTTCTTTGATGCCCATCATCTTTTCTGGAGTACATTGGTGCTGCCAGAAGCAGACATGTCTCACTGTCATGAAAAGTCTAAGTTCTTAAAACATCTTAAAGACCATATTCTAAGGTCTTTGAAATGTTTGAAGATTACCTATCTATTTGAAATATCTTTATATATCTAGAAAACCTAACTAATATGACTATAAGTTTGACTATTATAGATAACTAACTGTATTTTAGTTAATCTGTATTTCTTAATTATACATTACATTTTTAATTGTGCTGCATAAACATAATACCTTAAACAAAAGTAGAAATATACATACAGTATAACACAATTAACCTTAAATTTATATCGATAAACTAAAATCCATACCAATTTAAAATATTTTGAGTACAGTTGTTTTGGATTAAAGTAGATTCAATAGTAATCTATCTTTTTCTTCCAGCATTTCTGTATCATGTTCCCCTTTCTTCTTTTAGAAAGAGATTGACTATGACCAATAACAATTCGAAACCAACCACCCTTAAATGAAAACAAACATTTATAAACAATATTTTTGGAATTTGAATCTAGTTCTCTAGACTACTTCCTGCTGATTGGTAGGTGCTGGTGATCTTTGAGGGACTCTAAGAAAATTTAAGGTAATGAAATTGTTAAGTCTTCGCTGTAGTATTCTATGAGGCTGGATCATTTCAGTCAGCAGCCTGGATGCTGTTGTGGATTGCCTGATCACCTGGGCTGTCATTTTCATTGGTGTTTGGTCCCTTTGTTCTGAAAATATATAAACTTTTAGAGGTAAAAAACATGTCTGTATTAGTACAAGTATAGATTGTGCATTGTACTCAACTTAGCCAAAGATAATTGTTTTATGTGTTTGATCAGATAGAATATATATCATGTGTCTTGTAGTTCTTTTAGGTTTATTTCTTTATGTTTGTAGCCAGGATTTTCAGGGAGTCTTCCTCGACCAAACTAGATTTTTCTTAACCCTTAATGAATTCAGAGCCTCTCATTTCCTGTGGGGGGAAAAAAAGGTATAACCTCTCTTCCAAAGTAACATATCTTTTGACTTCCATTTGAAGTCAAGACACTTTTAAAATATATAGGTTGGTTTAATTCAGCAACATTTATAATCAAATGTCTCTTAGTAGCTTTTGTTCTTTTCTCAACAAACAATTTAAAGCAACATAACAGCATACAGTATTCAGACTCTGTATTTTCCATGTTTATGTGCCTTTTTAAATATTACTTTTACTGTTTCTTTAAAGACTTCATTTTTTAAAGTTATTTCTTTCTTTCTGTGACTGTCTATACCCTTTTCATTTTTCTCTCAAGCCTGTGTCATTTTTCAGACATGCTGTGACCTGTTCAGAGGCCCTTTTGTCTAAATCTGTCCTTATTGTCTATCCCTAACCATTTTTGACTGTATGAGCAAAATCCCTAAGTCTGCCAGGCAGTGTTCTGTGCTCTCGAGTCTACAGGCAGCAGCTGAGAGAAGCTTCTTTACCAAGGCCTGTGTAAGAGGCTACAGGAACCCACCATGCAGCTTAGCTCATGTCCATTGTGACCAGGGGACAAGGTTTGGTCTAGGGAACACGGTTCTGTGCTACAGTCCACAGTGAGCTGCATGAACTATGAAACTGCCCTTGGCTCCATTTTTGTGTGTTTAGAACCCTTCTTAATTTAAAGCTTTGTTAGGTCTTATGTGGAAATTCTGATCCCATGTTGAAGCACCTTATATAATTGGAAATGGAGATAGTCCCAACTGCCCAGTCCCAAATAATCCTTTGTATGAGTTGCTGAGGTCATGGTGTCTCTTTATAGCAATAGGACACTGACTCAGACAACTGGCTAGCCGGCAAGCCCCAGGAATCTGCCTTAACCCCTTCTCCTATGTCCTACGATGCAGATTTGTGCCTTCACACCTGGCTTTTCAGGTGGGTGCTAAGGATCTAACTTGGGTTCTTGTGCTTGCACCTGATTGACCGAGCCAGCTCCAGATCCACAGGGACTTGACTCTGTCTCTTAGCAGTGCCTTCCCATCACTCTACCAGAACAGAAATGGACAGCTGGGAGAGAGGCCCTTTCCTAGCAGGACAGGAGGTCCCTGAAGGGAGCAACTCAAGGAGCTGCTGCCGCTATAGAGAAGACAGGACACAGGAGTGAGGAGCACTTCCAGGCCTTTGACCTTCTCCATACAGCCTGGAGACCTGGGTTGAGTTAGCCTGGCCTGGTGACCAGGCTACATCTGAAATGTGGTTTGTGAAGACACCAAGACAGGGAGCTCCTATGCTCTTCTTGGATTTGATGGAAGATCTTGGCAGACGGAGGCTCACTCTTCATCCAGGGCATCACACTGTTGCTGACAACATTTCCAAGATGAATGCTTTTGTCTTGACATAGTTTTCAGCCCAGCAAAGCTCTTCTGTTGCAACCAAGTACAAACCTAAGAACTCTCTGTGGACAGGGGACAGTCTGGGATCGGAGTGGGTTTCTCCACTTGACTTTCTCTCCATGCCTTTCATGTTAGAGAAGTACAACTGGGATATTTATAGTGTATTTTCTCTGTTCATACGTGAAGGTCTGCTTGATTTGGCATCAGAACATAACATGCTAGCAATATGTCAGGCTTGGGCTATAGCTCTATGGTAGAGTGCCTGAGCAAGCATGGGGCCCTGAGTTCAATCCCAGTGCATCCAATGACAACAAAATCCCCAGACGGTTCTCCACAGTGCATTACGTACATGTGTGAAGCTGACAGAAACAAAACTCCAGTTGAAAAGGGGGTGTACAGGAAAAGTGGAGGCGCTGCATTCAGTTACTTTGGAAACAGGATAGAAAGACTCTGACCTTTGCACCCAGCTTCACCGCATTCCACCCTTCTGCTGTCCTGGCAGCAGAGGAATTACAGAAGGTTGGCTTTGTCTTTGATTTGGCAAGTCAGAGCAGGATAGAGCAGCTGAAAGATGAGCGTCCTAGAGCGCTGCTGTGTGCATGACAGGAAGGTGTGACACCCTCAAGCCCGGGGCTCCTGCTTCTGCAGTTTGTGTGCACAGATCCACACCAACCTTGTTCTTTGCTTTTTAAGAAGTAAGATATTCTGACCCATGAGTCACCATTTCTACTAGGGAGCTATGACATTTGGTTTTGGAAGACATGCTTTCATATATAAGTTTTAATTGATAATTTTGTATAAAATGGGATATGAAAAGAGCCATCTTTCTCTGTTTCAATACCAAAGTGTGTGTTTACCATGTATAAAAGTGTGTAATGTCTGCTCTACTTTATGAATGCGTAAACGACTAGTACACATTAAGATGTTTACTTTCCTTAATTATGTTCAGTGTGTGTGTGTGTGTGTGAGAGTGTGTGTGTGTGTGTGTGTGTGTGTGAGAGAGAGAGAGAGAGAGAGAGAGAGAGAGAGAGAGATTGATCTTTAATCCACAGTTCCTTTTCCTTGGAAATATTTCAGCCTTCATCTGCTCACTTGCCTCATAAGAAAATGCAGTGTTCTGTCCTTAGATATCACACTCGCATTTCCTTTGATGGAGTCAAATTTAGATATGAAACGTTCCCCGCAGGCTTGTGTTTTGGAAGTTTCCTTTTCACCTGGTGCTACTGTTTGGTGAATGTTCTGGAAACTGAAATGGGGCCTAGATGGAAGAAATAGGTCTTGGTGGGGGTCTTCAGGTTGGTGTTTCACCTGCCCACTTCCTGTCTCTGCTTCTCCTTCTCTCAACCTCCCGCCTGCCACGATAAAAACAGAGGCCCCTCTGCATCTCCCAGTGCTGTGTTCTCAAGTGCATCAATGAGAGGCCGTCGTGTGGTCCGAAGCAGCTATGGGGGCCATGATTTCACAATCTTTCAGGGCTGGGGAGATCATGGCTCGATAGCTCAGAGCTCTTGCGGCTGTTGCAGAGCTGTCGGCTTGTAGGATCCAGGTTAGGTGATTCACAGCTGCCTCTAATTCCATCCTGGGGGTCATGTGCCTCTGTCCTCAGCAGCACCCCTCCCCCGCATGTACACACGTACACATATCCATACACAGAGCCAATTAAAAATAAATCTTAAAAAGCGAGTCAATTCTAGAATCCAAAGAAAAGACATCTGGAAATGCAGACCCGTATTGTTTCACATAGTACTGGAATAAAGAAGGCTGGCCTGAAGACGAGCTGAGCTCCGTGACGGCATGCCTCACTCGATAGTGTGCTCAGCGGACAGCCGAGTGCCCAGAGGTGAAAGCATGGGAGTCAGGAGCACCAGCATCCGCTGTCCCTGAGCTGCATCAGGGAGCATGTATGAGGAATTTTCTTATGGATGTTTTCTCTCTTCAGAAAATATGTTTGTACTTAAAATTCAAACCTGGGCAACTGGAGAGATGGCGTAATGCTTGAGAGTGCTTTCTGGGCACGCGTGAGGACCTGAATTTGGGCCCCAGCACCCATGGTAATTTGGCCACATTAACATGTATCCTCCAAGCTGTTGAGAGCAGAGCAGGGCTTCCCTGGGGCCCGGCAGCTGCCAGCCTAGCCCACGGTTAGTAAGGATCTGAGTGGACACAGAGGGAGGGGGACACCTCACTTCCTCCTCCGACATCTGCATCATGTAGGCTTGTGCACGTGCCTGGGTGTATAGTGTATACACTTGTTCTCTCTCTCTCTCTCTCTCTCTCTCACACACACACACAGTCATGGGTGTTGTGGCTGTTCTGTAAGTTTCTGTCTATGTGTTGTTCAGGAGAGTGGATGAGAAGCTGTTGGACTATGTCACTTAGAAGGTGTGCCATTTCATCAAGGACCATTGCCATGGACATTATTTGGGCACAGGATGACCCTAACTCCCATTCTCCACCAGGTTTTGTCAAGTTCCAAATGTTGTTCACATGACCCATAATTTTTTTCATTTATAACAGGCTGGAGAAAGAATCTGCCATTTTTTTCTCTTTTAGGCAGACTCCAAAAATGTCCTGAGCTCTTGCTACCCTTTCCCTCCTTGCACCACACCTGTTAATTGGAAAGATAACCTGGAAATTGATTAGAAACAAACAACCAAGTAGACATGGAAGATGCCCTCTCCCACATAGGGCCTCATCTTTGAAAAGCAATTTGTGTTACAAAGTAGCATTTTTAATGTCAGTTCCTCCATTGAGAAGGCTAGAGACACTCAGAACTACAAAGCCGACTTACCTGGTTTCAAGTAAAGATATGTAGAGATATGGATTTTTTTGCAATAATCTATTTTTTAATTTTAATTGAGATTTGGAAAGGAATGTATTCATTTTAAAAACCTACAATCAAAACAATTCCTGTTGCTTATAATATGTCCTTTACTCTTCCTCCCCCACAGGACAGGGCTTCTGTTTGTCCTGGCTTTCCTGAAACTTGCTTTGTAGATCAGGCTGGCCTCAAACTCACAGAGCCGCCTGCCTGGTCCTCCTGTAAGCTAGAATTAAAAGCATACTTCGCCAAACTCAGCCAGTTTATTCTTCTTTAGAGTATATTTCTCCTAGTTATGAGAAAATTTAATATTGTTATATAATGGACCAATAGAGTCAATGAACATGGCTTTGTAATTTAGCTATCTGCAAAGACAAAAAGCCTATCCAATGCTACATGTTTTGATTATAAGGAAATAATTGTACTGTGTGAATTAGGTGTGGATTTCTTGTCTTTGCGTCTCAAAAAAATGCATCCTATGTATGCCTCTGCTTGCCTTCTATTTCACCTGGGAGTTAAGATGTAAAAAGAGTGGCAGAGAGAGAGAGAGAGAGAGAGAGAGAGAGAGAGAATATAACTGTTAAGAAAATGGTAGTATTTCTTATATGCATCTCAGGTGAAAGACTGGAAGAGAAAGAGCGATGTGAGAATTGTTGCGAGGGTTGGGGGCTTAAACAATTAACATGCCTTTAGCATTCTCGACATTATTTCATCTTTTTCCTTCTTCCCTCAACCAAAAGGGCAGTGATTTCTGTTGAGGTGCAGTCAGTTTTCTTTTTTTGTTTTCAGTTTCTGTTTAGTTTATGGAAACTGCAGAAAGTAAACAACAGACTCTGTGCCCTTCATCTTTCTCTTTGATCTAAATGAATCTCAGACTGAAGTGCTTTTTCTCCTTACCATCATGATAACCCTCAAAAAAAAAAAAAAACAAAAACCGCCAAATTTGGAATTTCAGCTGCTTGATGACATCCTTGTAGAAACATCCAAAATATTTGTCTTCTTGGTTCAGTTAAGAATTTAAAGATTTATGGGTAGGATCCATGCGGTGACCTCATAGGAAATGGTCCCCAGACTCCTTGGCCGCCCCTGTAGCCCTGCAGAGTCTTGACAGACTCTGTGAAGCCTGCCCTGAGGGGAAATGCCTATCCCCAGTTTCCTGATCTCTGTTTCCCCCTACTGTTCCCCAAATTCTACCCCAGTGGCTCAGAAGAGAAAGCCCCAGTCCTCCTTTCACAGGGAAGGTGGAGGGGTTAAGGTGGAAGAGTTTCCATTTCTGCAGCTTGCCATGCCCAGTCCTCGCTTGCACTTCCTGTGAGTCACAGTGGAGATGACCTTTCTTCCCAGCCAGCACCTCACTGCGGTGTCTCAATGTCATCCTCAGTAACCAGAGTGGATTAGGTCACCCAGCCTCTGTAACTTGAGTTTCAGAACTCATTATGATCCATCTTACTTTTAATAGAGCAGGGAGTGAGGAACTGGGAAATCCTGGTTCCATTGTGTGACACTTAACCACTTCCTGCGGAGAACCCTTTCAGTTAACCAGAGGCACCGGCCCTGATACCAACTCTAGGGGACACAAACATGGCAAAAATTGGAAACACAGGCTTCACTCCTTTCCCGCAAATCTTATGAAAAGCATCAGCCATGCATATGTTCCTGTGTTTGTAAACTTCTTCTTTTGAAAATGTAGGTATTGCGATCCTATTTGTATGGATCTTACTCTGTGTTCAGAGCATCCTACCCTCCTGCCTCAGCCTCCCTGGTACTGGGATTAGAGAAGTGTACTCCAGTTCTGGCTAGATTGCACTAAAAGAAAAAAAAGTCATCTCTTTTTAATAATTTTTTTAAAAAAATAATGAAAATGTGTTACACAATCACTTGACCCCTTTGTGTCTGTTCAGTACTAATAATATGCAGATAATAAAATAATTGCTTTATTTGCATATGCATTGACTCTCGGAGCCTCGTTTGAGTAGTGATGCTATGTGCTTTGTTTGTCACCATCCCAATGTGATGCCCGAGACGCTGTCATAGGTGGACATTAGAGAAATGATGACGTGTACATAGCATGGACTGATTCTCAAGTATGTTTGTGGTAGAAACAGCAGTGAAACTGAATAGAAATGCACGAGCTTGTCAGTTGTATAACTCTCAAATTAACTCTGATGAGTGGTGGTCCAAAGATACATTCCAGGTATATTTGACCAAGCTCTATATGTGTATTACCATTAATCTCGTTACGTGTATTACCATTAATTAGAACTCACCAAGCATGGTGGCACACGCCTTTAATCCCAGCACTTGGGAAGCAGAGGCAGGGGATCTCTGTGAGTTTGAGGCCCGCCTGGTCTGTATCTCAACTTCCCGGACAGCCATTGCTACATACAGAGACCCTATCTCAAATAATAATAATAATAATAATCAAAAGAAACCCAACAAAATTAGAGCTCAACCTAAAGAATGTACATTGAGTTATACTTAGCACATCTTTTGTATTAGCTTTTCCACCATACCTTTTACTTCATGTTTGCTCATTATGTGTTTGCCCATACGTATATGTGTATATGTGCACACCAGTGTTTTGGTGTCCGCAGAGATCAGAGGACAGCTAGTTGGAGTCACTTCTTTCCTGCCTCCATGTGCTCGGCAGTGAGCACCTTTTACTCACTGAGCCCTGTCAGCAGCCTCCCGCTTTTATTTTGAAGCAGCATTTTATCCCCAGCAGCCTAGCAGTTTCTCCTGGTTAGAGTGGTGAAGTCAGTGGGGCTGGAGTCTGGGACTTTTACTGCCCGCCCTGCATGGCCTGCGCTTGGACCTTTGTTCTAGATCCCCCAGGGCCAGTGCACCCTCTCTGTGGGTGTGAAGCTCTGCATGCACCCTTCCTTCACAGTCCTTTTAGTGCTGTCCGCTCATTTTCTTTCTGACATGGTTTTATTCTGTTTATCACCATTTCTCTGCTGGATGTTTTCCTTACCTACTGGAAGAGGGGCCCTTGGAATGGAGGACAGGATAGCATTTAGAACATATTTGCTATGTTTTCATTCCATTATATTAATATTTGCTATGGAGAAACAGTAACCATGCCTAAATAATACATTTTGATCACAATAATGTGATGTTCACAGTTGCTTCTAATTTTTAAAACATAATTTACTTTTTCTATCATGGTTATGTTTTAAAAGAGAGAATACAGAAGTTTTTAATTGCAATATTGTCATGGTAACAATATTAGTTGTCACGATGAGGATAGGGTTGTAGGGGCTCACAGTTCATCTCTGTCCCTGGATTGCCCTTCATAGGTAATTGGCTGCTTTTCATTCCAAATTTTCTGTGGCAGGGTGCTCTTATCTCAACCAGTGATCACCATGGCAACAAGGTACTCTGTCCTGTTTTTGGAGCACGAAAGTGGTGCTGCCTTATCTCTAATAATAAGTGATGTTCCAGAAAATCAGAGCTTTTGAAGATGTGTTATTTTTTGCTTCTTTAAAAATTATGCAATATAGTCACATTCCTGACATTCAAAATCTATATTCCCTGACACCGACACTGGTCTTGCTCACTAGCTGCGTCTGTTGTGCACATCGAGAAGCTCAATGAAGTTAGTGGCTTCAACAAGTTTGTTGGAACTCGCAACAGTGGGGATTTGAGTCTAAGCCAGGTCGCCTGCCTTTAGGTCCTTATGTTAGACCATGCCACCATCCCTGTGGGGCCCCTTAGCACAGGCCTCGGAGAAATTCCTCGGAGAAATCCTTCAAAGATTGTGCCTCAGGGCACACAGACTGGAAGAGTAGATGACCACCGTGCTGTTGGGGATGAGGGCACAAGGTAGAAATGCGCAGACATTCAGCTGGCCAGATGCCGGGCCCTGACTTTTCAAACTAGATAGTTTCCCTGTTAGTGCAGACTGCATACAGGTGAGCCAGAGGTAGGGCAGCGTTCAGAATGAGGGCGAGTTTCCTCCGAACAGTGGACATCTGATCGCAGCAGCATCTCCACCGTTTCAGGAGGGAAGCCCTCCCTTTTGTGTGGATCCATCTTTAAATCTGTGCTGGTAAATGTTGGTAGGAGTGGACAGTTAGTTCATCTGCAATCGTTAGGCTTGCTTAGTGTAACATCCTAGAGAGACGGTGTGGCAGGAAATTAAAGCCTTCTCTGCTTTGCTTAACCCCTTGTTCTTCAGCATAGGGGAAAGCTGGGGCTGAGTTTGTATCCTGCACCACAGACTATCTTGTGGCACCTAAGACGTCATCTGGCTTCAGAAGGAAGTGGTTCCCTTAGGGTAAAACCGGCTCCCTGTGTGTTCAGGACCAAGGGGCCTAGGCCCAGAGCAGCTGGATAACCTTCCTGTCCCGGGTTATAGAGTCAGGATGACTGGAGCTTCTGCCAGAGCCTGAGGAGGGTTGGGGGAGGGGAGGGGAGGGGAGGGAGGGGGAGGGAGGGTGACGGAGGGGGGAGGGAGTTTGTTTTTAGTTATTTAACACCCGCTTTACCTGGCTGGGGTTTTACTCCTTGTCTCCATCAATCACGGGAGAACTGAGGCCGTTCTCACCCTGTCCCGTGCTGTCAACAGGAGAGCCCAGTTTCTCACGAACTAGGCAAACCATCCAAACGAAGGGTCCAACTTGATACTTCTTTGTGTTATTGTTTAAATTGTTTTTATTTTCAATTGGCATATAAAATAACGGGTTTCATTGTGGCATCAAACTTTTGTCTAATTTCCCCTCATAGTCTGTTCTACAGGAAAAGTTAGCTGTGTACAGCCCTGCCAACTCCTAGGCAGTTCACTGAGGTTGACTGGTGTGCTCACCAGAGTCGCTCAGGTCCTGGGGGGCGGGGTGGTGCTCTGTGGGTTAGCCTGCTCTGTCCCGAAATGAAGCCAAGATGGCCCAGGGGCCATGGATGTCACCAGACCTCCAGTTTCTTCCCACTTAACCTTCATAGTTCCTACTTTGAGGGGATAAGAAATTCAGCATTGAGTTCAGAGGGAAGAGGAGGTTGGGTGGCAGAAGTCTTGCTGTTGTAATCCAAATCAGTTTAGGTTGATTAAACTAGCTGCTCTAGTTTAGGTTGACTTTGCAGTTTCAAGGATCCTCCCATAAAGAACCCAGAAGCTCTAGGGCTGACTGGGCTAACGGGTTTTGTTGCAGAGCACTGGGGCTCTTTAGTATCGGTTCCTGTGCTCTTATCCAGTGCAGATTCTTTAAATCCCAAACTCGGAGAAGTATATACACAGCATTTGGTATCATAAAGAATGCTGCTCATTGGCCAGTGACCAGCATCTAAATGTGCAGTGGGCTTGTGAGCTCTTATTTCTGCCCTTCTCATCTGGTTTCTCTAAACCGATACTTTGTGTTTTTTTTTTTTTTTTTTTGAATTTTGGGCCTCAATCTTTCTTCTCTGTGTTTTTTATGCCATCTAACTGCTTGGACACTCAGAAGTTTTTGGCGATTTTTAGTTTGCTAGTCTCAAGTATAAGAGAGTTGCAAGACCGCTTCTGTGTGGCAGAGGGTTCCACGCATGGTTCTTAGCAGGCTGCCTCTGTGGAGTGCTTCTTATTTTCTTGACTTGCAACCTTCTTCATGGGGTCTTCTCCATGTGAGCAACAAATAGTGGAAAAAATGGTTACATTTTAGGGTCAACACTGAGGCTATGTTTGGCACCTCTACTGCCTGTCCTCAGTCCAAGAGGGGCAGGGACTTTGAATTTGGAAGCCTGATTTGTTGGTCCTTCTTGGTGAGGTGTCTTTGCTTTTCTAGTGCTGGCATTCTGAGTTGGAAAGAAAGAGGTTTTTGATTTCTAAAAAGGTCCCCATGTGTGAGAATAGCAGCAAGTTATTGTCACAAAAGAAGCATCAACAGTCTTTCCAAAACTGTATCATCCTTTGAAAAAAAGAACTACAGTGAGCAACAAACAGTGAGTGGAAAAAATGGTTACATTTTAGGGTCAAGACTGGTTTACAGGTGAGCAGACAAAAGTTTACAACCATGCCTGGAGCTATGCATTTGTAACTGAATACTGATGGATACATTTATTTACCCAACAGCCATTGCTGAAGGTTCAGAGTTTGCAGGTGCTCCAGAGGCCTCTTGAGAACCCTGTAAAAGTAATGGAAACGTAAAGTGGGGCTCTTGTCTGAGCAGGCTCACCCATCTAGAGAGGAAGGCATGGACATGCGTGTAGCACACGTGATGTAAAGTGGGGCTCTTGTCTAAGCAGGCTCACCCATCTAGAGAGGAAGGCATGGACATGCATGTAGCACACGTGATGTAAAGTGGGGCTCTTGTCTAAGCAGGCTCACCCATCTAGAGAGGAAGGCATGGACATGCGTGTAGCACACGTGATGTAAAGTGGGGCTCTTGTTTAAGCAGGCTCACCCATCTAGAGAGGAAGGCATGGACAGTCAAGAGAGGAAGGCACGGACAGGCGTGTAGCACACATGTGATGATGGTCACATTGAATCATAAGGCCTGTGAGTCTTTAGGAATATTCCGTCACAGAGTGGGACAGACTGAGAAGAGGCTCCAAGCATGAAACAGTAACATTTGTGGAACACAGTGCTTTTTATGAGTTAGAGATCTCATGACATTAATCCCCTTCTTGAGTTTCTTCATAGCAGAGGTACAGTTACACCTAGGCCTGTAGTGCATGTAATTCTTGATTGAGATTCAAAATAGACATATTTCAGCTCATACAGTATGTGATGTTTATTTTTGACACTTTCATTCATACAAATTCTGGATTTGTGTCTCTTAGTATGGCGAACATTTATTAGTCTTCTGTAATATGTAGGCAAATGGCTATGCACATTCATAGCAAACTGCCATTCTTTTGTTTCTCAGGGATTTGGAATGAATTTGAAACCATTATAACTTTATTTTTAAAAAGGGTTATTGGCTTGTGAAATGGAATTTAGAATCCTTGGTGGCTTTGTTTTGTCATTTTCAAATGATGCCTCACAACTCCTGTGTTGGCCTACAAAAGAGTTCCACAGTAGCCTGGAATGGAGCTTCAGTCGGTAAAGCTGAGACTCTGAATCTCAGGGTTGTGGGTTCGAGCCCCACGTTGGGCATACAGAAGAGTTCCACAGTATCCCAGAATGGAGTATAACAAAGGTTTATTTATTAGGGGATGAACTCACAGAAAGAGTAGTGATTTGTAGTCGTCTGTGTGCGCTGGGAACTGGACCCAAATCCAGCAGCCAAGAGGCTCAAGGCAGGCTTTTTGTCGGCATTTGTAGTATATGTGACCACGCTCAAAGTGGGCTGGCATCTTAAAGGCTATTGAGTCCCCCAACACTCCTAGAAAGTCCACTCATCGAAATGATCTGAGATACTTATAACTCTGTAGGAGAATAATCTATGGAAAGAATATAATTTTGAGCATAAACCTGGCTTCATGTGAAAAGAAAGGTATTACAAACATTTGGAAGAATTAGAACTGATTGTAAACACCAGCACCAAAGAATCCGAGAACAACATGTATTCATAGATGGATTGCATGGGACTTTGCCAGTTTGGGGTTACCTTGAGCCTATAGATTTAATGAGTTTAAAATGTTGCTCTGGCCTCGACTGAGAGTGGGCAGCCTAATTCTCACACCATGGTGAATGGTTACTGTGACTACCCTGTTGCTAAGAAACCTGCTATGCTCTTGAGTTGCCTTGGTGAGGAAATGACTCCTTTAGACTCCTTAGCTGGGTGGTTGCTAACCAGAGCTATGAGGAACCTTACAGAATTTGTTTTCCAGGTCACAAATAAATCTTGATCAGGAGAAAAACCAACCTGAGTTTGTGAAAACCGACAGAAAGCAAAGTCCAAGTTATTGTAAGTTAAGTCATGACTCAGACGTCAGATCAGTGATAGAACAGAGCCATCCTTGCTAGTAGTGAGCCCAGCAACTGTGGGCTAGGCATGTGTTCCCTGCCCCACACTCTGCATTTATTAGTGGTCTCGGGAGCATGTATGGGATGCAGAGAGGAATGATAGACGGAGATGGTGAGGAAGAAAGTATGAAATTATTTTTGTCAGTTGGTATCAGAATTTATGAAATGATCCAGCACTTTATAAAAAAACAAGTGTTGTACCATATAGCGTCTTTATTTTATTTTTACTGTGCCAAGCTTGATTTTGAAACTCCCACCATATTGGTAACAGGGGTAAGTATGGCCCCTTGTGCCTGTGACTACTACAGTGCTTCCTCAGCTTCATCTCTTGGTTCTTTCTTGTCACTTTGCAAAGATCTCCCTTTTACCCCGTTTGACTGACACCATTGCCAATCTGCTCCCATGGATGCTGTATTCCTAGGACCAGCACTCTGCCACAGATGCTGTGTTCCTAGGATCAGCGCTCTGCCGTGGATGCTGTGTTCCTAGGACCAGCATTTTGTACCTCTCACTTCGTTATGTGAGCCTCCTCTGCTCCCCGCTCAGATGTCTCCCTGTCCCACTCTGGCTCAGTTTCCCCGTGTTAGGTATCTCCAGTGGGGGAGAAGGAGCAGGAAGAGAAAGAAGACAAGAACTGTTTGTGTTTTTAGCCTGCCAAGTGAGGGCAAGTAGAGCTGCCCCAAGTACACCATCATCCTGGTCGCACCTTGGAAAAAATTCAGTTGTTCCAGTCACGTGAATCACAGCTGAAGTGCTTTCTCCCTTTGTACACTCGTGTTTTTAGTTAAAGGGTTATTACGGGGGCAGGCATTGCCACCATAATCTCCTCACTGTGCACACAGGCAGAGTCTGAGTCTGAATAGCCCTTGTTAGCTAAGCCCAGCTTCTTGGTGGGTTTATAGGAACAGAACTTCATAAATTCTCATGCTCGTGTACTTGAGTGGCCGTTTACTCTGACCCTGTTCTTAGAGCGCCTTGCTTCTGCCAGTCCCTGACAGTTGCCACAGGGAAGAGCTCTTGGTACCTTCTTTTGGGAACCAGACCCAGAGTCTATGTCCTGACAAAGCACCTCGCAGGGAAGGCTCACACAGGACAGAGCTTTCCTGTTTCATCTTGGCTAGTCTCCATGCCCTTGGAGTCAGTCAGTCAGTCAGTCAGTCAGTCTCTTTTCTTCCCTGCCACGCTCTGTGTGTGCTCTTGCGTGTACAGGTGCACATGTGTGTGCATGTGCCTAGAGACCAGAGGTCAACCTTTAGTGCCCTACAGCTTTTAGCTTTCATTAACTTTTTTTTTTGACATGGGGTTTCCTAAATGGCTGACCCACTCATTCAGCTAGACACGCTGGCCCGGGAATCCCAGGAATACTCCTAGCTCCATCATCCGTGCTCTGTGGTTACAAGCATTTATCACTAGTGACTTCTACCATAATTTTTAGGGGTAAAATCCAGAGTTCCGTGGTAGCTGAGCCATCTCTCCCAACCTTTTCTTTCTCTGTAAAAAGAGAAAATGACACTGTTAGTTACTTTCATGCCACAAAGACAGCGTATGCAGTGGGGTGGCCCTTTGCTTAACTCCAGCAGCACCGTGGCCAGTTCCTTGGTAAGTGACCTCCTGAGAAAGAGCAGCAGTCCTTGGGTGACTTGTCTCCCCCAGATTCCCTGCAGTTGGCCAGCAGCCTCCAGCCAGGTCATGAACCCTCATTCTAGACTATTCTCTGCACGAAGTTTTGATGACATGAGCTGCCCTGTTCTCCAGAGTTTCTCACCCTCCTGTCTGCGAGCGCTGTGTGCTGGCAGCTGTTTAACAGATGTTAATGTCTTCATCGTCTCTGTGGTAAAGGTACCATTTAACCAGCAAATGCATGAAATGCCCAGATAAAGCTGACTTTCAAATGTACAAAATATATATTTTTAGTGCCTTTCTCATGCAGTGTCTGGAACATTCTGGTGTGAACTCCTTGTAGTGCATTGGCAGCTTGGTGCTAACTGGGTGCGACTTATCTTTTACCTGGCAACCCTCTTTAATTTTTTTGATGATGTTATATCTTGGCTAGAAGTTATATTTAGAATTTCATATCCATGCATGCATATATACATATGTACTCACATACATGTATATATGATTAGTTTCTGAAAATTGACTCTTTGGGATAGGGAGATGCTTTAGTGGGTCAAAGTACTTGCCTGCATTCCTAAGGTCCATAGCTTGAAACCCTAGGGCCCACAAAAAGGCTGTAATCTCTGGGTTTCTGCAGGGATATAGGAGACAAAGACCGGAAGCTAACAGTCAGGCATCTGGTATACTCAGCAAGACAGTAGGGTCCCATCTCAGAGTATGAGGATGCCTGTGGGCATGTTACGGGAGGGGATGGGTGCAGATTGGTCTGTCTGAGGATGTCTGTGTGTATCTTATGGGAGATGTGGGCAGACTTGTCTGTATGAGGATGACTGTGGGCATCTTATGGAAGGAGAAGGTGTGGGTGCAGACTGGTCTGTCTGAGGATGCCCGTGTGCATCTTATGGGAGGAGGCATGTTTGACAGAGCACTCTCCTTGGATGTCTCCTGTTTGGTCTGTGTCACCTCTGGCATGTTCTCCAAGAAGACGAGTGAACTCCAGACAGTACAGTAACGCCCCTCCCACGTGGGTACACTCTCTTCACGGCCCTTTCTCACTTGGGTCAGTGAATACCCTCTTGTAGAGGCAAGCGGTTATTTCCCTGCCTGTTATAAGCCAGGACTTCTGCAAGTTGTAGGATTCATCAGGTCTCTTTCCAGAGGATGAAGGGTTTGCCTTATTGTAAAGTTTTAGAGTTGTCTTCATAACTGCTTGTTGCCGAGTGAGCGGATTCCTAGCTGGGTCCTCTGTTCTAACGCTTGCGGTTCATCTTTGACAGGGCTCAGGCCTCTGACTCTAACAAGCATTACTTGAAAATGCATTCTTCATTTGTCTCTGGCAGAACCAGGAATTGTTATTTAAGACTTTGTAGTCGCTTAGTGCAGGGATTGGCATGCTGATTCTGGCAAGGACAAGAAGATGTCGTGCTTTGAGGACATATAGTCCTGCTGCATGTATTCTGTATTTCTCTTATAGCTCTTTAAAAGTATGAAAGCTGTTTGCTTATTCTGTGTACAAAAGGCCACTGACCTGCCGTCGTTTTCCCAGTTAGAATGTTCTCTTTAAAATACATTTGTGGGAGTTGTCTGGACTCTGACATTTTCCCTTTACACATTGCATTGATGGGGAAGCAACACTTAAAGTAATGAGAATGTCTTCAAGACTGTGAGGCCCCTTATGCCCTGGAAGAGACGGCCTTTCTTTCTTCTCTCCTTCTCCTCTATCATTACCCTATCTTCAAAGTGAAAACCTTGGAAATCCTTTGCTTGTTTGCAATGCTGGCAACTGGACTCAGAGCCTTGTGAGCACTAGGCAAATCCCCACCCACTGAGCTAGGGCCCAGGTTGTCCAAATTTTAGTCCTTGCCTCTGTGTTAACAAAAGCCTATTGTGCTAGGTTTCTGGCATTGGGTATACTGGTAGCTGCAGCAGGTCGTGCCCAGCACACAGAGCCCAGGCAAGCGCGTGCTCTGTGTGCGTCGACTTGTTTGTGTCTTGGATGACTGGCCGAAAGTGGGTTGAGTGGGACTTTTATCCAGAATTTCTGTCTTTCATTTCATTCTGTATGATCGTTTTAGTGAAGCCGAGTACGGATTTTCTTCTGCAAATCTGTATGGAAAGAGGAACTACATCCACAGAGGAACATAACCTGACCAGGATTTGCTTAGCTTTCACGTACTCATTTTCTCCTTTGATCTTATGTCCTGCTTGCAGCACTACCAACACCTCTGCTCCCGAGCTCCCGAGTAGCCTCCATGATCCTTTGCTTTCCAGCCGCGTCCTAGCTGCCCGGCATGCAGCTTCCTAGTCCTTCCTTGTCTGTTACTATACAGATGGAAATCGGGGTGTTTCCCATCACCCTTGTCCTTTCAGAACTTTACAAATGATTTTTGGCCCCAGTGCAATTGTAAATAGATGGGCATAGTTTCTAGGAAAGCAGTTGGGACCCACTAAATTGTGACTTTGGGAACAAAGACGTTTTGTTTAGAAAGATTGTCCCAAATTGGAGTTGGAGTCTGAAAAAGGGGCCTAGAACGTCTCCCTCTTTCTTCTCTGAACCCGTTGGGAAGCTGGTGTTTGCTGAGTGGATGGGCCTTGCTCACTGTCCAAACAGGTCTCTGTTTGCCAACTGGGAACATATTGCCGCCTCTGTGAGGCACTCCATCACGCCTTGAATGGATCCTGTTGTGTTCAGACTTTCTGAGTCAAAGCGAGGGAGAGAGGAATATTTCTTTCAGGCCTCACTATAGCATCCTTTCAGGCATTCACTATATGTAGCATCCAGGGTCTCATCAGGCCCTTAGAAGCCAAACATGGAGCGGAGGCACTTCTCAAGGGGAGTGAGAAAGCAGTGGAGAGAACAGAAGAAATGAAGAGACAGCTCCATTGAAACGCGTTTTTGCTAGCTCCTTGTAGCCAGTTTTTGTAAATAAACAGGTTCATTTAGCAAATAGAATTGTATCAATAGTTCTGATTTTTCCTAAGCAAAATAAAACTTCCTGCAGGGATCTTCCAAGGAATGGTGTGTCTCTGCTCTCTTGGATCTGGCATACCCCGAAGCACAGTAGTGCCCTGCCACCACATAGAATACGCTTGTCATGTACTACTGAGTAGATGTTAGATTTTCATCAGCCTGAAGAATTCTCAGGCGTGAAGGCTTTCTAATATAAAGGAGTTCCTGTTGCTTTGTAAACACCCCTTTATATTTCAGAGTTTATGGTACACAAGAATGAAATGAAATGTGTTTTCTGATGTCACATTCTGTACTGAAGTCTGTGGTAATTGTATGTTCTGGTAAAGTCTAGTATTTGCTATATAAATTGAGATCTTGATGTATGGGAAAACATTGCTATCCCCGATGGTTAGCCATCGTTCTGGTTTTTAAAATCAAGAAGTCTTGTTGAGTAGGGCAGGGCAGCAGTTCTCTTGATAGACCGTCTCTGAGAGCACACAACAAGATGCTTATTTATTTTGACCTGAATAGGCTACTAAGTACCTGTTATTGCTCTGGGCGAGTTTTGCTTGGCATTTTGGAGAAAACACAGGGGGCTTTCTGTAGCTGACTGCAAGATCCAAGTGGTTTCACGAGTGTAGAGGAGAGTCTCATTCAGCAGTAAAACTGCCTGGTCTCCTCAGTGAGTCCTCACTCTTGATGCGCTCAGCTGGTGTAAACAGTTCTTGGCTCACTCTGTAGGCAAAGCACTTGCTATTTTCCTTATCTAGTAACACCTGTACCCGGAAGTGTGCAGTTCCAAAGCCTTGATGTCTTGTCTCTGGACTGTATCGGCTAGGCCAGGAGAGGAAGGTCTGCTCCAGCTGTGGCTGTGATGATGACACCAGCTAGCTGAGCTGGCCAGCTGAGCGCGTGAGCACTTGATGCATGCCATCTCATTGGCTGAAACAGTACCAGTCTGGAGAGACTGATTCTAGGGGGGGGGGGGGGGGGGCGGGGCAGTTGTTCTCACCGGAATGCCTAGGATGTTGAAGTATCTGAATTTTAAGTGTTGTGTGACTTTACTAACTGAGCCTCCCAAACCTGAAAATTCAGATCCAGAGCTTTAAAGCATCGTCAGTGCTCACACATTGTTGACCTTGAAACATTTAGGTTCTAGAACACTTTGGATTAGGGATGGGGGAGACTGAGGCATAGACAGAGGCTTAGTAACAGGCCCAGGGTGGAGTGTGAGGTGAAATCTGTAGGGGTGTGGTCTTGGCACCTGTGCTGCAGTGGTGCACTGGGGACTGGCCAGCGAAGACCACTGTGCTCTTCTCGACCAGGACTGTATGCATCTCCCCTGAGGGTTTGGAATGTGTAGTTCACTGTAGGTTTTGGGTCTATCGATACTCAGAATCTAGCATTTATGAAGCTAAGATCACCTTAAATACTGTATTCAGTAGGTGAATCAATCTTTCTGTTTTTATTGTGGAAATAAGTTTACTGCTTAATTCTTTCCCTGTTGTTGATTATAAATTAATTGAATTGTGTTGTGGTCTGATAGGTAAAGCTGGCCATTTCAGTTTGCTCAGAGCTCATTGGCAGTTTGAGTTTGAGCTTCAAATAAATTGTTCATTATAAAGTATCTGAGAGCAAAGTCAGGAGGTATGTGTGTGCCTGTGTGTATGTATGCACGCACATAGAAAGCAATATATATGGTATGTAAATTGTGCAACCATGTATTTCTACATGATAGAAAGAGAATAGAGTATTTGCATAGCGTTTTGACTTTGTGCGTGCGTGTGTGTGTGTGCATGTGTGTGTGTGTGTCTGTGGACAGAGAGAACTTTTCCAGACTGTTTTTACTACTGCACAGTCATACGATTATTGGAGAGTGTAACTCGCTCTTCTCAAGGGGACATAAGGCTAACTGCACTTGGCTGGTCTGAGGTGACTTTCTGAGGTGTGACATGAGTGGCAGTGGTGCCAGTCATCTGAGGTACTCAAGGCATTCTTGTGAGCACCTGTCAAAGGAAGTCCTGTGGCTCTTCTGCAGGGGATTAGGTTCCCAAATAGCTGGGAACCTAATAGCCAAACATTAATATAGTTCTAGGAGCTCATCAGAAACCGAAATTTGTTGTGAAATGTATTTATAGTGATCTAGTTTGAAAAAATCCATTGTAAAGAAATAAAATTGGATCATAATATATTGTAATTTTTTGTAATTTATAAGCATTGTATAATTTGTTTTTGCAAACTTGTTGAATACAAAGAACTTCTTCAGATGTTTTAGCTGAACTGATTTATTTTCAAGTTTTGTCTTTTGTAGGAGAAATTATAGTGTAGAAGGGAACCGTGGTTTTCTGCTGGAACCCTTGTTTTGAGCTTTCCGCTCTTCTCTCAAGCTTTCCTGCTTGCGCCCATTCGGGCCTGCCTCTGGCCTACAGAGCGAGGGTGCCCTCACCACAGACGTGCCAACGCCAACACTCTAGCTCCACCCGAGACTGCTACAGTCTCTTAGCTGCTCTTAGCTGCTTGCTGGCCTTCCCAGATACATATGGGTTCACCTGCAGAGGTGGCCAGGATGTTAATTACCATGAAAAGCTGAAGAGATACGAAGCGTTTTGTTGAGTATCACTTTGTACCCTAGGCACCCAGAAGTAGAAATGGAGGTGCTTTACGATGTTATTGCTGTCTCTCTCTGTGAGTGTCAAGCAGACCAGGCGTTTTAAAGTTTCCTCTCTTGATCCCTTCTTAGCAGAAGTTTTGCACAACCTTGGTACATAGGTATTTAAACCAGGGATACAAACCAGACATGACCTGGTAAGAAGTATATTTATATAATTCTTCAGTGTACACATAATTTTACCATTTACTAAAGACAAGCAAATGTGCATATTAATGAAATAGATATGCTTGGTTTATTTTTCCAAATAAAGAATTAGCCTGGCTAAATATTTGAGGTGGCCTTATATAAGTATCTACAAGGTTTCTCGTAGTCAATTGATACTTTTATTTTTAAAGTTGTCAGTGCAGACAATGTTACATAAATATGTAGTACGAAGTAGCAGAAATGTGTTTAGAGTCAATTTAGAAATGGATGAAAATTCTCTTCTAAACCTGGACATTTAATAACATTTGAAAGTGAAATTCAAATCAGCAATCCAGACAAGGGTTTTAAAATTCAAACATGCTACCACTTCCATCTAAACACATGCTGAAGATTTGTGGTAGGAAAATATAAAGTCTTTTCCCCATAATTTGACCCTTGTGTTTCTCTAAGAGCAGAAAACTTCATTTCTTCATTGAAGTCACCACGTTCCTCATATGCTTTCTTTTCTGCTCTGAGCCCAGGCGCCTCAGGCCATGGTTGTTGGCATGGACGGCATGACAGCCCTCTCTGTGCAAAGTTGTGCATTTGGAACCAAGGCTACAGTAAAGCCACGTGATGCTGCCTGCCCAAGAGTTACCAGAAACGGCTAGGATTCACTGTGTTTGAGTTCACGTGAAAGCCTTTCACCCTTGCCCAGTTCTTCTGACTCCCCACACAGTGTCTCGCCCCACAGTGAGGGATGCTGGGAAATTAGCAACAGGGTTTGCAAGGGAAGAAGAGTGACCAGAACAGCCTGTGGATCATGTATCAAGTTTGAACACACACACACACACACACACACACACACACACACACACACGCATATACAGTTTGTGTGTCAGAGAGTGGGGTTTACTATTCCTTCAGTCTACTTTTGTTTAGTAGGTTTTGATAAGCTGTATTTCCTCAGATCTAGTAAAATTGAAACACTGGTACCTTAGCAAAACTCCAACATTTATATACTCTACCCCTGTACTCTAGTCTTTAAGGGAAAGACTTGGTTTTCGCTCCTTGAAGCCTCTGAGCTGTGAAGAACTTTCTCCTCTGTGACTGACATTGGTAGGAACAGTGTGATTGGGTCTGGGGATGAAGAGAAGCAGAGTGCGCTGGAGCACAAGTAAGAGAATCTAGCAGTTTTCCCAGCCACTACCGGGGCAGTAGTAGCCGGAACTAACTGTGGTTAGAGCTGTCCTAGACAGGTGCACACTCTCCACCCTCAGACAGCAATACCTGTGTCTACTTTAAGCCCGTCCCATATATCCCTCTCCTAGAAGGTAGGGGTATAGTGTGTTATTGTACGTGGCAAACCAATGGAGAAGATAGTATCGTTTAGTGGAAAGTACTTAATGATTCCCTGGTTCAGTGAGACTAAGAAGATACTGGATTTCTAAAAGTGTGGAATAAAACTGTGTTATTTTTATTGTTGTGAATCAGAGTTTTAGGAACTGCACACACTCATAAGACATGTAACATTTTGATACTGTTAGGCCTGCTGCAGGATCGTGGGCGACCCCTGTCTTCCTAGCTGCCACTCTATCCAGATATCAGCCTCCTTTGTCGAGTTACTGTGGCCAGAGATCTGATCCACTGTGTGTACTTTCAAGACATGAAACAGCCATTCAGGGGCCAGCCTTCAATTTCGAGAGTACTGAGACTGCTAGTGTGTTGCTGCGTTCCCCTATCGACAGAAACATGTTATGATTTTACTGACTGATCCTGGACTCAGGAGACTATGCCGCTACCATACAAGCATGAAAGGCTGTGCTCACATCCTCAGCAGCCAATAGCAGCCAAGCTTGGTAGAATGTGTGGTAACCCCAGCACCGGGGGTTGAAAACAGGTGGATCCTTGGAGCTCATTGGGTAGCTGGTCCACCCAGTTGGAGAGCATCAGGCTCTGTGATTCCCTTTCTCGGAAAACCAGGTAGGAAGTGATTAAGGAAGACACTTTGAATTGACTTACTGGCCTCTGCACAGGCACACATGAATATGTACAGAACCAAATGGTCCTAAAGGTCCATTAGTGCATCCTACAGACATGTATATGCGTGTTCATATACACATGCATGTGTACAGAACCTCGTGAGTACATCAGTACATCTACATACACACATGTTCAACACATGTACATGTGTACAGAACCACATGAGTACATCAGTACATCTACATACACACACATGTTCAACACATGTAAAGAACCACATGAACACATTAGTACATCCTATAGATGCATATAATAATATGCTCAAATAATTTTCTGAAAGACTATTATTGCTTGTCTGTTTTGTACTTAGGCTCATTTTTTTTGTATTGAACTATCACAAGGAGCTAATAATCATTGAAAGAAAGGCAATAATTACAAAGTCTTCTTAATATAGCGCTTATTACTTTATGTTATATAAACTCCCGTTCTGTTGCTATGGAAGCACAGTAATTGATTTATTATGCGGAAAGCTGGGGCACTATTTTTAGACAAATTACACTCATCTCTGTTAGTTGAAGTTATTAAATTAAATATCCATTAACAGGATAAAATTTATGGTACTCTGTTAACATCTTGTTAACTTTTTCTTCTCTGTTTTAAAATACTATACTGAAATTAAGACTTAGCTTATTGGACTTTAAGTAACTACAAATGAACTGTACGTATAGGATCTGTGTGCACCTGTTTTTCATAGTGTTCATGAAGTTTGCTGTTCTTTTGTGCTTGCATTGCTGTGTGTGTTATGTGCAAATGTGTGTCAGTGTGTGTGGTGTGATGTATGTGTGGACGCCGTGGACGCCGAGGACAGCTTTCGGTGTCCGCCCTCGCCTCTCCGCCTTGTTTGGAGACAAGGTCTTTTGCCATCACGTCAGCGAGGCTGTCTAGCTCAAAGCTCTGGAGACTCTCCTGTGTCCTCCCTGCATTTTTCGTAGAAGCTGTGCTTCCAGCTTTGATGCGAGCTCCAGGGAATCTAGACTCAGGTCATAGGCCAGTCCTCTATGCACTGAGCTGTCTCCCTGTCGGTGGATTGTGGTGTTCTTCCTGTTGCCCATCCCTCTAAACTGATGCAGCAGCATCTGCTTCAGAACTAGTGGATCACTTGGTTCTGTCGGGGTGGAGGGGTAGATGGGCAATTTATGAACAGAGGAGCAAACCCAGGAGTCAACATTTTCTAAAGGCCTCAAATTCTCATGTAACAAGCACCCGAGGGTGACAGCAGGAAGGATTATAGGGAATATCAGCCTACAGCCCTTTTCTAGAATCTGTGAGACCAGTGCTTCCAGAATTGGTCACCCAGATGGAATCATAGAAATGCGGGCAAACTCAACGGCAGTCTTGCCTCATCCTCCCAGGAGCTAGTGTTGCAGGTATGAGTCTCCGCACCTGCCTCGTGGGATTGACTTTCGAAAGTGCAGCAGCTGGTGGTCGGGAAATTGCCAGTTGTTTCTGAGATCTAGGGAACAGTGTGCTGGGATGAGAAAGAACTTTTAGTACACACAGGACTCTCTTGGTCATACTGTCACTGAGAAGGTTCCCAGTCAACTGGGCTCAGCTCTCGAGGCCTTTCCGAACTTCCCACCCGTACCCACAATTAGCTGCAGGTCTGCACCTGACTTCAGGCAGCAAGGAGATGGTACAGCCCAGCCTCCTTGCTAGTGCTCTTTATTATCCAGTTCCCAGTCTGCTGTTACCCCCTTCACGACCAGAGTGTGCAGCCCTGGCTGTGCAATCATGGACTGACTGTAGGAACTCATGTTTCTTGCTGGCTTATTTTATGTGGTTTAGCAAAGGCGGAGATGGCAAATTTCGTGGAACTAGTCATCAAGCCTGTTACTCCCAGGTCGTGGCCATTGGGCACCTTCGAGAATTTTTATTAGCAAGTATAATGCCTTTGTAAAATTTAAGTTCATTTTAGAAAATGACTGGATTGAGGGATAGCTTCCATTAGTGACAGTGGGTGCTTTCCTGCAAGGGTAAAGCAAGGGGCTTTTGTTGTTGTTGTTTTGTTTTTTTCTGGCTGTCCTAAAATTCACTTTGTAGACCAGGCTGACCTCAGACTCACAGAGATCCCAGTGCTGGAATTAAAGTCGTTCACCACTACCACCTGGCCTCCCTGTTTTGATACAAGGTCATATAACCCTTGCTGGCCTGGAACTTGCTCTGTAGTTAAGGATAACCTTGAACTCCTAAACTTCTTGGATCTACTTTCTGAATGCTGGGATTACAGGAATGGGCTAACATGCCATGTTGATGCAGTCCTAGGATCGAACTCAGGCTTCTTCGTGCTAGGCGGGCACTCTACTGAGTGAGCCACAAGCTCCTGTTCCTCATTCCCTTTTGTGACCCTTCCAGAGAGTGGAGCAAGCTGCTGGGAGAGATGGCTGTAACTCCCTTAGGAGCCCCAAGCACTCAGAGTGGTGAGCTCTGCTCTCACGATGCCCTGTCAAAACTCTCCTGCGTTGCCCCATGATAAACAATCTATCTTTTTGATTCTTTACTACCCAGATTATAAACTTGAATAGTATTCTTTAACAACATTGTTTGCATGTTAACTCATAATGTGATTCAAATGTAATTGAAATACCCTTATTTCATAGGGGCAACGTTGGAAAGCTTTTTACAATGTGTAAGATCACTAGAGCACCCATTTCTTCACACCATTTCTAGAAACCCTCCTTGAGTCAACATCAGGTGAACAGTGAATGTTCCTTTGCCCAGCACGGTGTATGAGGAGCATCTTTCTACTTGATACCCCAGTAGGCAGCAGACAAGCATCCTGGGAGGAGCTGGCTTTAAACTGAGCCCCACAAGTCTGGCCTCTGGTACTTACATGGATGGAGGGAAGGCAGCCCACTTGTGGTCCCATCATTTGGACAGTGGAGGTGGGGAAGTCCCAAGGCAAGTGGGCTAACCATGCTAGCCAAATCAGTCATCCAGTGAGAGACCAAAACTCAGATTTAAGTTGGAGAGTGATTGGGGAGTGCATGTAAGGATGGTCTCTGGCCTCCACATGTGTGTGTCCACACAGTCGTATGCACTGTATGCACACATCCCTCATGCAAGGACAGATGGACACACACTCACACATGCGCATGGCTTTGACGTGCTTTTTGTCTCAGTTGTGATTATTGCACACAGGGATTGTAGATGTGCAGTGTCCCTCAGAAGCCCTTCCTCATCCACCAGAAATCCTTTCTCTGCACTGTTGAATTGCATCTGTGTCATTCTTCAGAGATCTGAAGTGTACAGGGTCCTGGCTCCCCTGTAAACAGGTAATCCATGGACATACTCCATCCCCAGTCTCACATGGAAGACCAATCCAGGAAGTCTGAGTTTCCATGCTGCTGGCACATCAGATAAGATGGTGCCAGATGTTTTACATGCGCACACAGTGCTGGTGAGCCTCATTCCTAACGTGGGTTCGAAGCATGAAGAACAGGACCCCACAATTTCAGAAATCGGCTTGATTCAAGTTGGGAGTGAAAATGAACCGTCTTTCGTTTTCCCAAAAATCAACCTGCACCTTTTCCCTTGGGTCTTCTTCCTTACTCCTTCATGGTTTCTGTTGCTTAGACATACCAAGAACATCTGCTAGAGACATCTGGACTGTAAGCGCAGACCATGCTGAGACTTAGTTGTGGTAATAGGGGCGGCGGGACTGCGTTCCCAGCACCCCGGCCGCCTGCTCGGCTAGCTTATGCCCCAAAATAATTACACAGACACTGTATTCTTTTAAGCACTGCTTGGCCCTTTAGCTCTAGCACTTACAGGCTAATTCTCACATCCCGATCAACCCATCTCTAATAATCTGTGAGCACCGGTCTTACCGGGAAAGGTTCAGCATGTCTAACCTGGCGGCTTGCTTCATGGCGTGTGTCTGCCCAGGAGCCGGGAGCATGGCGTCTCTCCCAGGCGCTGCCATGCTCCCGAGAGAGCTGTGGAGTCTCTGAGCTCACTTCCTCTTTCTCCCAGCGTTCTGTTCTGTTTACTCCTCCCACCTATCCTCTAACCAATAAAATGGGCCAGGGCAGTTCCTTTATTAGCCAATGACCTTCCTCCATCACTTAGTATCTGTCACAAACCTCAGAGCCCCTCCTTCCTTGCATAGCTCTTTGTGCCTTGCTGATTTCTGTTCTTTTCTCCACAGTTAAGAATGGAGATGCTCCCCCTTTTTTTTAATGTCACTGTACCATGGGCTTCCTGTATAGCCTGACCCTATATTGGATGTAACAAAGGTGTGCCAAATTCAGGAACATGCCAAAGAGAGTTTGGAAGCCTGGAGTTCAAGATTCCATCACAGGCTTCTCCCTGGGGCCTGATCTCTTTGGAGAGTCTTAAGGCTTTGTTTTCATAGTTCTGAATTTAAATCCAGTTCTTTGAAACCTGTGTTAGTACAGTGTTCGTGCAGCAAATGGCTCACCTACTCCTTTATTGTTCGCTGCCAGTGTGAGGGCCTTAAATATTCCTCAGCTGCTTTAAGAGTAATTGCTACCTTGCAACCCCAAAGCTGTTTGCCTCTTAAAAAAAATGCTGAGCCTTGTGTGGTAGTTGGTTGTTTTTATGGATCTGTTATTGAATCCGGGAAACTTTTCTTTCCACATCTTGCATAATGCTTATTGAACTGAAATCAATAAAATATTTACTGATGTATTGTAGTAGGATATATTCACAAGGAACTATGTCGATTTTTCTAAAACACCGAAGTCTAAGGCGATTTGATAATAAGTGATGTAGATAGATGTCTTGAGTTTATTTAAGCAAAAGGAAGTTGAGATTTGAGCCCCAAGTCTTATGTGAGAGCTAAACCCTCATCTTTTGTTGCCTTGTTTTACAACTCAGTTCTTAGAGGAGTGCTTTGAAAGGAAATTTAGATTTTAAACTAACAGGGCAGACTGACCACAGACTCCGAGCCCCATCTTCTCAGAATAGAAGATGGCAGACAGACCATGGGTCCTAATCCCTGTCTTCTGAGAAGATGACAGTGTCCTGCTTCTGAATTCCCTGCCCCACAAAGCATGGGTTCTTGGTAGAGATTTACCTGAGGAGGAAACTCCAGGAAGCCTTTGCTGTTATGGTTGTTCGCTTTTAAGAACAGTGGTTGGGCCAGAGTAGAAATTCTTGTCAGAAAGCCAGTGTTGAGTGTAGGAGAGCCACTTTCAGAAAGCAAGGACTGGCCCTTTGACATCCAGCTGTCCCAGCACACTGAGACAGCTAGGCACACCCAACTCTCGAAGGTTTCCTAGAAGCTGGAACGAGAACAGGGAATTTTGGGAGATAGGGAGTTGTGATCAGGGATATAGGGATACCAAATGAAGGAAAACAACCACCTCTTGCTTTTTTGTTTCTCGTTGTCTAAATTATAATTTACGTATTTGTATTTTTTTATATATTTGAAACAGGATATAATTTTGCAGCTAAAATAGAAGTACTGGGAGAAAAAACTGAAGGGCAAAACAAGTTACTTGCTCTCTTGGTTTCTGTGGCTGGTGCTTCTGCTGGAATTCTTTTCCTTCAGATCATTTGGTCCTCTCTTAGATGCAGTGTTAAAGTTGCCGAGTCACCAGACTTGCAGAGGTGCTGTTGAGTCCCACTGTCCTGTCCTCAGAGCAACCCCTGGAATTATCAGGTGCTCTCCTCTTGAGGAAACTGCAGCAGCAGAGGCCAGACACAAACAAGCTTCTGTCAGGATAGGGCTCTATTCTGCAAGTCAACTTTTGGTCTTTGGGAAGAAACCGTATGTTGGAGAGAGCAGTATGCCTTCTCCACTTTGCTGTTGCCAAAGGGATGTGCTCAGTGCCTAGCATCTGAAATGACAGTTTGAGAAGACACGAGCTTGCATCAGTGCTTGAGGCCTTATTAACTTATCTGTGTGTCCACCCTGAAGCCATTAGCTGCTTGCAGATGGGATGTTCCAGTCTCTACCTAGCAGTGTTTGGAACTAGCATTGCCCCAGTATGCCCTACATCTTTGTGTTCAAGTTCTGCTGTCTTACCTGTCATTGGTTATATGCATAGTGTTTTATTTGTAGTATTACTATTTTCAGTAAAGTGAATGCATGTATAGTTAGTTATTTTTAGTTTCTTGGCATTTACCTAGTTTCTGTGCTATGTGAACACCATCTCTGTCTAAACGTTTTCATCACTGCTGGAGAAACTCTCTATCCATCGGGCAGCTGTTTGGTAACCCCCGGTCCTCTTCTGCTTCCCTTCCCTGCCTCTACTCTTGTCGCCATCAATCAGTTCTGCCGGCGTGGATTAATTATTATTCCTTACATACTGGGGATCAAAACCAGAGCCTCACACATGGTCAGCAAGCATTGACTCACTGAGCTATAACCAGTGTCCCTCTGTGGGTTGATTTTTCTTCCCAATGTCTCATGTAACTAGAGTCACAGACAGTATAAATACCCGACAGTGGTGACTTGAGTGTTTCCGAGGTTCATCCACAGTTGCCTGTCAGTGCTGTGTTGCCTTTTATAGATGATATTATTGCGTTGTTTGCACACCATACGTTTTGCTGGCCTGTTCATCCCCTGGCCCATACTTTGGTTGTGTTTCTTGTCAACAGTGCTACTGTGAACATGCCCATGCATATAGTTATTTGAGTAACTGCTGTAGTACTTTTGGGGTATATAATCGGTAGGGGACTTCATAAACATGTTAGCTAGCTCTGGCTGCCTTGGACCTCACTGTGTAAGCCAAGTTAGCTTCCCATAGACATCAGCTCATAAGATAGTATTGTGCTTCACTTTGTGAGGATGTACAGTTTCCAGCTCTCACTTTGAATTCTCCCCAGCAATATACAAAGTTCAGTTTGTATATTGTTTCTCTGTTTTCATACCAACACACATCTTCTCCACCCCATCCGCATTAACAAAGCTGCCCTGCTGGGCATCAGGAGGCTTTTTGCTGAGGTTTCATCCAAACCCTCCTAACTGACTATGCTGAGCCTTTTCCAAGTGCTGCTTGTGACTCTTGGGATTCTTCTGAGAAATGTCTATTCAGTTCCTCCTCCCATCTTTAAGTTAGCTATTGTATTTTTTCTTTTTTTTGTTGATGTGTAAGAATTCTTTATATTCTAGATAGAAGTCTATTCTCAAATGGGATTTGTATTTTGCCATTATACAGTTTTTATTTTTTTGGTAGTGACTTTAATGCATAAAGGTTTTAATTTTGATTGAGTTCAGTTTTTTCTCTGTGCCTTGTGCTTGTGGCATTGTGCCTGACTCACTTATGGTGTCTCAAAGACTAGGTCTGATTTTCTTCCATGAAAATTAGATCCATGGCCTAATACTCAATGAATATATTTAGTTCTATGATCAGTTTTGAGTTAATCATTACATATGATCTCAAATGGAAGCCCAAGTTCTTTCTTTTTGTCTCTTTGGGATCCATAGCTTGTTTTCTTTTGAGACCGTCAAGCTAGGTAGGTCTGCTTGGCCAGTAACTCACTGTGTAAATCAGGGTGGTCTCAAGCTCGCAAGCAATCCAGTCATCCTACCTATGCTTCATACACGCTGGATTAGAGGAATTAGCATGCCTAGGTGTATGTATGATATTTAAACTTTTTTTACATTTAAATTTTGGGATTTTTTTTGAATTAGCATGCAAAGTAGCAGTTTTCCTTAGGATGTTTTTATCATACTTGGGCCGGTTGATCCTTTTGCTCGTTTGTTAGGGTTCCCTCGAGGAACAGAACGTATAGAATGACTCTAGATAGAGAAAGAGAGTTCATTAGAATAACTTAGAGGCTGTGGCTCAGCTAACCCAGCAATGGCTGACTATGGATGGGAAGTCCACAAATCCAGTAGTTGCTCAGTCCATGACCTGGCTAGCTCAGATGGTCTTCGTACGTGCTGTAGTCCCGAAGAGATATTTGCTCGTTATGATCTTGCTACATTTGCAGGTATTAATGTATTCAGTTTTTAATCCTGCCCTTATGAAGTAGCCATTCTTATTTTCACTTACAACTGTTAAGAAGTGAGGCTCAGAGAGGCTGAATGAGCTCACTGTTCAAGGGCACACAGGTCTGAGACTGGGGGAGCTCATGTTCCTGGAACCTGCTCTCTGGAACCATGTGCATTCATCTTTGGATTTCAAAGGTAGTATGATTCTTTTTAAATGAATCAATTCAAATATGGATTCAAAAAAATGCCTTATGTCTTGATGGCTGTGTTAAAAATGTGGAAGCTGGTGAGGAAGATGAACTTGGAAACCAACACCCTTAGGGGTTACCATATAAGTTTAATTCTACTTAAAAATAAAATGGTGACATCCTTAGTTTTGGTAAGGCCGGGCATAGTGGAAATCAAACTCGGGGTTTTGAAAATGCTCCACCACTGAGTTGTGGTGCACGTCACCCTCTTTTTGGTTTTGGTCACAGACACTCACAAGACCCACCTGGTTTGTGAGTGTAGAGCTCCTCGGAGTTCAGTGACGTGAGGCGTTGTCCATGAACTTACAATGAGCACTCATTTGGGAGTGTCTGTGTTGTCCTTCACTCTTTCTCCCCTTCCGCTGCTTCCCCTTAGCTTGGAGACCTGCTCCTTCGACCCCATTTCCCCACCCTCCGCCCCGCCCTTCCTCTCCTGCCATGGCTGCAGTGCTGTGCTGTGAAAGGCGCATATGCTGTTTTGTAAATGCAGTGATTGGGTGGCAGGGTGGTCTCCATTTGCCAAGTAAAGTGGCAGATTTCTCACTGCCAGCAGCTCAACACCCACCAGGAGAAAGCAAATAAACAGCACAGTGCTAGGAGCCAGGAAGTGGCATCTCATAGAGAAACACATAGGTTTGGGGGAAGTTGCTAACTCCATAGGAGAGCTAGGAGCCAGGAAGTGGCATCTCATAGAGAAACACATAGGTTTGGGGGGAGTTGCTAACTCCATAGGAGAGCTAGCTATGGACGGGAAGTTCTAAGGTTCCTTCACTTGGGAAATTGTTGGATTGTAGGTTCCTTGTATGGAAGTCAAGTTGTTTTTGGTGTATGGCAGTTTTTCTGTGATGAAACATTAACCCAAACTATCTGTTTAGGTAACTGTTAACCTTGCCATTCATTAGATTGCCTACTCATGTGATTAGGATTCGTTGGTAGATTGCTTGGGTAGCATGCACAAAACCCTGGTAGGATCCCTAGTATTGCGTAAAACTGGGCGTAGTGGGAGTTCCAGACCAGCCTGGACTACATGAGACCCTGTCTCCAAAACAACAGTTGCAGGGAAGGGGAGGTGACAGCTACAGCAACAACAACAACAAAGCATTCATTGAATTAGCTCCTGTCAGTTTAATGTTTTACTATGGAAAATAGAAATTTATTCAGCATGAAAAATCTTAATGCTACTTAATTTTAAAATATGATCTATTTTTTCTCCATACTTAATGAGAGACAGACCAAACAGTTGGTTGATTTTTTTAATGATATTAAGGATTAAAACTAGGATCTTATATATATTAAACAAGTGTTCTACTACTGAACCATACTCCAAGCCCTCTGTGAGTTCGAGACCAGCCTGGTCTACAAGAGCTAGTTCCAGGACAGGCTCCAAAACCACAGAGAAACCCTGTCTCGAAAAAAACCAACCCCCCCCCCCCCCAAAAAAAATACCCCAACTTTTTATTTTGAAGTAGAGTTTTATGAAGTTGTTTAGGCAGACTTTGAACATGTGATTTGTCCTGCTATAGCAGCTCAACTAGCTGGGATTATAGGACTCTACTACCAGGCCCAGTAGGTTTTCGAGTATTTTAAAGATTTTATATATTTCATATTAATGGTATTTTATAATAAATTATTGAAAATAAATATCACATAAAATCTTAAATCCAAAGCTTATAAGAGCATTTGAACCAAAAAACATTCACTTCAAAATGTGTTCATGAGCCGGGCGTTGGTGGCGCACGCCTTTAATCCCAGCACTCGGGAGGCAGAGGCAGGCGGATCTCTGTGAAGTTCGAGACCAGCCTGGTCTACAGAGCTAGTTCCAGGACAGGCTCCAAAGCCACAGAGAAACCCTGTCTCGAAAAACCAAAAAAAAAAAAAAAAATGTGTTCATGTATTAGTTACAATACACTTTTATAAAAAGTAGAGTTGGCGTTTGTTAGGAGGAGATTTAAATTATTCCCCTGTGTCTTGAGGAGAAAGCTTTGGTTCCATTCTGTTAGGCTGGCTTTGAGAGAACAGTTTTGGTTTATGGAATCTGTGGCCTGTAGGGGATTGTTTAACATTAATAGAGATGGTTGTAACTTTCTTGTTGCTCTTTTTGTATATGTTTTGTTTGTTTCCTTGACTTGTAGAGCCAGGAAATTACTTCAGCCATGGTTTCAAGTAGTTATGGCATGTCACAGACCCCAGGGATGACGCTGGATGATGTGTGTTCCTCTTCACCTATTAATGTTTTGCTCTTATAACTTTCAGGCCCCGCTGAAGTTCCCATGATGTCGCCCAATGGGTCCATCCCTCCCATCCATGTGCCTCCAGGTTATATCTCACAGGTATGGCAGTTGACCAGCATCTCCCTCACTGGTATACTGTTATTTTTCCAGCAAAATACATCTCAAGACTTAACAAACATCTTTCATGAGTTAATTTAGTTATGCTGACAGAAGAATCGTGTCCTTGTTTGCTTTCTGTTGCTGCGCTAAAAACACTACCAAACCAACTTGGGGAGGAAAAAGGTTTATTTTAGCCTACAAATTACAGTTCTTTCATGGAGGGGAAGCCAAGGCAGGAACTTCAGGAAGCAACTAAGCAGAACCATGAACGCATCCTACTAACTGGCTTGCTCCCAGACCCACAATTCAGCTATCTCTCTTCTGCATCCCCTGCCTCCCTGCTTAGGGGATGGTACCTCCCTCAGTGCACTGGACCCTCCTACATCACTCACTAATCAGAAATTGTCCCACAGACCTGTCATCGGCCATTTGACAGAGGCAATTCTGCTTAGATTTAGTTGACGAGAAATGTATGTAACCAGGAGAGACTGCTGTCTTTTAGGGCACTGTTGACACTTCCCACGTCTTGCAACCTGAGGTACCAGAGTCAGAGGAAATCAGAAGGAGCCGTAGGCTGCCTACATATAAGTTCAGTTACACGCCTAATGTCTGTATGACATTCCTCTGTCTGTGGAACTTTTTGTTTTAGGATTTTCCTCCCATCTGTCCTATGATTCAAATGCCCAGGTTGAACTGACCATGTGGCCGAGAATAGCTTTGAGCTCCTAGTCTACCCCCCGTCCTCATCTCTTGAATGCTGGTTACAGGCAAGCATGACCCATATCCTGCACAAGACAAAAAAAAAAAAAATTTCTTTATATTGATTTTTCAAGACAGGGTTTCTCCGCAGCTTTTTGGTTCCTGTCCTGGAACTAGCTCTTGTAGACCAGGCTGGCCTCGAACTCACAGAGATCTGCCTGCCTCTGCCTCCCAAGTGCTAGGATTAAAGGTGTGCGCCACCACTGCCCAGCAAGACAAAACTTTTAAAGGATAAAATTTTAGTTCTATGCCTAGATAGGAGGGAGAGGTTTGGAGATAGAAGTTTGGGTGCCTGGGAATTTGGGGTGCTTAAAATCCAGGGGTGTGTTTATATTTTGAGTTTTTGTTCAAGGCTCAACCGATCCTTATACTTCACCATTTCTCACTAATTAAGCATCTTTATTTTTTTCATTTTGCCTCATTTGTTGGTTGTTCTTAACTGTAAGAACATCTTACAAACATTGTGAAAATAGGGAGAAAGCTTCAGAAGACTTGGAAAAGAACATATTTACAGTTTACTCAGAGATGGTGACCACTGTTAGCTTATTTGGGTCCTATTCCACACCCCCTTTAAATTTTTCTTTGGTATCTATACCTTAAAATATTTAGAAACAGTAATTTTCCATTATTAATATTTTGGGGGGTTGGTTTTTGAGGTTTTTTCTTTTCTTTTGTAGAAGGAAAAAAAAATTGGCACCTACTTAGGAAAATTGTTGAAGCCCAGGCAAGAATCAACGAAGATTTATCTTTCTTTGATGTGAAAAACAGAGCCATTTCTTCACCGTGCAAGGCATACAGCAAACACTATAATTTCATCTTTTTTCCACCCTTACTTTCGTGTGAGCCAATTTGACATTCTTTGAGTTGCCAGATTGTTGGCCAGTTCTTCTGCTGTTCTCAATCTCTGCACATAAGTCTCACTGGAGGAAGAAAGGGTACAGACCAGGCTCCTGACGGGGTGTGGTAATGAATGACGTTCATGTCACCAGTTGGTTAATAGAGAGGAACAAAGAATCTCAGCCTTCTCTTCTGCTCCCTGCTCATTTATTTTGAGAAAGTGTTTCATTCCATTGAAAACAGTATGGTTCTCACCATTATGACAGCAAAAATAACACCCCCCTTTATGCTAAAGGCCATTAGTGGATACTATTTAAGACTGGACACTCTAATGGAGGAGAAGCTGTGCTTAAAAGTGGGCCTTTTCTTGCTAGTAGTGTTGCTGTCGTTCTATTAAATGCACAGTATTTGTACGGAATCCTAGAAGAGAACAAAGGAGAAATTTTCTACCTTAGGATATTTCTGATTTTGAGAGACTTCTATTAAAATTAACATAGAAAGGATAGAAGCAAAGCTGTAAATTCATGGTTGAAGCACACTGACAGTCCTTCCCAGCTGACAGTTCTGCTAGAAAATGCTAGAAGATTCTGGAAGTATATAGAAACAATGGAATAATTGTGATGTGGGTTTGGAAAGGAAGAGGAGGCCACAGTTGTGAGGCCTGTGACCACCTGTATGAGGCTGACTTTTTTTCAAGGCCACGAGTTGAAAGCAGCAAGGCAGGAGCTCTGTCCTAGCTGGAAGCTGTTTCACTTGGGCTTTGGAACCCAGGGCGTGCCGAGAGTTTATTAACCTTCAGCAGTAGATTGTGTCTGTAACAGAATGCTATGGCGAAGTGGCCGAGAAAGTTGTTGTTAGTATGAAAAAAATTGAATTTAAAAGGCAGTAGAATGTATGTTCATCTTCCAGGGCTGAATGAATTCCACACTTCAAAGGAACCCAGAGAAAAATGTCTGGGGAAACTTGTCATCAGCAAGAGATCTGAGGAGCAAGAAACAGAGTTGTCATGAAGTTGTGGGAAGAGAGAGTCTTAGTCAGGGTTTCTGTTGCTGCAATGAAACACCATGACCAAAAACAAGTTGGGAAGTTGGGAAGTAAACTTTTTTTTTTTTTTTTTGACTTATGCTTCCACGTTACTATTCATCATTAAAGGGAAGTCAAAACAGGAACTCAAAGAGAGCAGGATCCTGGAGGCAGGAGCTGAAGCAAAGGCCATGGAGGGTGCTTCTGACTAGCTTGCTCCCCATGACTTGCTCAGCCTGCTTTCTTAAAGACCCAGGGCCACCAACTCAGGGGTGGCACCACTCACGATGGGCTAGGCCCTCCCATGTGATCAATAATTAGGAAAATGCCCTAACGCCTGATCTTATGTCAGTATCTTCTCAATTAAGGTTCTCTCCTTTCAGATAACTCTAGTTTGTGTGTCAAGTTGACGTAAGATCAGCCAGCACAGAAAGAGCCATAAAAACCAAGAGAAGTTGTACTTCAGCTAGGGTTTGTCAGGGGTGCTTAGAACCCATCAGTTCTGTTTCCTTCCCAGTGCCCAGTCCTGAAGCAGGCATGGGTGTCTTCCTCAGGTCTAGAGCCCACTTCCTATTAGAGTTACATAACTTGGGGGTTGCGACCCTTGCCACTCAGCCTTGCTTACATTCATAGTGGTCCGTCAACCACACTTCAGCATGGTAAACATCTGACTCTAGATGGTAACTTTTCACTTCTTAATTGTATGTATCTGTGCTCCTTATTTTGCCATTCGAAAAAAAGCTAAGAGCTCTTGTTTGTTGAGCAGTTCAGCCACCCTTTCTGGCCCAGTGACCCTCCTGGTAGAGGTAATCCTTTAAGATACTGCCATTCTGTTCTCTCAGCACCAAAGGGCGTTTTGTCCTGTCTTTGTCCCAGGATGTATATGTATGTATATGTATATATGTATATACATACATACACACACATTTATATACACCCAAGAACTGTCATTGCTTCCTGTGGATTATAGCTGAACATATAGGATATTGGCTGTATACAGCATGAGTGTATAATGTAGTTGGTAAGATGCATACCACCTATCATTTGGGTCAGTGACAGACTTCACATACAATGATGATTCTGGAAGAGTATATTCTCCAGTAGGATAGTGGAGAAAGAGTAACGTTGACTGTTTATAAATTGAAATTTATTGTTGTATGTTCCAGAATATATAAAAACAAAATTTCAAAGACAACTAAAAATAAGAGAACACACACACACACATATGATGGCATAAGAAGTTTCATGTATCTGTAGGGTGTGAAGACCTCCTATGACTTGAGTGGACAGACAACATAACCCAAAAGTGGGCCATGAGTATTGATGTTTTCAGTGCCCTGCCTGGGCTACATAGCAAGACATATTTATTGTCTGAATAAAGCAAACATTGGAGATGTAGCTCAGCAGCAGAGCTGTCACCTTACACATCCAAGGCCCTGGATTCATACACCGTACTGCAAAATAACCAACCAGGCAAACAGCAAAAAGGCTAAGACTTAGACATTCTCCTCTGGGCCAGCTAGGATGTGTAAAAGTGTTCAGCATGCATTGTACACTCTGGGATGGGTGTAGTGAGAGAAAGACAGGGGGGAGGGGGAGAAAGAGAGACAGAGACAGAGAGACAGAGGCAGAGAATATGAATGAGAATCAAGTATTACTAACCCCAGGGAAACAAGGAACACCTATCCACTGTATGTGGCGGTGTCAGGTTGTCGATCCACTCTGAACGACAGTCTCAAATGGTGAAGCAGGGCTACCATGTGTCCCAGCAGCCACATCATTAGGTGTGTAGGCAAAGAGACTGGAAAATACATGACTGTACAAACACACGCACACATAGGTTCTTAACACCTGATCAGCAATGATCAGTGTGGGATCAGCCCACATGCCTGTCAGCTAAGAATGGATAGATGGCTAGAACATGGTAGGTAATTGAGGAGGAGCTAGGTGCAAAGCTGCATAGGGCTGGGGAGGGAGTGATGGGGAGTTACTGGCTGCTGACCAGTTAGGGTAGTGTGTGTAGGTGATGAGACTGCTCAGAAAGTACATAGTGATGATGGTGTTCAAGCTAGAGACTGCTAAAATCCACTAAATCAGATGCTTTCAAAAGATGGACTTTCTGCTGTATAAATCATATTCAACAAAGCTGTGACACAAGAGAGGGGACAGTGATAAACTCACTGCACTATGAAAGACAAGAAATAATGGTAGCTGGGGAAAGCCCTGCCACCTTGGTGCTTTTGGTGCGGCAGAGCTGGTAGGAGTGTCTGTGACATTGTACACTGTGATTTAGTTGTCTGTAGTTTTCACCTCAGACCACATGTGAGGAACCTGAGGGTCAGTCTGCAGCCCAGGCATTTCTGAATATACTGGATTCTTTTCCTTTGCCTGCCATCTACAAGTCAGTGCCAGAGACTGCCTTGATGGAGGTGCTCCTGTCTGGCAGTGTGAGTGTCGCTGGGCCGTGTGCCTGCTGTGTGTCTCCAAAACACAAGCACCTGCTAATTATGTGTGTCGTCTGTTGGTGTAAGAAAACTGAGGGAGGCTAAGCAGATAAAGCTGTGTTACCACACGAGCATCTCAGGGTGGGTAGAAGACATCTTGAATGTAGCAGTAATTGTTGTTGCTGTTGAGGAGCTGAAAGCCTTTAAAGGCAAACTCATATGTCCAGTAAATCCATGCATTAAATGCCCATGCAGTCATGTGAAGACAATCTTAGGACAGCTGACAGGCACAGTGGCGAGCAACCATGGAAGGGCTGTCAGTGGCACAGCCTACATTTCTTTCGGAGAGAAAGACTGCCCCAAGGACCCGAGAGCGCCAGGCATCTGTCATTTGACTTGGTGGCCCCTGATAAAGCAGGACTTCACACATTTGGGGTGTGTGCATGATGCTTTAATTTTGATTGGATTATGGAGTTGAGAAAGATTTGAGAAAAAATTCACCTGACCTTTCAATTTGAGAAAAATTTCAACTACTAGAAAGTGCACATAGGTAAGACGGCGTGTTCACTATTTCCGTCTAAGTGTTTGACAAAAGCTGCAGTCTGTCATAGCAGGGGAGGCACGAAGGCAGGGGCTGAAGCACCTGGTCACGTCACATCCACGTCAGGAAGCAGAAAGAGATGATGTGCTGCTGCCAGCTGTTGCCAGCTGTTTCTCTCCTCTTTTGCCAGCCTGGGACTGAGTAGCCCTGTGAAGTGGTGCCACCCACGTTTAGGGTAGGGCTTCCTTAACTAACCGAATATAGAAACTGCCTCACGACTTGCCAAAGCTTTGTTCTCACAGTGTTTCCTGATCCCGAATCCTGCCAGACCTGGCAGTCAAGGGCAAGCATCGCAAAGGGGACTTAGTCCTCTTTTTGTCACTGTTGTCATTCCCTCACCTAAAAACACCCAGAGCAGTGGTTCTCAACCTGTGGGTCACGACCCTTCACAGGGGTCACCGGAGACCGTTAGACAACAGATTTATAACAGTAGCAAAATTATAGTTCTGAAGTCTCAGTGAAAAATAATTTCATGGTTGGGGTCCCCACCACACGAGTAACTGTGTTATTAAAGGGTCACAGCATTTTAGATAGGGCTAGTAGAGCATTCGGAAATACTGTACCCATTAATAGAGGCTCTGTTTATGAGCCCTTCCCACTTAACTTTTCCATTTTCCTTTGCTGGGTACAGGAGTGCCTACTTGGTGTGGTAGAAGTGTGGCATTCCTTGCAGGCATCATAATGAAAAAGACCGCTCTGGTAGACGCAGAGTTTGTCAGGGCCTGCCTCGCTCAGTGTGCACCACATAGACGAAAGAGTTTCCTTCCATTGGATATTGACTGTGGTTCTGTGGTTCCTGCCCCTCCACCTTTAGCTTTCTGGACAATTTATGTGTAAAGATGTCTTACGCATATGCCATGAACCTCATTTTCTACCTTATGAACTAATAATTTTTGATGGCTTGTTCACGTGTCATAGGAAAGCTTCATGTTGACCCAAAGATCTAAAAAGTATGTGGAAAGAGTTGGACACCCAATGGGTGTGCTATGGTCTAGGAGCCACTCTTCCCTCTCCAAGATGGCTGACATAAGAAAGATCATGCCTTGGTCAAATAAGTGTCTTTTTATTTTGACACCAGAGATATACCCCCCTTTTTTTAACCTCTATCCTTCCTTTGGGGGAGTTAGTGAATGGATCAGTACTCAATCAATTAGATACCCCAACCTGGGCAGAGAAAAGCATAGATTGGAATACGCATTAGATTTGATTTGTGGGCCAGCAAAATGGCTCCATGGGTGAAGTGCTTGCCACCGAGCCTGACAGCCTGTGTTAGATCCCTGGACCCTCATGAGAGAAGGGGACTCCTGCAAATTGTCTTCTAGTATCCACTTATACTTTGTGGCACATGGCCTTACATATTTGTATGTGTGTGCACACACAAATAAGTAGATGTAATAAAATTTTGACTAAATTTTTATTTGGTTATTCTCCACACTTGGCCAGCAATGGGAGCCCCTGTAGAGAAGCCATGGACCGATTAGATAAAGTCACAGAGTAATGAGCTTATATGGAAGTGTTAGCCCAGGTTGCCTCCTTTTTATAACTGTAGCCTGTGGGTAAACCACTGCTTTGTTCTGCCATTAGCACTGTGAGAACCAGGAGCAGAAGGGAAGGTAGAGGTTGCCCTCTGCCCTGGCCCTCTGGGCTGCTGTTATAAGGAAGCTGGGCTCTTTCAAGCTGGGTCTGCTGAAGACGCTGCCCTATGAGGAGTGAGGGGGCTGTTCCACAGCATTGAGTGCGCCTGAAAGGGAGAAAGCCCCTGGGTAGTCCCTGTCCACTGTTAGTGGATTTGGGGCTGTTTTAGTCTTAATTTACACCTGTTTGTATGAGGAACAATTGCAGAGCTAAAGGAGTGAGCTCAGCACGGCTCCTTGCCACATAGTTGGTGTGCCGTTTTCTGTCTGCGCCCTCTCTCCCTCTCTGTGCCCAGCATTTGCTCTCATATTTCTGTCTTGTTTCTGTGATTCTGGCATCATGGGATTACAGAAGACAGGGTCAGTAGGCAAACACACAGAGAGGACCTGTGCCAGCCAGTTATTTATTTGAATGGCTCTTACCTGCTCATGTCAGCTGTGTTTTAACACTGGCGCTCCACAGAGGGGAGTTATCTTCATTACTGCTCATCAGTGGACTGATACCCAGTTATCTGGGGGTGCCTGGCATAGCACAGGCATTTGTCAACACTCACTGAGAGGATGGGCCGTTTCTATCTTACAGGAGGAGGAAAGAATTTGAGAACATCTTGAGTCCCTTCTAACTGGAAATGAGGCGACTCTTCTCTTTATTTTGTCCTTCACAAAGATGATGACCTGAGAGCATCATTAAGTCTCCCCAGCCGCCCTCACGGGCACAGCCGTCTGGCGTTTACTGCTTTCTTGGTTAGAATGCTGTTCTTCACGTACATTCAAGAGCCACAGTCGATGTTCATGGTAGTGTTGATACTGAAACAGCATCACATCCAGAAATTGTTTCTTTGTTACACCACACCCACACACATAACATTTGATTGTATCACAGTCATCATAGTATCTCTTTCCAAATTAGTAACACATTTGTCATATCTGATTTGTTGTATTTTTTTTTAGTTATGTGTACCAATGTGTCCCTGCTTGTCTGTGCACCATGTGTATGAAGTGCCCACAGAGGCCATAAAAGAGCATCATGTTTTCTGAAACTAGAGATACAGATGATTGTGAGATCCCATGTCAGCTGCTGGGGATCTACCCAGGGTTCTCTGGACGAGCGGCCAGTACCCTTGACCACTAAGCATCCTGAAGCACCTTTATCTGCCTAGCCATCTCACTGGTCCCAAATGGATTCTTTTGTTGTTGTTGTTTGTTTTTTGGTTTTGCCTTTTGGAGACAGTGTTTCTCAGTGTAACAGCTCTGGTTGTTCTGGAACTATCTCAGTAGACCAGGCTGGCCTTGAACTCACAGAGGTCCACCAGCCTCTGCCTCTCAAATGCTGGGATTAAAGGAGTGCGCCACCACCACCCGGCTCCCAAATGGATTCTTAATCACCTTGTGAACTAAGGAATTTTTTTCATGGTGCTGGAGCATTTTAAAAAGTGATAGATAGGAAGACAAGCTGTTCCAAATAGAATGGCCAGATAGATTTTAATCGATGATAACATTGGGTTCTGTTGCTATGTAAACAAATTCAATGACAATGTGTAGCATGGCTTTGTTCAGCACAGTCACTTCGCCATTGTGGGAAGCATAAATATTGTTAATATTTCCATAATACTCTTATGATATGGGACCATGTGGTTTGATAAGTAACAGTGCCAAGATAGCTGCCAGTACCATTGTAAATTGTGTGTATTCATAATCAAAGAAAATAGACATTCACAGTTTAGAAGCTAGAGAAAATGGTCTGGGGTTGTAGCTCAGTGGTAGACTGCTTGTCTAGCACACATGATGCTTTGAGATTGGTCCCTGGAACACACACGTGCAAGCTCATGGACTTGATCCCTAGCAACACTGTAAACAGAAAAGGAAGCAGCTAGGAAAGAAATACAGAGTGCTCTCTGAACTGGGGGTCCTCCGGGTGCTCTCTGAACTGATGGTCCTCCGGGTGCTCTCTGAACTGAGGGTCCTCCGGGTGCTCTCTGAACTGAGGGTCCTCCGGGTGCTCTCTGAACTGAGGGTCCTCCGGGTGCTCTCTGAACTGGGGGTCCTCCGGGTGCTCTCTTGCTTTGGGAGAGGTCCTGGTTAAGGTTTGGGATCTAGTACTTGGTGAATCGCAGTAAGCATTTGGAGCTTGTAGTCTTGCCTTTGTTCTGGAAACAAAGCTGCTCTGTTTCCCCATTCCCTGATGCCTGGTCCCTAAATTCTACTGGGACTGTGCAGGAGGAGACGTGTATGGACTTCACAGCACCCAGATGTCGGCTTACCTCTGCTGATTCAGTATCTTTGTCTTGAGGGCCCGTATGTGTCCTTCCCCCGAACAGCGTGGCCATGAATGAGTACTTGAAGGGGAGGCCACTGTGGTACAGGTGTTATTTACCCATTAAATTGGCTGCAGAGGGCCCAGGTCTGTGTACCTCTAGAACAGTCTGAGGATGTGACCATGCCTGGATAGTTGGGAAGGGCTGCTTTAATATCAGAAAGAGTTAAACCATAGGACCTTTGTTCCATAAAGCAGTGATAATTCTGAAGCAATTGCTCTGTTTTAGGAGTGACTGGAAACTTAGGGGACCATTCTATCTACATGTTCCCAGTGCCTTGGTGTACCATAAGTGTTAGATGAATTTGGTCTGACTTTTCCCATAGAAATGGAGTGATGTATCTAGTAAGACTTAGGTACGGACTTTATCAACTACCTGACTCGCCTCACATTACATTGCTTGATCTCACCTGAAGATTTTTCATATAGACTTTAGGATCACCTTATATTACTGTGAGTTAGGTTCTGTTCTGAGCACTCTATAAGTGATAAATTGATACATAAATTGCAGAAGTCATCACCACTGCTTTTGATTGTTACAGTCAATTAGCTTCCTTTCCTTTCCCACTCTGTCTCAGGCTTCTGCGTGGGCAGCTCAGGGTGTTCCCTGCTACCCCAGTCTGGATGTGGGGCAACCTTTGCTCTGTCCACTTCTAGATCCTGCCTGACCATGACGCAGGCTTCTGCTTTGCTTTCTGCCTCCTGCCCTTCAAGCTCCCTTTCTTCTGTACCTTTGTAGGCTGGCGGGAGTAGGAAGAAAGCTTTTGAGAACAAAGGCATTTATTCACATTCCCAGCAAGCAGTCCAGTGAAACGCTTTTATTTTAAGAGAAAAGACACTTAAACTGTGCATGTGTTTTACAAGGCCCATTCTAACTCTTGGAATCAAAATTGATTTTTATTCCTGAAAGTTCCATGTCTGGCGAGCTACCTTGACCTCCCTTAAGCACCTCCTGCTTGTTACAGCTCTGTGCTATATCTCCATGTCTCGGGATTGTTGGGTTAGCGAGGCGATGGGCACGGGGAATGGTAATGGTGACCAGGTTTATAATGGGACATGTCTTGCCCTGTTCCAGGTCCTTTCCTCCTTTCAGGTTGAGGATCTTAAAGCACGGCAGCTACAGGGACTTAGTATATTTGGCTGTGTCTTGAAGCCTCTTATGTCTCTTAATAACACACATGCCCTAACTCTCAGTGGTTGATTGCCTATTGACTGACCAGCCTTCGGAATTTCTGTGTAATCTGTCACATGGTAAAGTGATGTGTTGACCATCATAAAGACCCCTGGCTTGGTAACGTCACTCTGCTCTGTCTCTCTTTGTCTAACACAGCGAGCTCAAGTCTAAGTCTCCAGTGCACAGGGAGCTTCCGTGTGACAGCTGGGATTGGGCTGGGAATTTCCCTCTTAACGCTCCACCCCCGCCCTGCACACTGCTTCCACTAGATCCCCTCAGCTGTTGTCTCTAGACTAGTCTGTTTTTTTGGGGGAGGGGGTGTTTTTTAATGGTTCTTTTGGTCATATGTCCTCAAACACTTGTGTAAGTAGGACCCGGATGCTCCCCGTTAATGTGGTGCACCTCACTGGCCACTCTGCCTTTGGCACAAGACAGCAAGCATGCCCAGCTCCTAGAAGGCATCTCACTTGTCTGACTCTCTAGTCCGTCACCTGCTGCTTCTCAGGAGGCGGGTGATGGGACACCTGCTCGGCAGGGTGAGGATGTGCACAGAGGGTGAGACTCTCTAAGTTCAGATGAGATATGGTAATCAGATCAGGACACCGTTGGTCGTCAGGTTGGCTTTCTTCGGTGGACCAGGGAAGAACACTGTGTGTATGAAAGGTGAATGGAGCACTTCCTGGTTTTACTTCATTTTGTTTTTCATAGCAGGGAAGGCTTACAGACTTAAGGTAAAGGACACTCGGATTCAGCCACCCTGCCCTAAGACTCCTGTAGGTGCCATGGGTTTTTACTAAAGCTGCCCCAAAAGTCCCTTATTGCTGGAGGCTAAAAGTCCAAGATGGCAGAACACTTTCCAAGGACTCTGTTTCTGTCCCGTAAATGAGTGTATTTGCTAGGTGACTTCACAGGGTCTGCCGTGGGCCTACTCTCACTCTGGGTTAGCGTCTACCTGCACACACAGTCTGAGGCTCATCCTGAACAGGAACACTTGAGCACAGGAGTCAAGAGAGGGACGTTGGTCGGGTGCACAGCACAGCTCACAGTAGGTGGCCATCAGAGACAGAGCACACATCCACCTTTCCCAGAGTTCCCTGCTTCCCCAGGGATGTGTGAGTGGCACTTCTGTAGAGCCATTGATTTCTGAAATGATTGTATTTGGGCTTTTGTAATAGCACTTATTAGAACCCAGGTCAGTTTTCTCCTCACCTTTGAATATTCAGTGGTTATCAGAGGTATGTGTCAGGAAGTCACTGGGGAATTGAATATAGGATTTTTCTGTCTCTGGACATTGCCATAATTTCATTCACTCACAAAAGGAAATAAGTTTGTTTTTTCCAATAATTAACTATGGACAGTGAAGGTATATTTTGTTGCCTTGAGTATTTTGAACTGAATTTCTCAGATGTTTTATTTCTCCTACTAGAAATATATATGCATATATATATGACAATTACTTTTATTAAACAAAAGATAATGTTGTCACCATTTCTGAAGTTGCATTATTCTCTAGGGAAACCTGAGAATAATTTCTTTACGTCGAGTTCACATCTGAGTTTGAGAAGTAAAGTGTGCTATAATCTGTATTATATATAATCTGTGTTATAAAACAGCAGCAGGCAAATTGTCATTATTTGATAAGTAAAGTGTGCTATAATCTGTGTTATAAAACGGCAGCAGGCAAATTGTCATTATTTGGTTTTGGGTTTTTATTCTTACTTTAGAATTAATACTTCATTTTGGGAGGATGAAAGACAGGTCTGTTTTGGGTAAGAACGGGTTTTTGAAAGTGTCTTATTATATATGCGCATGCCGGTATCACAGATACCACAGGAAGTTGAGGATAAGTAGGACAGAGAGCTTCCGACAGCTCTCATATGCACATCAGTTTGCAGCTTCAGAATGCTACTTACTTTCCTGCCTGGAAATCTGTTGTGTGTGTAGATAAAGATAATTTACTCTTCAGAGTGAATTTATTTTATTATTGATATTTCTTAAAGGATTTCTTTATTTATTGTGTATATACAGTGTTCTGCCTGCATACCAGAAGAGGGCCCCAGATTTCATTACAGAGCCACCTTGTGGGTGCCAGGAATTGAACTCAGGGCCTTTGGAAGCACAGCCAGTGCACTTAGCCTCTGAGCTGTCTCTCCAGCCTCTTATTTTATTAATTTTTAGGAACAATATTTTAAGGACAAATGTTCTTATAAAAGTGGGAAGAAGACAGGTTTTCATCTGTGTGTCATTTAGCTTTTTGACAAACTTTAGAAAAAAATATGCTTATAGCAAGCCGGAAATTATAAAATGCTGAGAATAAATTATTTCACCACAGTCACTGCTGTGGAAAGTGGCCCCTGTCAGCTTTCCTACATCAGTGAGGCCCAAGTGGCCCCTGTCAGCTTTCCTACATCAGTGAGGCCCATGTGGCTGCACCTGGAGGGAATGTGGACCTGCTGGGAAGTTCTTTGCTTCTTTGAACTTTGGGGAATGTTTTATGAAAATGGAGCACCTTCTGTGTGCCTTCCCTTTTCCTAGTAGCTGCTGGAAGGCAGGGAGGGAGAGTGAGCCCTGGGGTAGCCATTTTTTGTATTACTGGTAAGACAACATCTCCAACACGGGTGTGACATGCAGTTGTAGGAAGTATGTTCTAGAGAAGAGCATTTGTGCTCTGTGTTTTAGACTGAGGACAAGATTCTGTCAGTCTGTGCCCGCGCTTTCCAGTGTCCTGGCCTAAACACTCCTTCACATGGGTTTGTAAATTCCAGCTGCATAGTCAGAAGTAATGTGATATGATTAGCAGGCCGTGCCCCAGAAGTGGATAACTTCATTCACAACTGTAAGGACAGGAAGGGTTGCCCTGGGTGCTAGCTGGAAGTGAGTCAGAGCCTCAGTTTCTGGGAGTGCATGTTGACTGTAATGGAATATTAGTGTTTAGAAAGTTTCTTGTTAATTTATGTGCACGTATTTGAGCCTGTGTGTGTTTATGTGCGACTTGTGTATGCAGATGCGCACAGGGTCCGAAGACGGCATCTCATCCCTGGAGCTCGAGTCTAGGCTCTTATGAACAGCTATGAGGATGCTGGAAAATAAACCTGGGTCCTCTGCAAGCGCAGCAAGTGCTCTTAACCATCCAGCTATCTCTGCAACCTCCTGTGTTCTTAAACAAGTCAGAATTACTTAGTGCACTAACATGTAGTCTACACACTGAGAGACTCACCAATACTTTAGCAATACTCTTGTTGTTGTTTTGTTTTGTTATTTTTTTTCATGAAACTAAGCATAGGGTATGTTTTTGTTGTTAGACACAAATTATTTTATTTTGTCCTCTTAGCAACTTCCTGAGATGCAATGCAAAAATCTATTTTAATACAGAGATTCAAATTCAAACATTAAAAAAAAAGAAACCAAAAATAAAGCCTGTCAGAATGTGTGCCTCATTTTCTTAAATAATTGATTCTCTCAAGTGTTTGTGAGCCTGGTCCTGGATTCCAGTTTAACAGTGTGTACATGAGTGTGTGTATATCCTGTTTTTCTTTAATTTGACCACAGCCAGGCCCCTTCCTCTGTAACTGAGCCATAGCCTTCAGCCCTGCGGTTCTTTTAGACCCCTGTAGCCTTCTGCAATGCTGACATTTCCTGATTTCCCTTCCTTGGCTTATGGCTCTGCTGGTCGTAGCGGTGCCTGTTATATGGACTACGTCCTTCCCTGGGTTGTATCAGGGGTTAAAATGGTAGCTCAGCCCTGGCCAGGCACCATTAGCTTTCTCACGTTGTTCTTCCCTAGTTGCCTTCCTCGAGTGGGAGGAAACCAGGATAGGTTGTCCTGAGAAGTCTCGTCTGCCACAGTTCTTGGTGAAATCAGGACAGCTAGGTACACCTTTGACCATCCTTATTGACCATTGCCTAAGTTATTTGTTGGTCAGGATCATTTTTTTCCTCCTCCTTAGTCTAGGTAAATGGTACTTTAGTGTATTTCCATGGCTTGTTTCCTAATATCCGAGGACCTGTATGTACCTAAGCGGAAATAGGCTTTATGTTCTCAGCTAGGTCCAGAAGCCCAGCCCTGGAAGTGTTCTGCATGACCCATAGAATCTCTTCCTGCAAACGCATTGAGTTTATGGTTATATACAAAGTTACTCCTAGCATCTGTTTATACACATGCTCAGTTACTTGTCCAGTAAAAGTGTTATGAACGTAAACATTTTATGATAAACTAAGACTTACTAGCAAGATAATGATCTTTGCTAAATGTTTCGTGGAGTTGGAATCGTTTAATTAATGGGGAAGTAACTAATTCCTTTGTATAATTAGCGGGGGGCGGGTTATTAATACTTTCATATCCATGGGTTTGATTGTTAATAGTCTGTATTACATCCAGTCCTTTTGTCTCCTTCCTTAGGTGATTGAAGACAGTACTGGAGTGCGCCGGGTGGTGGTTACACCCCAGTCTCCTGAGTGTTACCCACCAAGCTATCCCTCAGCCATGTCTCCAACCCATCACCTGCCCCCTTATCTGAGTCACCACCCGCACTTCCTTCAGAACTCGCACACGGCTTATTACCCGCCTGTCACCGTTCCTGGAGATATGCCACCGCAGTTCTTCCCCCAGCACCACCTCCCCCCGACAATATATAGTGAGCAAGGTGAGTCCGTTACAGCTGGCATCTGTGGAAACAGGGTACACTGCAGTAACTTGTGTGGCCTCTTCGCTTCGTCTCCTGTGGATAAGCAAGATAGAAAGAGACCTACCTGGAACGAAACTCCACTGGCCGTCCCAGGCTTCCTTTGTCTTGGATTCTGTCTCATACGAGTCCTTTGACTTGGTTGGGTCACAGCTCTTTCTTGCTGCTGCCCCACCAAGAACAAGGAGTAGGATAGCTCCTCTTTATTCCGGAAGTGAGGCAGCCATCTGCCCTGTGTTCCTGTTGATGAGTGTTTTTAACGGTGGCCTCAGGCAGAACTGGGCCCCAATATTTCCTTGGCATCACCATCGTCTGTCAGTACAAGGGAAATTGAAATGATTTTTGCCCCATTTTAAATGTCAGAAGATTGTGAAGTCTGCATATCCTTTGGGTTTTCTGAAAGATCTATCTTGGCAGAACTCAGCAGTCATCTTGCTGGTGAGGCCGTCCCGCAGCTGGTTTGAGTTTGAGACTAGCCATTACCTTGACCACAGTGTCTCTGGTTGTTAGGCAAATACTTACATTGAAAGGAAGAGAGTCTCAGAGTTCTCGGCATTGTGTCTTTCAAAGTTCTTGTGTGGATTTAGTCTGAAGCTGTGACTGTCTGATTGGACGCTCGGCAGCCAGAGAAGAGGGAGGGTGAAATGAGACTTTGGCTCTAGGACTTTGCAAAGGCTTCGCTCACTCTGATTGGAGCATTTGCCTCTTTAAACGTGTGTTCTGTCAGTTCAGAGGAATTCTGAACGAGTTTCCCCTGTGCTTTTACCACAGCAACGCTCTTTTACCCATGCTCTCCTTTCTGTTCAGCTCGCATTGTCAATTGTCTTTTATTATTATGAACAAAAGGGAACCTGAGATGAGTATCTTAATTAAATATCCTATTGTGGCTTGGGAATGAAATGTGATTATTTTGTTTGTTTTGGTAGTTAATCAGAGGAAGTTTAACATGCTTTCATAAAGGAGTGTAGGAAGGTCACAGCCAAACACGAGGTAAATATCCCCACACACATCAATCATTTACTAATTTGATCTCTATTTTCTTAATGGCATAAGCCCTGCCCCCCCCCCCCCCAATCAAGCATGTTATGAAGACATTTAGAAAAAACTTGTTAACTTTTTTTAGACATGGTCTCACTATGGAGTTAAGCTCCCAGCAATCCTCCTGCCTCTGCCGGCCAGGTGTTGAGATTGTAGGCACGTACCAGCTCACTCAGTTCATTAGTGTGTGAAGAGGTATTTAGTGCTTTGTCATAGTACATGTGGAATGCTGAGAGTTTCAGCAGGTCTGGTCGGCTGTGACCTCCCTGACGTCCTGCAGAGTCCTGGTCGCTGACTCACAGTCTGACGATGCCCTCTAGGGTGCCTGGTAGTTACTCTTGGATAACCATGGCTCTAAAATCTTAGGCAAGGTAAACTATGATTTCAAACACCATTAGAATTAAGTCAGCGCTGCCACACATTTCACGGTGTGCTTTGATCTAAGTTCATCAGAGTAACGCAGAACCACAACACAGATAATGAGGGTGCCGTCTTTAGCTTCAATTAAAGATGGCTATAAAGTCTTCATATCACAGAATCATCTGATTTCTCAGTGCGTATAACTCCTGGAACCATGAATGTCTAGAAGATTCTTACCCTGTCTTAAATGGTTCTTACATTAGTATGCACAGTGCCTTCTTTAACTCTCAAGTGTAATGCTTGTGCCGTTTAGAACAGTTGCCAGCTTCTACATATGTTAGTATAGTTAATTTAAACACATTCTTTCTAAATATGGCTGTGCTCGGTATCTGACATTCTCTCGTCCACACTGGCTGTCTTGTAAAGATGTAAGTAAGCTGTGTGAACAGGCAGGACATGAACAGTGGGGTTTTCCCTCTGAAGAACCGAAGCGGTACTTTTATAATTAGGTAAATTATGTAGTTTCCTATGTGTTTCTGCTCAGCTTGTCTGGCTTTAGGTCGCTCATATCTAGAAATTCTGGGTAATCCTCTCTTTTTATTCCTACAGTGACATATGATTTATAGTTACTGCATATTTGAAAAGCTATTTTATTCCTGAAGGAGATAAGGAAATGTCATCTATATTATATGTTGTCATTTTCTGTTGATGCCAAAACATAATTTAAAATACCACGTGTGACATGTCCTGGGGCTGGAGAGGGGCCCAGTGGTACAGAGCACCTCCCCAGCCTGCAGAGGACCAGTGTTTGGTTCCAGTTCTAGGTGGTCCAGCCTGGATTCTGGCCTCCATGCTACCTGCACACATGTGGTACACACATGAAAAAAAGATATGCCCCAAATATCTTTTTATATCATGCTAACTCTGTGCTTTTCAGTAGAAACACGGTTGTATCTCTAAAGAGAGTCATACTTTAAATGTTATGAGTCTGTGTATACATGTAAAGGGTATTTCATTTCTTCTGTGTGTTGCATCTGCTGAAGATATCAAGAAAGGCAGGGTCAGATTTAGTTATATATTCACCAGCCAAGGAAGTCTTTGGAAATAACCTTGTCTTCTTCTTTCTCCATAATTTATGGGAAGTTCTAAGTGCACTGTGTTGTGTTTAATACTGATGATACCTTGACTATTTGGGAAGGAATGCAGATCCTATGAACGTGTGCTGTGTCCTCATGGTCTAAGTATGTTTTGTAATGTATACAGTAGTTGTGCGCATTGCTTCCTTAGGGGTCAGGTTACTTGACCTTTTCATCACTCACTGTGGTCGATGCCAGCTGAGCTCGTGTTTGTCACCCACATTCGTTCTAGAAATTATCCCACTTTATGGAATGTCGAGCTACATCACCCGAGAAGACCAGTACAGCAAGCCACCGCACAAAAAGCTGAAGGACCGCCAGATTGACCGCCAGAACCGTCTCAACAGCCCACCTTCCACCATCTATAAGAGCAGCTGTGCAACAGTGTACAATGGTTACGGGAAGGGCCACAGCGCTGGAAGCAGTGGAGGCGTGGGAGGTGGAAGCGGAGGTGGACCTGGGATCAAAAAGACAGAGCGAAGAGCCAGAAGCAGCCCAAAGTCCAGTGATTCGGACTTGCAAGGTAGTGTGGAGACATGGGCATTTTCAGGGTCCCGTCTGTTACAGGGGAACTTGATCTCATGATGGATGGTTTTTCCTGGAAACCGTTGAGTTGACCTTATCCCTCTCTTAATACGGAAAGACTACTGTAGTGTTATTTATTTCTGTGAATTTTTCATCACACTTCATCTCAGAAACAGTGTTGGGAATTGTTTTCACATTGGCCACCTTCTGCTGCTTCATGCTGCATCGACAGATATGGAAAGTATCGAATTGAATCTCTCTCTAGCAGCATGCCCTAACTCTAATCCCTCATAAAAACAGCTGTAGTTACGCTATGTTGTAGTGAAGCTGGCCGTGCATGGCAGGAGGGTATCCCTGTTCAGATTCAGACAGGGGTCCCTGCATGTCCACTGGCATCTTCTCACCATTCCCAGACCAAAGAGACAGCAGGGTTAGGCTCACCATGAGCAGAGACAGCCGCTCAGAAGGCCATGTATACATTGTAGCCTAATCTTGTGGAGATAGATCTTTGGGGCTGGGGACAGGGCATGCTTATCTTTATTTATATTTTAGGTGAAATTTAGAGGTGATCATCTTTATTGCAACAAGCGAAAAAAAGCAGCCTTTTTCTGTAGGTATATAGAAGGCTGAGAGACATATTAGACATGCATATATATGGCTGAAAAACATATAGACATGCAAGATATAAATAAAATAGCAGTTAACATTTTGACAACTCTATGAATTTATAAATCTAAATAAATACTGGCAGGCAAAGATGAACAAATCTCAGACTTAGATAGATTATTTGGCCCAGCCCATTGTGTGTATATGTGTGTAACTGTGTATATGTGAATGTGGTATGTATGGTATATGCACTCATGTCTGTGATTGCTTCTCTCAGTGCACTGCAGAGGCCAGAGGAGGGTACTGAGTGCCTGGCTTGTTCTCTCCACCTTATTCCTTTCAGACAGGGTTTTTCCCTAAACCTGGAGCTAGGCCAGCATCCAGGAAGCCCCAGTGATCCTTTTGTCCCATACACCACGGCACTCGTGTTAGGGGTGTGCGTGCGTACGTGGGAGTGTGTGGGGATGTGCGTGCATACGTGTGAGTGTGTGCAGGTGTGTGTATGTCCATGCCTGGCGCTTGAATTCAGATTCGCATCCTCACGCTTGCACGCAGGCAGGGTGTCCTCTAAACCAGTGGTTCTCTCCTTTCCTCATGCTGGGTCCCTGAGTGCAGATCCTCATGTTGTGCTGATTCCCCAGCCATAAAATTATTTTCATTGCTACTTCCTAACTATAATTTTGCTCCTGTTATCAATCGTAATGTGAATATCTGTTTTCCAATGATCTTAGGTGACCCCTGTGAAAGGGTTGCCCCCAAACAAGGGGCTGAGACCCACAGGTTGGGAACTATTGCGCTGTCTTCTCTCTAGTCCATTTCCTTATGTCCATAAACCAGTGACTGTGGCTGTGATGACATTTGTGACGGAAAGGCAGAAGTTCTGTGTGTCTGCATGTCTGAAGATGGGCACCTGGAAGAAGAGGGCAGGCTGGGAGGTGGAGTTTCCCTGTAGGCCCTTCACAATTGAGAAGCTGTCATGTCTCAAGAGCGCAGTGCTGAGACAGCCTGTGAGGGTGGTGTGAATCCTTTTCATGTTCTCCTTAGCATCTTCTGCATTGTTGCTGAGTCCTGCAATCATTGCACGTGGACAGTTATTAATGAAAACGCAAACAGATGGCGTGTGAAAGAGACTCCGAGTTGAGAGTCTTTTACACAGCTCCTAAGTGGAGGTGCTGCGTCTGGGCTGTGAAATACTCTTTCCTCTGAGGCATGGGGCTTCCTGTGCTGCTCAGACGTGTTTGAGTGTTCCAGGGCACAGCTGTCTTCCCAGCTCATTTGCCCATGTTTTGTGGATTTTAGGTTCATACCACATGTTAAAATAACTCAGTCAAATCAGGCTACAGTTGCTGTTTAGAATTGGTTTTCCTATTTTAAACTATTTTATGTCCTGATTGACACATTATTTGATTATGATTGTGAAATATTGTGTCAAATTAAATATAAGAAGGGATATTTTATTAACAATACTTGATTTCAACCAAAGAAGAGAATTATTCTCTCACTCTCTGTCTCTCTCTGTCTCTCTCTCTCTCACACACATACACACACACAAGTATAGATTATTCAAAGGAAGATTTTTCACCCAAATGTGAAAAGGGAATGTTCATGTTGTCTAGATTTGCCAGAAGTGATGTAGGTACTTAGAACAGAAGTAAGTAAAGTAAATTCAAGCAAAAGATCATAGGCAAAGATGGAAGAGGAGGGTTGATTGGATGAAGCGGTGTTGAAGTTAGTGCAGAACGCAGCGCAGCTGCAGATTCACTTTGTCGACACACAACTTCCTCTGTGTGCAGTTATCTTGCGGTGCATGTGCCCATGTGTGCTCTCTGCTCTATGTCAGCATCAGCGCCCTGTGGAAGAACTGCCGCTGTGTTGGCGTCTCCACGGAATACTCATGGGCATTCCTGGGTCTTTGGGCATTTCATGTTTTACGCCCTATGAGAGAAAGAGGGTGGAATGAATGTTTGGGGAGCTTGTGGCCTGGCTGGTGTTTAGAAAGCAGTTGTTTGTTAAGATGGTGGTGAGCTCACATTTGCTTTGGACCCAAAGAACCCAGCGTTTCACAAGGAATAGAGGCAGAATGAGATCGGGCTGTTCTCTCCATGACCCTTCCCTCATTATGTTAGCTTTGGCCTCCAGAATCGCTTGGTCCTTCACTCCACATGGCACAACCAGGAAATAAAAATCATAGGGCCTGCAAGAAGGCTCAGCGGGTATCTCGCCCCTTACCTAGTTAGCGGTCAGTGTTTCTTGTTCTGTAGCTTTGATGGGCCTGGAACTCAATACATAGACCAGGCTGGCTTCGTACTTCAAGTGATCACCCGCCCTTGCCTGCCCTCTGCTCAGTGGGCACTCCAAGTGATGGTCAGCACTTAGCTGGACAGACAGTGGCTTGGTGAACGCCATGGAGTTTGATCATGATTCAGAGTGGTGAGGGTAAGGAAGTAGGAACGTGTCGAGAGAGGTGAGAGGCATCTAAAAATTCATCGTTCAGTTAAAATGAAATGTATTCTGTGGAATGATGCATTAATGGTGGAAAAATCCTTTTGTGTTGCTAAGATAGGAGTGGCAGCTGACACTGTGACCTCTGGGGAAGACACAATGGTAAGAATTTCAAACAGAGGAGTCAGACACAGGCCTAGTTTCGGCATTTGACCATTGGAATAAATAAGAATCCCAAGACTCAGGTACGTTTCAGAGCAGATTCCGCTAGAGAGAGACAGACAGAGAGAGAAAGACTCCTGGCATGAACACCAAGGAGGAGGGTGTTATTCCTGACCTTCCTCCTTCATCAGTGACTTCTGCCCCCACAATACACCCCATTTTCTACTGCTTAGATTTCAGGTGTTTACTGGGGTGGTCCTCCTTGACATCTTTTTCTCTTCCTATATTTTTCAGTCACTGCTCAGATAGTGTACATGAGCTGGGAAAATGGCTCAGTGGCCAAGCAAGTGTGAGCACCTGTCCTCAAGTCCTCAGAACCTACTTAACTCTCGGGATCGTAACATGCACCTGGGAGGTAGAAACGGGGTACTCTCCAGGAGGGGATGGACGGCTAGCCTGAGATGCATCGAGAGAGTCTGTCTTAAACTGGAACCCACACGCGCACGCACAGACAGAGCACACACAAGCACACATGGAGGGGAGTGGTCTTTTTACCCCAAATTACCATATCAAGTGCTGGGGGAATGGCTCAGTGGATAAGGCTCTGAGCGCAGACACCATGTGAGAAAGCCAGGCAGGTGTGGCTGCCATGTTTAATCTCAGCATTGTAATGGTGGTGACAGTTTCCCAAGAGTGCTTGCTAGGCTAGCCAACCAGTGACCTCTGAGTTCAACTGGGAAACGCTTTCTTCAGTATATAAAATGGAGAGTGACTGAGGAAGACACCAACTTTGGGCTGCTTCTGCACGTGTGGCTGTGCATACACACATGTACCCCACACACATGTGAAAGAGGAGGAGGAGGCGATTAACTGCCCCCTCTGCATTGGTACTGTAGCTTTTCAGGGTGTTCCATGCATACCTCTGCCGCTGATGGAAATCCCGAGTGTTTGCTTGCCTTCTGCCTCCTGTAAATCTTGAACATGGCAAAGATACCAAGAAAACATGAAAAAGCATTCAAAGTGAGCTCAGGTCCCTGGAATTCACCCATTTGTTCTGCCAAGTAGAATCTGGAAAGTGAAAATAGTCTGAACAAGCCCGAAGAGCTTTTAGTCTTTCGGAGGACAGTGTGCATCCCTGGAGCAGAGCTAAAAGCTTTCTCCTCAGCGGGAAACAGCGGCTGGCACCACAATTTCCATCTCCGTCTTGCGTTGGTGGCCAGCTCCAGCCCCTCAGCCTGGGCAGCCTCGGGCAGACTGTGGTGAGGGCCCAGCTGACACAGGGCCTAGTCTTTGTGGGATGAAGAAGAAGACTGAGAGACAGACGGTAATGCTCAGATGTGAACTTCCTGACTGGGCCATTCTTCTGTGAGGTCCTAGAGGGACCAAACTCTATCCAAACTGTGAGGGATTCTGTAAGACCGCAGCATGCCCATCCCCCACCATTACTGGTATGCTAGCTTCGCTGCTATGAAGACAAACTTAAAAGCTCCACAAAGAGGAAACTGGCAGCCCAAACTCAGTAGCCAGTTGTGTGCTTGTCAAGTTGCCTTGTCCCTTTGCCTTAGCCTTCTCCCTGTATTTTGTTACAGTGTAAAATTTTAAAGATGCTAACCATGTGACATTTTTGTTCTTTTTTGAGTCAGGGTTTCACTATGTAGCCCTGGCTCTCCTGGAACTTGCTCTGTAGACCAGCAGGCAAGCTGGCCTCAGACTCACAGAGATCCTCCTGCCTCTGTCCCCCAAGTGCTTGGATAAAGGCATGTGCCACCACAGCCTGGCACAGTCTTAACAGGCAAGACACTGATGCTTTTCCATGTCAGTTTCTGGATCTTAACCCATTACGTCATGCTTAGAGCCTCTCAGATTTCAAACAGAGGTACAACATACAAGAACTCCTCTGCTTTTCCTCTGCAAGTTGGTGCTCATGGAAGTGTGAGGGCAGAGTTGGTGGAGTTTCCCCACACATAGCACCAAGCTCTGCAGACCTGGGTTATTTTCTTCGCTGTTTTACTTTCTTGGACACTGATCAGAGCAGCATTTAGATGATGGCAAAGCGCATGCCATCTCCCAGATCCCTTTAAACAGCATGTAGATGCAATGATATGGTGTCTTTCTGGTATATGTGCAGCTCTCAATTTGACTGAGACATTGCTTTTGCTGAAGTATATTCTGAGCGTAACTGGGGTAAAGGCCATCATCTCCAGCAGCGTGTTGTATTTAGAAGCAAAATCACTTAGAATTGGCGTTTCATGGATTGAGGTTTCCTTTCAGCCTGTCGCTGTCATGTGGGAGCCTTGCAGCCTTGGGCATGAAAGCTCTCATAGCTTCATCTTCTTCTGTGTATAGAATGGGGATGGGTAAGAGCAGAGGCTCAGGGGCCTGCCGTGAGCTCTCTGTGTGATTGCAGACACTCACCAAGGGGTTTGAGAATCTTCAGGATTATGGAAAAAAGACATTTTCCTGATATGAGAATTGCTTCTTGTCAGAGTACAGAGGAGCCAGGCCTCCTGCTGTTTGGGTCAGAGTGATAGGGCAGTGGAGGTCAGGGACAGGTGAGGAAGGTGCTTCAGAGGGCCAGACACCAGCTATCAGCACAAATGTCCTCTGTTCCTCTGTTTCCTGCACATTGGGGCTCTCTGTGGGCCCAAGGAGGGAGTTGAATTGACCATTGACCCTGTGTCTGAACTCACTCAGCCTGCTGTGCACTCTAGATTACTTTGTTGTTGGCTGGAAATGGTGGATGGAGTGATTACCTGGACATGACATAACCTGAGTGTATAGCATCTTCTGTTTCACTAACTTTCTCTGTGCAGTTGAGCAAACGGATATGGCGTCTGAGATGCTCTAGCTCAGTAAGCTAACCAGGTAGCTTAGATCTCAAAAAAGTGTGATTACCTAGCGTTGATGAAACTCTGGGTTTGAGCCCCGGCATAAGCTGAGTGTGAGGGTGTTTGCCTATAATCACAGCTCTCAGAGACAGAGGCAAAAAGGTTACTTTCCGAAGTGTGCTAAGTTGAGAGCCAATCTGAACTGCTGACACCCTATCCAAAACAAACAAATAAATGATTATTTAATAGAGTTTAAGAATAGTAGCATGTTCAGAATGTCAATTCAATGTGGTTTACACCATGTTTTAGAATTTTGATATATTTAAAACCTAGAATCAGAATTTTTCTAATTTTGGGTTTTAAGTTGAAAATTTAGATTTACAGAGGAAATGAACACATGTCCTTTGTCCCTGGGTTACTTTGCTCGGACGAGTTGGCATGATTCTCTTAAGTCCTCTGAAAACTGAAATCTCTCAGGTTACCTTTACACATAGTAGAAAGAATTTGTGTAGTTAGTTCTTCCATGAAATCTCACTCTTGCGTTGTGGATTTATCCAAATCCCCATGAGAGGGACATGGGGAAAGTGCGTGGAAGAACCGGATCTACCAATATCTTTTGAACAAGTCTTTCCTAAGTGCATTTACGGCCTACTTCATACGGTGAACTTCCACTCACCTCTTCCTGCTACTTGGAAAGACAAACAAGAAGGAACAGTGAGCATCTTAGAGTAAGAGGGTAGGGAAGCCACCATAGTTTTGGTTCACTGAGTTCCTCAAAACTATTTGAGTGCCTTGCCAAGCACATTTTAAAAGTCAATATGTAGTCCTTTGGGACAATCTCTTTTGGTGCAGTATTGCTCCGAAGAGTCTTATAGGGGATCAAGATCTCTTTCTTGGGAACTCTCTTGAGAAGATGATGATAAATGCAATGGGACTATCAGTGCCTGAGTTACTCAACTGCCAAGTTGTTTGTTTGTTTTAAGTAAATTGACAATATCATTACTACTTACTCCATGGGACAGTGACTCAAATTCTCAGAATGCCTTTGATTTCAAAATGATGTTTTCAGCTTAGAGAAGAATTACATGTATGTGAAGTGTTGTTGTTGTATTTTAACCTCTGGCTGTAGTGGTCTCGTGAATGAAAGCGAAACTGTCTCTTTTGAGTTAGGCAGTCCCTACCACATTAATATGTCCCCAAAGAAAGCTCTGTGGTCGACATTTCGACTTCCCAGTTGCCTGATTCTGTAAAGTACACATGCTTGTTTCCTGTATCACATTTTTCTATTTATTTATTTATTTATTTATTTATTTATTTATTTATTTATGATTTCTGTTTCTTCACCACCACCACCTCCCATTTCCCTCCCCCTCCCCCAAAAAAGTCCCCCTCCCTCGTCAGCCCAAAGAGCAATCAGGGTTCCCTGCCCTGTGGGAAGTCCAAGGACTACCCACCTCCATCCAGGTCTAGTAAGGTGAGCATCCAAACTGCCTAGGCTCCCACAAAGCCAGTACGTACAGTAGGATCAAAAACCCATTGCCATTGTTCTTGGGTTCTCAGTAGTCCTCATTGTCTGCTATGTTCAGCTAGTCCGGTTTTATCCCAGGCTTTTTCAGACCCAGGCTAGCTGGCCTTGGTGAGTTCCCGATAGAACATCCCCATTGTCTCAGTGTTTGGGTGCACCCCTCGCGGTCCTGAGTTCCTTGCTCGTGCTCTCTCTCCTTCTGCTCTGATTTGGACCTTGAGATTTCTGTCCGGTGCTCCAATGTGGGTCTCTGTCTCTGTCTCCTTTCCTCTCCTGATGAAGGTTAATATTCAGGAGGATGCCTATATGTTTTTCTTTGGGTTGGATGAAGGGGAAGGTGTAAGTCACAACAATCCCACACCAGTTTGGAATTATGATTAATAGAATGGTTATTTATTTAAAGGGAAAAAAACTTACAGATCACCGTCCCAGACAACAGCCCTCTGCCCAATCAGGAAGGGAGTCTAGTCGCTGGAAGCAGAGCAGGAAGTAAGAGAGAGGAGAGGGAAGTGGCCACTTTTTTAAAGGGAGAGAGACCACGCCCCAATGGGCTGGTATCTCAGCGGCTATTGGCTGAAGGAGCGGGAGGAGCTCCTGCAACACCTCCCTTTTTTGTTTGAGTAAGCGAGTTCTAAACCTACTACGAAATTATATACAATAAGTACAAATATCCTATTCTAACTAGCTTAGGTCTTGTATAATAAATAACTTGGCCAAGTCATGAGAGAAAAGTAACTACATTTGTATAGTCTTCAACCCCATCGAAGATCTGAGAAGGGAAATAATGTTACCTGGATAATTAGGAAGTTCAGTAAAACAACTTCCAAAACATGCAACAAGTCACAGAGATAACTGGCTACCTGGGCAATCACCCAAAGTCACATTTGCAGCGTTGAAGCAACCAACTTTGGCTAAGGCCTAACATAACTGACATGAAAATAGATCCATATCTATCACCATGCACAAAACTCAAGTCCAAATGGATTAAAGACCTCCTGTATCACATTTTAAATATCATGTTAGGCCATTTGGTGTGGTTCTGTGACCAGGCCGCTCCATGATTGGAATATAATGTTCTCCATACTCTGTCTGTACTTAGGATGACAGAAGTTTAGTTTTTCTCATCTGGATAATGTATAGGATACACACAGACGTTAGGGTTCTCTTTTCTCTTTTATATTTTTCTTTGTTCTTTGCATTTCTTCATTCTCTACAGCTAACTTATAAGACTTGATATATATGTTATCACTAATAACCTGTCTGGGTTTTATCTTTTTTATTTTTATTAAGTTGCTCATCCATTTACCAAGATATTTTCATTTTATGTTTTGGAGTACATCAGAAAGAATGAAATGAATATTAAGGATATTTTTAGTACTCATTTTGAAAAAAAATCACAGCTGTCAAGTTTTAGGAAAGAGAGGTTCAATTGTTCTTACATTAAAATCCATTCCATGCTCACGGGGTTCATCTGTGGACTAGGAAGGCATTCAGATAAGTCCATGGCCCTTCCTTAGGAGGTGGGTGACCCCCACTGACCCCCACCTATTTCCACACCCTTCCTGCTTATCCTTCTGTCCACTTGTGCAGTTGTTATTTTTTTAAATGTTTTTGAGCCAAGATCTTGCTGGCCTTGAGTACACAATCTTCTTGTCTCAACCTTCACTGGATCTGACCTCCTTTTACCCATTTTTCTCTTTAATAATCTCCTTGGTGGCAGGGTCAGCAGACAAGAAAAGAGAGTATGTTCAGTTGCTGATGCTAAGAGTTGCAGTAAAGATGGCTGTACCTAGGAAGGCTGAAACATTAATTACTCAGAATTTATTTCTAGGACTCATTTGTAATGTTGGATAGGTACAAGGATGTTACTATTTACTAGGTCAGTAATAATCAAATATTGAAAATTTGATCATATCCAGACCTCAAATATGACTGACGATTGGTATTCATCCAAACAATGTGCCTCTGTTCTGTCCCTCACCTGCTACTGTGCCAGAGTTAATTTTCATCTATTTTCAGTGTCAAAAAGTAATTGAAAGGCTTAGGGCGAAGAACGTTTGACATAAAGAACTAGGGTAATTGTTCACTAATGCTATAGCTTTTGCAACTAGCATAATTTTTTTTAATGTTCTATTTTGAGCCAGAAGTGGGGACAGTAACCTATTTAAGGCTGCACTGGATTTTATAGAAGTCAAAGAGTAAGGCTTGGCATGGCAGGATATGCCCGGAATCTCAGCATTTGGAATGTAAAACAGGAGGATCAGGAGCTCAAGACTGTCCTTGGCTGTATAGGAACTGTGGGCTCGCCTGGGCTACACGATACCTTGTCTCCAAAAGATACTGATGACTGAAATGGAAGGAGCCTGGTGTCCGAGACTTTCTACACAGTGACTGGAGTGCTCTGGGGAGGACGGCGCCACTCAGCGGTAGCCTCTCCGAAGGACTAATTGGAGTGACAGTTATGTTAATTATACTCTATGTAGATGCTGGTTTCATTCCTGGAAAATTGCTCTTATTCAAGAGAAATTTGGGTTATTAGAGGACTGAATGTTTTGTGGGAACACGTGCTTGTAATTTTTCCATTTTATTCAGTTTCCCGAGTCTCACGGGGCATTTTCAGACTTGAATCTATGAACACCACGTATATAATCTACTGCTAGGAGCATTCCCAGCCAAGCTCACTAGGAAGCATCCAGTCACAGGTGGATGCTCTCTCACAGCTCAGAACTCTTCTGATGTTCATGAGAAGGGGAAATGGAGCTGCGTCACTTCCTGCGCCTAGAAGACGGGATCCAACAGGAGTTAGGCTTCATCACTTCCTGCGCCTAGGAGACCGCATTGAGCAGGAGTTAGGCTTCATCACTTCCTGCGCCTAGGAGACCGCATTGAGCAGGAGTTAGGCTTCATCACTTCTGTACCTAGGAGACTGCATTGAGCAGGAGTTAGGCTTCATCACTTCTGTACCTAGGAGACCGCATTGAGCAGGAGTTAGGCTTCATCACTTCCTGTACCTAGGAGACTGCATTGAGCAGGAGTTAGGCTTCATCACTTCCTGTACCTAGGAGACTGCATTGAGCAGGAGTTAGGCTTCATCACTTCTGTACCTAGGAGACCACATTGAGCAGGAGTTAGGCTTCATCACTTCCTGTACCTAGGAGACTGCATTGAGCAGGAGTTAGGCTTCATCACTTCTGTACCTAGGAGACTGCATTGAGCAGGAGTTAGGCTTCATCACTTCCTGTACCTAGGAGACTGAATTGAGCAGGAGTTAGGCTTCATCACTCCCTGTACCTAGGAGACCACATTGAGCAGGAGTTAGGCTTCATCACTTCCTGTACCTAGGAGACTGCATTGAGCAGGAGTTAACTGGTGTTACCCTTTATCTGGAGTAATTCTGAATAGGCCTGTTTGCTGTTACCAGGCACTCAAAATTAAAAGCAGATCTGAGTTCTGTCTTGGTGTGAAAATGGCGTCTAGAAAGGCTGTCACAGTCCTGGCAGATCTGATCTCTGTCACTCTTCCGGGGCCCAGTTCTCGCTGCTGCCTCTTGTCACACTGTACTGACTGCACCCACAGATTTTAATACCATAGATCAAAAACTGGGAGTGCCATTAGTTTCCTGTGTCCAACAAAGCTGGTAGTGAAAAGCAACAGGAAGTCATCATTATTTCTTTGTGTAGAGGCTTGGGGGTAGTTTCAGAGGCCAGAGGTTGTAGAGGTTTGTCATGAGGCTGGTTAGCTAGCTTGTGGGGCCAGGCTCCCTCGAGAGTCTCACTAGAAGAAACCATACCTTTTCTAGCCATCAGTGAATGCCAGCATCCCTTGGCTAGTGGTCATATCCCTCGCATCTCCTGGTCTCTAGCTCTTCCTTCATGTAGCGTTCTCTCCCGATCCTGCATGTGTTCAGTCTATCTCTGCTTCCTCTTGCATGGGATGTCATTTAGGGCCCACCTAGAAAACCCAGGGATGTTTTCTCATCTCAGAATCCTCCATCACATCACCCGAAGATTGGACCATATCAGATAACTCATCCATTCTGAGGGTTAGTTTCTGGGATCTTTTCAGAGACTGTTTCAACCCACCCCAGGTTACTTCCAGCATATCTGTTCTAAAAGCTGGGCAGAACTGGCTCTTGACGACATGTCCTGTTTAGGTCTGATTGATAAATTTAGTCTTCTCAGCATAGCTGTAGGATTTAAGGTCTAATGCCTGGCAGCACACAGGTCTCTGTAGTAACACAGGGCGGGAGCCATTGACAGGGCTGTCTCCTTTCTAAGGGAGGCAGTGCCCTTACAGAAGGCCACATCTAGGGTGTTTATGCAGTGAGTCCTCAGATTGAATGCAGGGATGACTTCCCTCCTGTATTTATCATCAGCTTTTATTGTTGTGGCAGACAACGTGAGAGAAGCTATGGCAAACAGAGGGAGGTTGGTTTAGCCGTGTCCGTCTCTGGTCAGCTGGCTCCGTTGCTCTCAGGCCCAGGGACGGACTCATATGGAAGGACATGGTCTGGGAAAGCCGCTCACCGCGTGTCGACCAGAAAGCTTGGTAGAGAATGCGGTAGCAGATGTAATAAATGCCATTTCTTGAGAAATGACAAATCTGTTCAGTTTGTTAGGTACATGTCCTTTGAAAGAAAAAAAAAACAGTTTAGTTCTTACCTAGCATAAGGCTCGTGAAAGTTACTTTTTTAAAAAGGAAAATTTAGTAGATGTAATATTCCTTCAAAGTTTATTTCCATTTAAGAAGACTCACAGCGGCCAAGCTTGTGGACATGATCGATGGTCCCAGTATCTTCTCCTTGAGAGCTGCCATCTATACAGATCTATTTGGTCTGCTCTTGAAAAAGAGTTATTGGCTCCTGAAGTTGTAAGTGTGTCATCTGGGCAATACATTCAAGTCTAAGTGTCTTGTGGTTTTAATAATTGTCGCTTGTTCCAATGAACTTTGGTTTTATGGCTTTTTCAGTTTCTACTTTTGGGCAGACATTTTGCCTAACTAAGTTATAGACTACATAAGATAATATTTGATACCTGTTATTCCCTTTGCTTGCAGAATTCTATTATTTTGTCAAATTAGGTGGGATAGGTATGTGTATAAATGCACGGTTCTATATCCATGTGTATGGACATGCATGTAAACACACATACATACGCATCATTTCCCGGCAGGCATCTGCATCATCAAATGGATGATAGAGTTAGTCGGTGCTCCCCTCTCCTTTGAGTTTGCAGAGCTATACAATGCTCTAAAACAGGAAGTTGAGGAGAGTGGTGGAGCTCAGACACAGAGCCCAGGTTGTGCAAATCTAGACGAAACAGGTTTTGACCGGACTCAGCTGGATCATGCAATTAGCAGGCATGGTCATGACCAACAATGTCAGGACAGCAGATATGTAAGCGTGGCTCTCTGCAGATAGGGGAAGGAGAAGGCTTCTAGAAGTAACGAGAGCTGCACCCTGCTGTCTGTCTCAGGTCAGCCCATTTGGTTGTGTGCTCCCTGCTCAGAATGCTGCAGGGATCTCAGTGAAGGGCGAGGAGGATGCGGGGCATCAGACAATATGGCCTCTCTGGGCAGCTTTTCTAGGCTAACTTCTGAGGAATCTAGAGCGCCGGCTACATGGCTTTGCCCTGACTGCCTTGCGAGCTGGTAGTTTAGTTACTGACGTGTTCTTTCCAGAGGAGCATCGATCACAGCAGATAGGATGCCCTGCCAGTTACTTTTGGAACCAATTTAGATGAGAAAAATAAAGGCCTTTGGACAGAGCTGTCTGAGTGTGTCTGGTTAAGTCATCTTACTGTTTGAGGGCAGCTTTGGAGACTGGAATATATTTTCCATTTACTAAAATTTGCCTTTTTTGTGGGCCACATTTATGGAAATATGTTGAAATCCTAAATGTAGACAGTATGGCTTACTGCTTTTGGTATTGCTTGCTGTCTAGAGTGATGTTCCACTCTGATGTTTCGCTGACGGCAGCAATGGAAGCAGGATGGTTTGAGACAGTGGTGGTGGGAGCTGATCCGGAGTCTCGGCTCTGTCCCTTCTTAGCTCCATTGGACTGTGGAACAGGCACTCTGTCCCAGAACCTTTCTTCGGATGTGCGCTTTTGTAATTCCTGCTATGTGTTAGTGTCATATATGAAACAAGTAACAAGTTTCTGGATATCCAAAACATGCTTCATGAAGTGTGACTTTTCCTAACTTTCTACCATCTTTCCGTGCATGTGCGTGTGTGCACGTGTATCTGTGTGTCTGTGTATGTCTGTATATATGTCTGTGTGTGCATGCACATGCGTACATGTATGAACACGTCTCTAGAGCTTCCATGTCTGAAATGGAATTCTTGTTTTCTCAGTCCCTCTACTGCCAGTCATTCTACACATGGCAGCCAGAGAGCTCCTGTTAATCCATCTCCATATTTTCCTTTCAAACTTAGCCATAGAGTGCAGGTCCTTCCCAGCATGGGCTGTGCCTGCCTCCACCACACACCTCCCTTTCAGTTCTGTCACGCTCCTACCCTTCCTGCCCTGGACTTCTCTTTTCTTGAGAGTTCTGCTGTTTGGACAATGGTGTTTTTTTTACCTTCCTCTCTTAGACCAAATGATTCAGGGTCAAAGGAGCCATGTTGGCTGACTCCAGCCACTAGCTACCTTTGTATCCATTGGTGAATCTGCATGTTGTTTGTTATCCCTCATGAGAGCTCACCCTTTGGATATATCCAGAACAGACCGAGTCGGCAGAGGTTCAAGTGCAAAGCTTACTCAAGGGTACGTCCAAACATTTTTTATAGATACCATACATAAATTGCTGAGTTTGCTTTTTATTTACATTTTTGTTTTCCATTTTATAAGGCTGTTGTTAAAATACAGAATTCCATTGTAGCTGGAGAGAATCATGAGATAGTTTATTAATCCTCACACCAGGGCTGGATGGCATTAGAAACAGCTGAGATGAAATGCTTTTCTTGAAAAATTGAATGCCAGGTAAAAATTCCCTGTTAAGCTTGACCCATCCTCACTGATGGGGCCTCCTGCACTAAGCCATGCGTTCTCTTCTGCTAAATAACCGTGACGAATTCTCATCACCATTCCTTCATGTGCTCTAGGGAAGAATTCTCATCACCATTCCTTCATGTGCTCTAGGGAAGAATGAGCCTCCTTTGGTGGTTGTGCTACGTCTGCTTGCCCAGTGTTATTTCTACTAGCATTTTTTTCTGTTTATTTTGGGGTTTTTTTTTTCTTTCTTTTTTTCACGACAGGGTTTTTCTTTGGAGCCTGTCCTAGAACTAGCTCTTGTAGACCAGGCTGGCCTCGAACTCACAGAAATCCACCTGCCTCTGCCTCTGAAGTGTTGGGATTAAAGGCATACGCCACCACCACTCAGCTGTATCGTTTGCTTTTCTCCACACTTAGAATCTGAATTTTGTGTCCCCCCCCCCCTCTTTTCTCCTAATCCTTGTGATGTGTCATGCCGTTCAGAGAATCCAGACTTTCAGGAGCATGTTTGTGACTACATTTCACAAGCACCTTGGAGCCATCAATTCAGCGTGTCTTTGGGAGTGTTTTCTGTCACAGCTGTCATTGGAGTCCATTAACACTCGTGTGAAGAATAAATGCATTTTAAATGCTGTGTTAACTTTATTAGTCAGCACCATCCAGACTCAGATGGATTTGTATCTTCTTGATTCTGTTGGAGAATGAGGTAAAAACTCTCCTTCCTCTGTGGAACCTCACTTGCTGGGCACTTGGTTCTAACACTTGAGTCTCTGCCTCCATGTCCACGTGGCTGTGCTGGCAGGGGCAGCACCATCTGGTCACTATGTTCTTACGAGAGTGTTCACAATGTAAACACAATAAAAACTGAGAACCATCACCTGCCAGATGTTGGGAAGAGTGTGAGATGCAGAATTACTTGTGGTTGCAAACAGATCCTATCAGGTTAGTGTGTGCGCTGGCATTTTCAAAGCCATCTCTCTGATAACAGCGTCTAGGAAGAGGACGCTTGAGAGCTGTAGCCTGGGATAGAAACATGCTTCTCATACACGTCTGTGCAGAAACAGGGCCCGCAGGTCATGTCTGTGCATTGTCACCTGGGTCCAGGTCAGTGCGGGATTGACAGAGATTTGTAATTCTGGCTTTAGAAAAACTATCCTAGCAGTATAGATTGAAAGCACAAGAGCTTAAAACTGGATGTAAACAAGTAAATACAAATGGGTGTGGCTAAGCTCACACGTCAGAAACAAGAACATCATGGGGCCATGGTGGACGCGTACTTCAGCACACGGGAGTAATAAACAGCACCCTGGAGCTGCCGCAGCCTTCAGACTTAGTATTCTCTAGCAGATGAGTTTGGAGTGGGGCTGTGATGGCCGCCCTGTGTGGACCCTTGTAAGAAAGTATCACATAGGCCTGAAGAACCCAGTTCTGAGTTTGGTGGAGGTCAGTGGCCAAGAAACGGTTCCAGGACTAAGACCATTTCTGCACAGTCCCCAAACACAGCAGAAGTGATAAGTGGGAAGGGACATGGCCTCATGCTAGACAGTTAGACATCACCTTTTAACTACAAATGTTGTTCTCAGGTAAATGTATTTTCATAGTTCAGGGAGAGGGGAGTCTGTATTGAGGCCCCTAGACCTCTGCCAGTGAGCACAGTCCCCTGAAAGCCCTCACCTTGCATCCCATTTTGTGTCCCTCTCCTCTCGGCCTTCCTGTTCCCTCTCTGCTCTGACAGTAAACACCTGCTCCTCACATCCAGTAGATGCTGCTTTCCACTTAGGCTGATGTCTAAGTCCTGGCAGCCAGTGTGAAATGAAACTTGGAAGACATCTTGATTCTTGTGGACTTGCGCAAGCTGAAGTTATTAGAGAGGATCAGGGCCACAGCTGGTGAGCAGATGGAGCGCCTGCAGTTTCACAGTTGAAGCTAGTCAGAACCACAGCTTGCACAAAACTTCTGGGCATTTTCTCCAGGTTTCCTCACTTGCTTCATCCTTCATGATCTTTAAATTGCTGAATTTGATAAATATTAATAGGTCTCTTATTTAGGTGGCATCGTTATAATATGCTGGAGTTTCCTGCTCCAAATCTCAACTTAGTAGCCATCTCTTAATAATGGGCTTATCCTATAAAGGGTAGGGAAGAAAATAAGACTTCTGCACTTCTTTCAAAATGAAGACTCGCATTTTGCAAGCCTGGAAGTAAAGACTAGTTGACAGCCAGCCAGAGCTAGGCAGTCAGCTCATTGTGAGTGGATGCTGCAGTTTCCCATCTCCAGCTTGTGTGCATGTCTGATAGGAGTATTTATGCACAGTTCACCCCAGTAGCTCCTCCTCCTCGTTGCTGATTCCTTTCTGCCTGTGTAACTTGCGTCCCCCTAGTGTACCCACTTCCTCATTGCCTTCTTGGTCCTAGCCTGCAATAACAATGGGGCCTTTGACTGACACAGTCATCCTCAAAAACATAGTCCTGGGTCAAGTTTGCTGTACTTTTGTGTTTTCTTCACAGAAGAAACTTCTGCCCATTGGCTGCTAAGGTTGTTAAGAATGTCATCCAACTAACACAGATTAATTCATATTTTGATGGTTGGTGCTTTACATAAAAGCAGAATCTTTATCTTTGTTGAAAGTCTTAAGAGGAATGGCTGCTTTCTTCTGCAAGGGTGAAGTGCCTGCAAATAACAGCAGCTGGGGTCACAGCTAAGTTATGCCGTTTGGAAACACTTTGTACTCTCTGTTCAGGAAGAACACTCGGACATTTCAGACAGTGTAACACACCAAAAACAGCCATAGTGTATGGGCCAACCAAGTTTTTGTTCTGTTGGAACCGGTATGCACCTTTTCTGTCAAGCCATAGTCAGCTGCAAAAACACTCGAGCATGGAATTATTGCCCAATACTGAGTGCTCTAGCTTCTAACCATCCTGAATGTTATATATCTATGCATGAAAAGGGGGGGGGAGAATATTGTGTTTCCAGCACATTCGCATAAAGTAATCTGTAAAATTATCCCAGCAAATGGTCTTTTTAGCCACCAGCTTTTGAAATGAGTTCCAGTAGCTTCTATTTGAAATTTTTTTTGTTTTGTTTTGTTTTGTTTTTCAGGCAGGGTTTCTCTGTGGTTTTGGAGCCTGTCCTGGAACTAGCTCTTGTAGACCAGGCTGGTCTCGAACTCACAGAGATCCGCCTGCCTCTGCCTCCCGAGTGCTGGGATTAAAGGTGTGGATTTTGAATTTCTAAATTGAGCTTCTGTAATTGAATGTGATAGGAACAGTGTAAACGTACCTTAACCCTGCTGTAAAGACTTTGTGTGGCACTGCCTGCTGGGTGATGTGCTAGAGATCAACAGCAGCAGGAGACAGTATAGTTTAGTGCCCAAGCCTGTGGGGGACTGTTCCTGTTCACACCTCAGCCAGCAATGGGCGGGGAGGGGGCATTGCCAGATGCACCTCTGATCACTGCAAACTTGGTCCTGAGTTCCTTTTTACCCATTGCTCAGTTTGCTGTTGCCCAACTTCTCAAAGCACCCGTATTCACTATGCAGCCTCAGCTGGGGACCTGGGGTTGTCACCCACAGTTTAAGAAGCTGTCCTCTACAGCGAGATCCAGGAACTCTCCCTTGCATCAGTAATCCCCAAACTGCATTTTAACATTATACTTTGACAACAGGTATGATGGCCGCCAATGGTGTTGCTAAGCAGACTTCACTCTGGCTAGGGAAATATTTCTTGTCTACATGAAATGTAAGATGGTTACTGAATGTGTTTAGATTGTGTGTTTGTATCTCCTGTGACAGTGGAGATCTACAGATTGCTGGCACAGTTTTGTCCTAGTGATATTTGATGTGATGCTGTGGTTTCCTAAGTTACCTTCCTTGCAGTTCACTCCATCATGATGTCTTGTTTACTCACAATGAGAAAAGAAAAGTCAGTGTCTGTCTCGGGAGTTGCATTTCTCCTTTGTTTAGAATTCTTTTGCCAGGCACTCAGGCCCTGGGGTGTCAGTGGTCCACAGCCAAGATTTGTTGACTACTCTCATGAAGGTTGAATTCACGGGGGTGGGGGGGGGGAGGTGGAAGATTGCCGTGGATGAGAAGCTGAAATATAGTATAATCTACACTATGTATGGAAAGGAAGGCAGAATGTTAGAGGAAGCCCTACAGCAAGGGCCACTGTAGCCCTGGGAGCTAAGGCAGTGCTGACAGGAGAACTGGCATCCATCAGAGGTGTGTGATGTGGGCAGAGTCCACTGTGGCAGGAGAGGAGGGACAGTTACCCTTCATATTTGGACACTGCCCTGGCCTGGTTAACTTAAATTTTGTCTGTTACCTTTTGTGTTATGTAATTTTATATTAATAATGAAATTTTTATATTAAAATCAAAGGAATTATTTTATTTACCTAGGTTGGAAATTATTGATTTAGGAGAGAGTCATTGAGAGCTGTAATTTGAAACTTTTCATTTGTCAATCATTCCTTTTTCTATCTACCATCCCCCACTTTAGGACATATCTTTCATATTTTTCCTATCTTACCTTTTATATTTTCTTTTTGTACATTTTATTTCTCACCCAGCTTAGACTACAATCCAAATAGCTGCTTTTGCTTGAGTCCTGTGAGTTCAGGATATGGCTTCCTCCATTATTAGGATATGGCAGCCAAGTGAATGTGCCATAGAATCTATAGACTTCGACATGTCTATGTTGTAGATGATGTCATTTATAGAACAGATTTGGAGTCAAAATGTGTTCAGTTCTTGGTATTTAGGGAGAAAGTTAGTGTCATTGTAATGGGGGCAATATATATGTGCAAATGACATTTTTATGCCGTCTGTCATATTTTCCAACAAGAGCATCCCATTTGGACAGTAGAAATCTCTCCTCATGGCATGTGATGGATGGCTCCTTACATAGAAAGCCAGGTCTCTAGGTTCCAAGTAATTTGACTTTAGGAGGACTCTAGAATGAGATTGATACAAAGTAGGAGGTTTGAGAACAATCAAAACTGCCTTCGTAGTGACTGACTTGGATCCACAGATGCTTCTTCATCGTACCTATGCCAGAGAGTAAATGGGAATCTTCTGGTGCTGGAGTGGCTCCCATCTGGCCTCCTCTCCAACTAGCACCGAGTGCCAGCTTTCCTTCCTCCTCGCCAGATCTTAACTCTTCATTTTAATTCGTTTTTCACCTCGGCGCACTTAGAAGACAGTACATTTTCTTCCGGGCGTTGAGGCAGATGGTGCTGTCTCTTTTGATTATCTAGTTTCTAAGAGGGAGGTGTTGATGAGGAAGAGCAGGTAACAAAGCACAGTCCGATTAAACTGAGGGTAGAAATTACACTCACAAGAAGAGTAGATTTGGGGCTGGAGAGATGGCTCAGTGGTTAAGAGCATTGCCTGCTCTTCCAGGGGTCCTGAGTTCAATTCCCAGCAACCACATGGTGGCTCACAACCATCTGCAATGAGGTCTGGTGCCCTCTTCTGGCCTGCAGACATACACACAGGCAGAATATTGTATACATAATAAATAAATAAATAAATAAATAAGAGTAGATTTGCTCTGGATTCTCCAGGAAGTGTACTCTAGCCCATATTTGAGTGGCAAGAACTGAAGTTGGAAATATTCTAAAATGTCACTCACTATGGAGTTTGGGTTATTGCTTTGTTTACTTTCCACCTTGTTTTCTAAAAGGCACAGAGCTTAGATGGTTTCCTCAGGGCTGGGCTGTTCGCCCTCATGCATGAAGCCCAAGATTCATTCTCAATACTATGAAATAACAGAGGAACGTTGACCGTTGGGAGTTTTCTTTCTAATCACAGTTAAGTAAAATCCTTAAGGGAGGAGTGGATTTTGACAGATCAACATGATTGGGTTTACTCAGTGTATGTTACTGGAGTATCTTGTCTGTGGTCTGCTGCCCACCTTAGTCCAAGGGCCACACCCCTCGTGAGAGGGCATGTAACTGGCTGCGGGGTCAATAATAAAAGACCCCTTAACGCTCAGCAACCAGCTATTAATTAGCTCAGAATTAAACTGCTAACGATTCTGAGATGTCCCGGCAGAGCCTGTCAGGTTGTGTCACGTGATTTCACGGTTCCGTCCTTCTGACCACACACAGTTTGTGTTGTTTTGCCTGGGCTCTTGTGCTGCATCCCAGTGGCCACTGCTGCCTGAAATACCTCGGCTCAGGTTCAAGGCTGTTGTTGAGCTTTGCGTGAAGTGTTTCTGTGCAAACTAAGGTGTCTGCTCCTATGAAAATAATGGTTTTTGAGAAAGCAGACTTTTCATGGGCCCTTTTAAGTCCTCTGCATTTGAGTCTCAAATGAGCACATCCGGACTGGGCTGTGACAGAATGCTTGATTGTAAAAGCTGCCATTTGAGTTGCTGACTTGGTTTCATTTTTTAAAAAAAATCATTCAGTAAATTTAGATTTGGGTGAAGATGGAATTTCCAAGACTTTCTGAAATGACTGTAAACATACTTCTGCTGTTTTACACTGTGAGCTGAGACAGCTTCACTGTCAGTGTTGTCAGTGTTGATGGTTATAAACAGAGAGTAGTGATCCACTCGGGAACGCTTAGGATGCCCCATAGCCCGCCACATGAGATAGCAGCCATGTTTAATTCTTTATGTGAAAATAAGTCACCACAGCAATTTTATCTGTGTGCAGATTTGTTTCATCCTTAATAAGTAGTAAAAAAAAAAGTGTATGGCAAAGATTTGCTTTCAAGGAAGTTGCTCTGTGAATTGCTATCAGCTTATGTTTGATTTGTACACCCGGAGTCACATGGCCGGCATCATGGGTGAAAATGTTTAAACAAGCCTAGTCTGGTGGCACTGTGTATCTTGTGGTGTGTGGCTCACATCATATTAAAACAGGGTGCTCAACAGGTGTTCCACAGAGAAGCCACTAGCAAGGGACAAAAGGGACCAGAGAACAGTGGCTACCCTTGTGGCACGTCATATCAGAGATGCTGATGCAGTCTTGCCAGTTTTAACACACTGGCATTAAAAGTGTTTCCTAAGAAGCACTCTGTTAAGGGAAGGAGCCAGACTCAGAAAGAAAACCCTCTCTCATCTGCAGGGCCAAGCTTCTAATGTTCACGTGTTATGTGAAAGTAGCGATGATTGTGGTACAGGCTATGAAACTAGAAAGGAAACTTGAGGAATGGAAAGGAGATGTTGGGGGAGAGAGGCAGTAGGACACCCAAGATGCCCAAGTATAAAGCAGACAGGGTAGGGTAGAAGGGCCCAAGGAGGGGAAGGGGAACCCACAGAAATGACAGACTTTATTTGAAAATGCCACCATGAAACCTAAAAATCATATGTGCTAATTAAACAGATTATAAAATAAAAACAAAAACCATCTGAAATCATTGATATTTTAAAGATGAAAAGAACTTCTCACTCACATAGACTGTTGGACTCAGAAAGACACTATCTTATAGCTGCCGACATAACAATACAGATTAACAAAGGTCAGCTTTGTTTACTGCAAGTGTGTTTTAAAGGAGAAGATATGAGGCTGGAAGGGAGCTGGGGGTTGGGAGTGCTTGCCCTACAACCATGAGGACCCGAGTTTGATCCCCAGAACCATGGGGAAAGCCAGGTGTGGTGGTCCACACCTGTACTTGAAATCCCCATCATGGGGAGACAGAAACAGACAGATCTCTGGGGTTCTGGTCAGCCAGTTCAGCCAGTTGGTGAGTCCCAGGGAGGCCAGCATCCTAAGCAGTAACACCGAGGCTTGAAATCTGGCCTCCACTGGATCCAAAACAAAGCATCATAGCCCAGGTGGCTTAAGGAACTAATGTTTATTGTGATTGTGGGAAGCTCTGGATCCTATGTGGGCAGATTCAGTGTCAGGCTTCCTGCTTTCTGGAGCACACCTTGCTACCATATCCTCAAATACAGCTCCTGTTCACAAGTCTCCAAGTTTCCATCCCTAAGGCCGCATCTAATCCCATCTCTGTTCAGAGACCCCGCATCCAATCTCATCACATTTGGAAAGAGGCTAACATGAATTCTGGGAGAACAGACATCCCACCATATCAGTGGGTATAATGCTCCTCCGGTGTCCCTTTATGTTTAAACTATTTTAATGTATACATTTTTAGAGATTTGGGCAATTTCCTATTAAACATTGAATTTCCATATTCTCTGGAAAAATGAGACTACTCATCCAACTGCTTATCCTATGAGTAACTAAATGTCTGTTGCTGTCCCATTAGTTAAAGTCGTCGTCGTCGTCGTCGTCTTCTTCTTCTTCTTCTTCTTCTTCTTCTTCTTCTTCTTCTTCTTCTTCTTCTTCTCCATCTCCTTCTCCTCCTCCTCCTCCTCCTCCTCCTCCTCCTCCTCCTCCTCCCCTCCTCCTCCTCCTCCCCTCCTCCTCCTCCTCCCCTCCTCCTCTTCCTCCCCTCCTCCTCCCCTCTTCTTCTTCTTCTTCTTCTTCTTCTTCTTCTTCTTCTTCTTCTTCTTCTCTTCTTCTCCTCCTCCTTCTTCTCTTCTTCTTGTTCCTCCTTCTTTTCCTCTTCCTCCTCCTCTTCCTCTTCCCCCTTTTCCTTCTTCTCTTCCTCTTTCTCTTCATCATCTTATAGCGCCTCCTCCACTCCTTGATATTTTCTGCCTGCAGACTGCGAATTTGCCTTGACACTCCTGGGGCTGTCCTGAGGGAGATAGCATGTCTCCTATAATGTCATAGTTTTTCAGTGTGCCAGACTCTGATGCTTGAGTAGATCCCACCTGAGATTCCTGTGTCAGTGCCTGAGCACAGTAGACTGAATGTCTAGCCTTAGCCCCAAATAATTTAATTACATGAAACATAATTAAGGAAATGTTGCTATAAAGCAATTCAAAATTTGCTGTGTAAATAATATAATTATTGGAGATCTCTCTTGGATTGTTGTATTAAAGAACCGTAAGCTGTGGATTGTGCCCATCCATCCTTGGTCTGAAGAAAGTATTGACTAAGCTAAGTAAAAACTTTCCACTGTGTCCTACCAAGTCCTAATGAAAAGCCGTGTGAGGGATGGCTTCTGGGTGCCGCCGAGAAAGTGGCGCACAGACTTGAATCACCTTTGTGTGTTCTGTCTTCTTAAAGCAACTGCCTTTCTGTCACACATCCAGGTGAGGCACCAGCCCTGGCTGGACAGTCATGGACGTCAGTCTCCCCCAAATCAAAGAGCCGTATCTGGCACAGGGATGGCTCGGCTCACCAGTAGAGCCCAGCCATGTTCAGAAAGCAGAGGCAAGGGCTGGTGCCTAAGGTAAGCTCACCAGGTGTGCAGTTACCTAGGACCTTCGTACATTTTGTGAGACTTTGTACAGCTCAATAAAACCAATGAAAATGCTAATTGCTTCTGTGTGGGTTCTAGGAATACCTAGGGTTCCCTAAGAAGCAAACGTGGGCTTTTGTTTTCTTTGAGAATTTATCAGGAATGTGGATTGAACCCTCTGACATTTCAGGCAAGCTCTAAGGTACTTGGTAGCTGTGTAGAGTTTAGAAGGTGATAAGACTCTGTGGTACCTTCGTGTTCCCCAGCTTCTCATTGAAGACCCAAGCCCATCCCTTCTTTGTTCTCTGGTTCCACAGGGTGCAGCCTTTGCAGGAAGGGCCGTTCACTTGAGGGTAGATTAGTGTGAAAGTGTCTGGCAGGACTTTGTCTCAAACTTGCTTCAGGAAAGAAAATGGTTCTTTCCCCTGAATTCCACAAATGGCACCTGAAGCTCAGAGGAACCTAGGCCCTGTTGTCCCATTTCCATTCTGTGGCCAGTTCTTTTATCCAGCTGCTCACTCCACCTGCAAAAGGAATTCAGCTCTCCTTCCATTTTTCTCTCAGGTTCTACAATATTTTTGGAACCCATGCAACCCTTGAAAAATATTTTTCTAGACAGAGTGCAGAGTCTGCTTTTTTTTATTTTTGTCATTAATGGACTAGTGTTCATCCATCTTTCAGAATTTCAAGGGATGTAATCACCTTCCCTACTAAATACTTAGAAAGACTTCTGTTTTGCATTTTCGTATCAGAATATTTGATGTCAGTATTGTGGTTATGTGCATGTGCCCACCCATGCTTGTGTGTGTGCACGTGTTTGTGTGGGTGTGTGTGAAGGCCAGAGCTTGCTACTGGGTGTTCCTCAGTCACTCTCCTTGTGTTTCTAAGACAGGGCATCTCACCGAATGGGACTAGTGAGCCCCTGGGGTCTCCTTGTGCCCGGCTCCCTGTCACTGGGATTACAAGCACACGCTGCTGGGCATCTGGACACAGGTCCTATGACAAGCATGTTACTGAGTTATCTCCACAGCCACTTGTGGTTGCTTTGTTGTGTTTTTGTTTTTTAAATATTTGCTCTATAGCGATCAATTGTAATGTCCTTATATTATAAAAATGTGTTTTTCAGTGATCTTACTTAACTTTTTTGTTCTGGGGTGTGTCTGTGCATGCATGTGTGTATTTTGTACACATTTGTGTGGACAAGCATGGAGGTCAGATGAAGGGATCGGATATCCCCCCCCCCTTATTTATTTATTTATTTATTTATTATGTATACAATATTCTGTGTGTGTGTATGCCTGCAGGCCAGAAAAGGGCACCAGACCCCATTACAGATGGTTGTGAGCCACCATGTGGTTGCTGGGAATTGAACTCAGGACCTTTGGAAGAGCAGGCAATGCTCTTAACCTCTGAGCCATCTCTCCAGGCCCCCCCCCCCCCGTTTTTATCACTCTCAGCCTTGTTCCTTTGAGCTAGGGTCTCTGCTGAAGCAAGAGCTCCTGTTGTATTTTGGGGGGCTTAGGCTGGCATCCAGCAAGCCCCAGTGATCCTCCTGTCTCCACCCACTGTAGGGCTAAGATATCCAGGGTACATGCTGTCTTTATGTGGGTGCTGGGCTCTGAACCCAATCCTTGTACTTCGGCAGTATACACTGACAGCACTATCTAAAGTCACTAGAGAGGACTGGAGAGCTATCTTTCGTATTTATACCTAAGACCATTACCTAGAAATCCTAACCGTTAAGTGAAAGTCCTTGAGTAATGAAACTATTGTATGTACTTGATCCTTTTTTTCTCTTTCTCAGAGAAGTAATACCTTTTAAATTGGTAATAGCCAATTTGATTTTCTACATAAAGAATTATCTGTGAGCATTCTTAATATTTTCTTTTTTTTGCCTGTATTCATCTTCACAAATATTAGCAAACCTTGTCTGGGTCTCCAGTTTGCTTTTATTATTAATGCCTATCTCTCTTTTCATCTACAAATATTTTTTGTCCATCTAGTTGTTACAGACAAATGATTAGAATCTATAATTTTAGCGCACTGGTTCAGTAGACATAGCTCACTTAAAGGGCAGCCATAGCAGCTCCGTGGCAGATTGGGAGGTCTCTGATGTGCAGAGGGGCATCTCCACACCAGCTGGTCTGGACTAGAGGGAAGTGTGGATGTTATTCTGCTGGAACGAAGGTGCTGGTACAATGTAAATACTTTTTACAGCTACAGCCAAGTGTGGACCCTAGTTTCTTTACTAAGAAGGAAAAAAAAGTGAAACAAACCAAAGAGTAAATTGTGTTTATAAAGGGGTCATGTTTAAATTAGTTTAGCCCGTACAGTTAATTAAACTGTCTGAACTTGTGTTTTTTTTTTTTTTGAGCAAACATGAAAACCATTATTTATGGAAAGTTTAAACATCACATAATACATACTCCCTTGGTGTGTGGTGTTCTTTTTTTAAAAAAAGAAAAACTATTCACTTTATTGTGTTTTTAATTTAACCTTCACTGTGCTAAAGATATTGTGAGTTCTTGGGAAGAAAGGTGCTTGGGCAAGGTGAAACTTGAACCAACAACAAAAGAAAAAAAAAGAAGTGTTTCCCTTAGGATTCCATAAAAATGTTTCCATCCTTTTAAAATTAGTTTCTTTTCCTTTTGTATCTTTTCTTGGTTGATGTGATCTTTCCAGAGCATGCCTAGATCCTGAGGTTCCCACTGGTACCTTCTTACTATTCCCTTCCCTTGACTGTCCAGCTTTCCACCTTGTCTTCAAGTTCACACATGCTGTCTGCTCCTTGAGCCACTCCGTTACTGAGATTTCTGCAGAACTTTTTACTTGACCACCGTGCCGTCATTTCCAGCATTTCAGATTGGGCTTCTCTTCAGTCGTCCCAGCCCACTCCCATACCTTGTATCACCATTTTTATTTCTTTCAGCTGTTGCTATTCTCAGTCAGGAGCTTATCATCTTGCTGTGTAACCTAGGCTAGCCCGGAACTCAGATCCTCAGTTCTCCACCTTTCAAGTGTTGAGATTACATGTTTCTTTATATGGGAAATAAATTGTGTGCTCTAGGCCTGAAGTATCTCTGCCTTCCAGACACATTGTAGCAGGAAGACCAGGCACGGGCGTGAGGGGAAGTGAGCAGGATCGCTGTTCTCGGATTTTGGTAATAGATGAGCAGTCAGTGGGACCAAAGTGACAGCCTGAGGGATACCGAGACAGTCCTTCAGCTAGTGATGGGACTGTATCTAAATAGAGACCAAGCAGCCCTGTGAAGTGCAGGGCCGGCTGACCCATCATTGCCCCAGCTCTGTGTCCACATGACTGTGGCCACGGGACTTACTTCTTCTAGGCTGGTCTAGAGCTTTCCCGATGCCCTCCCTCAGGTTGCCTGGAGGACAGCTTTGCCCTCTGATGTTACAGTTACCTCTTGGATTTCCTGCTGCCTTCCCCCACGAACTGGGAAATAACTGGGGTCAAGGACTTACGCCCTGGGAATCATATTGTATCTTTATAGCATTGGCTTTTAAATCAGGATAGACAGTGTGGAATCCACCACAACTCAAGAGTTAGATTCCTTAAGTGAAGCAGATTGAATTCTGTTTACTTACATTTTTTTAATTTGGCTATCTATCCTTCCCATCCCTCTATGCCAGCGTTTTGTATTTGTAAAGTGCAGGTTTTAGTGCACTATGAAAATGTCCCTTTCCTAATCTTATTGAAAACACCATTGTCTATTTAGTTAATGAAGACTAGAATTGCCCCTGCTCGTTTCCTCCCCACTGGCTGTCACACCAGTTTTGCAGCTGCTGTGTCTCACAGCCTAGCCGTGTTTTCACCATGTTTACCACTAACTCCAGCCGAAGGGAGCCATGTCCTTTACCTGTAGAACTGCTGCAATCTACTATGACCCAGCACATACACCTTCCTTATGTGCATTTTTATGAAGAAGTCTAATGTTTCTTCAAACTCCAACTTATAAGTCCTCCCACTTAAACACTGCAGTTCAAATGTAAAATTCGAACTACAAATGAATACGTGGATACATTGTACATACACGCATCCTGAAGAAAACTACACATGAATACATGGATACATTGTACACACACGCATCCTGAAGAAAACTACACATGAATACATGGATGCATTGTACATACACGCATCCTGAAGAAAACTACACATGAATACATGGATACATTGTACATACACACATCCTGAAGAAAACTACACATGAATACATGGATACATTGTACATACACGCATCCTGAAGAAAAGTTGGAATCCCTCCATTGTCACTCAAGATCATCTTCTCTTAGAAGCCGGGTGGTGGTGGCGTACGCCTTTAATCCCAGCACTCAGGAAGCAGAGGAAGGTGGATCTCTGTGAGCTCAAGGCCAGCCTGGTCTACAGAGGGAGTTCCAGGACAGGATCAAAGCCACAGAGAGAAACCCTGTCTCAAAAAAAAAAAAAAAAAGGCAACAACAACAAAGATGTTCTATGTATTTGCATGGATCTCCTGCTTGCCCTTCTTATGACCCATTATTCCCCAGTGTGTGTTGAGTGAAGTAGGACAAATCTAGTCAACCCAGTGAATACACACAGTGTACCCGGGGAAGCTAGAATACATACAGAGTACATACAGTGTACTCAGGGAAGCTAGAGTACATACAGTGTACCTGGGGAAGCTAGAATACATACAGAGTACATACAGTGTACCCGGGGAAGCTAGAATACATACAGAGTACATACAGTGTACTCAGGGAAGCTAGAATACATACAGAGTACATACAGTGTAACTGGGGAAGCTAGAATACATACAGAGTGCATACAGTGTACTCAGGGAAGCTAGAATACATACAGAGTACATACAGTGTACTCAGGGAAGCTAGAATACATACAGAGTACATACAGTGTACTCAGGGAAGCTAGAATACATACAGAGTACATACAGTGTACTCAGGGAAGCTAGAATACATACAGAGTACATACAGTGTACTCGGGGAAGCTAGAATACATACAGAGTACATACAGTGTACCTGGGGAAGCTAGAATACATACAGAGTACATACAGTGTACCTGGGGAAGCTATCACAAGCACAGTGATGTCATCAGCCAGTGCTCCAGGTGGCACCAGCAATGTGTAGTAGTGTGCAGCTGAGCGACTTGATGATCTCCATGACTATGGTTTGGGGAAGGAAACAGACAGTTTTCTAACATTTGTCCCCTTCTTGTCTTTGCAGAGTATGAGTTGGAAGTAAAGAGAGTGCAGGACATTCTTTCGGGAATAGAGAAACCACAGGTATGTCTTCTGGACCTCTCGGCAAGAACAGCATGTTCTTAAGTGTTCCCAGGGTGCTTGTCTTTTTGCTACACCATCAGTAAGCAGAAGGACCCCTTTTCGTTGCAAATATAATAAGTTTGAGACAGTACTCAGTTATTAATGGGTCGTGAAAATCTAGAACGGGATTCTTTGTAACCACCCACTGAACCACTACTTTAGTGCTGATGTTCTGAATTCAGTTAGAAGCATCTAGATTTTTGTGGGTCTACAGAACAGTTTGTTCTTGGTAATTTCTTTTTACCTTTGTAAAAGGAGGAAGAATACATTTTGAAAGCCTCAGAGGTCGCAGATATCTCCCTGGGTAGATTTCAGAGCCGTGTTTCTATACTAGAGGACGCTGGGCGCCATGGCAAGGGAAGAGGGCAGGACTGGTGGTATGCTAGACTGCAGTTCTGTGTGCCAGGTGTTTTGAAATTCAGCTAGAAATTTATAATGTTGATTCAACCTTTTTGTCCGAGCTAGAGCCAAAGTTTTGGGAGTGTTTTTCTGGCTGAATTGGAAAATCTTGATTCTTGGTCTGTTACAAAGACAGAGCCCTTTTAAGGGCAGACCTCAAATTGACCTCAGGCTCATCTGCACTAAACCAAGGAGCATGGTTATGTTGGGGGGTGACATTATAGGGCATTTGTCAGGGACCTTGGTGGAGACTTGAGACATTTGAACTCACTCTGGGCACGCAGTGGTCTTTGGGATTTCCCAGGCGAAGTTGCTAAGTAGTCAGGGCTGCATTTGCAGACTGGTCCAGGTTTCCAGGTGAGTTGGAAAGAGGATGGGCCGAGGAAGTGGGGCGGGGGGGGGGGAGTTTTGGGAACCTTCCCACTCCTCATAGTCCACAGGATGGGTAGCATGGGGTCCAGGAGTCAGAATTAGGTGGTTGTGTCCAATGTGGCAAGGAGGGCCAGATATTAAGTCCATTCTGAAAATAAATAGATTAATTGATTACCCATTTGATACCAAAAGTAGCTGGGCTTTTAGCTTCAGTGCATCCCCTCAACAGCTTCCCCAGTTGCTGCCCTTGCCACTTGGTGGGTGGTCCTTGTGGTCTATAGAACCTGGTGGGGCCTGCAGTCCCACTGTGGCCTGGATGTCATGGTCTGTAGTACCTCTGGTGGGGCCTCTAGTCTCACTGTGGCTGGATATCATGGTCTGTAGTGCCTCTGGAGGGGCCTGCAGTCCCACTGTGACCTGGATATATTCTTGCCATTGCTTAGAACACATTGCACTCGAGGGTATTTCTGAAGGTATCTGCACTCCCATTAGGGCGCACTCATCTTAGGCTCCTTTTGTGTTTTCCTGGCTGTTCCTGGACATATTAGGTATGTCTCACTTGCAGAACATCCAGAAAAATGAATATAGCACACAGTTGGGAGTGTCTGGTAGACTCAGTGCTGTGGAAAGAGGAGGACCAAGAGCAGAAACGGGAAACTGTAACATAGAGACGGAAGTCCACACTGTAGACACAGATGGGGGCTAGAAGTAAAGAGCAGGGAGGTTAGAAAAGGAGATGACTCAGCGGGCAGATGTGTGATGTGCAAACATGAGGACCCGAGCAGAAGGGGCAGAGAGAAAGGATGTAAGGATGGCTACAAGTTGATATACTTTACAGCTCACACCCAACACCCGCTCCCCAGTTAGAATCTGCACTGTGAAATAGGTCATAAGTCCAAGTTCTGGCAGTGAGCCCTTCAGAAGTAGACAATAGTTCACTAAGCCCGTGAGGCATTTTTAAATGGTTAACTAATTCCTATGCAGACTCACTCATCCACTTCCCAAAGACCCTTTGACATCAGTTACCTGTGTTACCAGAACTAACAATCAGCCCTTCTATCACTACTTCTAAAGGCATTGACTTCTAGTGGTTCCGAGGTCCATACAACTGTTACACTTCCAGAGATTCTCTGTAGCCATGGAGATCACTGTAGTGAACAAAAGAGCAGCATCCTGGGCTGCCCTGGTGATCAGCACTGCTAAGAAAGTTTTCACAAAGAGAGAAGTTGGCAAAGCGAAGTTCATGGCCACATGCTGTAAATAGACATAGGCTTGACCCCCCCCCCCCAGTCCCATCTCACCTTACCAGTCCAGCCCTGACCCACTGATGTAAACACATCTGGGGCTGAGGATTGACCCCCCGGGTGGCATTGTCTTCAAAGACAAAAACTAGTTTCCTGGAGTCCTTGTTGAGGTAGTAGTGACTTCTAAGTTCAAAGAGAGGCCCAGCACTCCAGTGGCCCTCAGAGCTTAAGGGAGGAATTCATAGGAACCTCTATCCTTAGGAAGCATGCTGCATTCCCAGTGTGCACTTGTGTTGGGAAAGCCCTTGGCTAGGTTGCAGGTCCACAGGTACTCACATCTCAAGGCTGGCTCGTAGTCTAGGGAGAAGTAAACACTATTAGCTGTTCCATGTAGCATCACATGTCTCTGCTCATTCAAATAGCTAAGTCTTCGAGGAGGAAAGTGTGTTTGTAGCAGTTGCTAGGAAGCGTGAACTTTGAAGGGTGTGAATTTATGAATGAGTGCTTGGTGTCTGAAACGCTGGCTTTCACGACTATTCTGAGGTGTGTAGTTCACACCACCAATCCTAGTGTCAGTGTCACTACCCACCTGGTTCAAGGAATGGTGCAAGGCTGGGTAGAATAACCAATAGGTCAGGATTACTCACGCAGGGGTGTGGGAGAATTCAGCATATGCCCTGGTCTACATGGGAAACTGTCTGAAAAGCTAATTGAAGAAACCAGCTAACAAGAGATCAGTGTCCCAGCAGTGAAATGACCACACAGAAGATAGAACATGTGGCCAGAGCACACCCAGTGCACAGACTGCCCTGCTATGTTCTCATGTTCTGTCCCCCGTCTACCCCAGAGCACACCCAGTGCACAGACTGTCCTGCTCTGTCCCCACGTTCTGTCCCCCGTCTACCCCAGAGCACACCCAGTGCACAGACTGTCCTGCTATGTCCTCATGTTCTGTCCCCCGTCTACCCCAGAGCACACCCAGTGCACAGACTGCCCTGCTCTGTCCTCATGTTCTGTCCCCCGTCTACCCCAGAGCACACCCAGTGCACAGACTGTCCTGCTATGTCCTCATGTTCTGTCCCCCGTCTACCCCAGAGCACACCCAGTGCACAGACTGTCCTGCTATGTCCTCATGTTCTGTCCCCCGTCTACCCCAGAGCACACCCAGTGCACAGAATGTCCTGCTATGTCCTCATGTTCTGTCCCCCATCTACCCCAGAGCACACCCAGTGCACAGACTGTCCTGCTATGTCCTCATGTTCTGTCCCCCGTCTACCCCAGAGCACACCCAGTGCACAGACTGCCCTGCTATGTCCTCACGTTCTGTCCCCCGTCTACCCCAGAGCACACCCAGTGCACAGACTGTCCTGCTCTGTCCCCACGTTCTGTCCCCCGTCTACCCCAGAGCACACCCAGTGCACAGACTGTCCTGCTCTGTCCTCATGTTCTGTCCCCGGTCTACCCCAGAGCACACCCAGTGCACAGACTGTCCTGCTCTGTCCTCATGTTCTGTCCCCGTGTTCTGCAGCCCGTGTACCCTGGAGCACACTGAGTGCAGACTGTCCTGCTCTGTCCCCGTGTTCTTGTCTTATCTACTTGTCTTGTTGCTGGGACAGAGTGAGAAAGGCAGCACAAGGGAGGAAGCGTTCACAGTGGCTCACACTTTGAAGTACGATAGCCCAGCAAGGTGGGCTGTGTCGGTGGCAGGCGCATGAGGCCGCTGGTCAAGGTGCATTCCTAGCTGGAAAGCAGGGGTGAAGACTGCTGTTACTCAGCTCATTTTCTCCTTTTTATCCAGCCTGGGACCCTGGCTCATTGATTGGTGCCACCCACATTCAGGGAGGTCGTCCCCTCACCTTGATGAATTTGATATCAATAATCCTTCGATCAGCAAACAGAAGCATGCTTGTTCCTTTGTAGAGCCTATCTTGATTACACACTCCTCGGACTTGTGAGCCCGGAAACTGTCCTGATCATCTCCGTCCAGAGCTCTTCACAAGGGCACTGTGACAACTCATGCAGAAATAAAGGCAACCTTTGACCTGCATTTAGAAGTTTGTTAAGCCTAGGGCAGCAGGAGAGACCAAAGCCAAGTCTGGGGCAGGAGAGTACCTTGGAGGGTGTGGATGGTCATTGTGCAGATCAGAGGGCAGGGTGGTTCCTGGTCCCACGTTCTGGCTCGTTAGGTGGTATAGTTGAGCGGAAGGCTGGCAGCAGGAGGGCTGTGGTCTGGAGCACCTGACTGGTCCTTTGATGATCTCTCCTGTGTCCAAGGAGATGCTACACATCGGCCTGTCGTTTGTTGTGCTGCCTCTATGGGAGACTAAATGTAGCCACGCGGTGGTGGTGCACACCTTTAATCCCAGCACTTGGGAGGCAGAGGCAGGTGGATCTCTGTGAGTTCAAGGCCAGCCTGGTCCACAGAGTGAGTTTTAGGACAGCCAGGGCTGTTACACAGAGAAGCCCTCCCTCAAAACAAAGTAACAAAGAAACTCGATGTGCCTTTTTCTCTCTGCTTTAGTCTTTACTCAGCAAACATTTGTTTAGCAGTCGCTGCTCATCGGTGATTATAACTTGGTTTGTGCCCTTAGGGGGCGCTAGAGTCCCTAGGTTGCGGATGTGGTTAGTAGTGGCTGCAGCCCACACTGGGTTCCTTAGAACTCAGGTGTGGTACTGAGTGGAGCGCGTGAGAGACTTCGAGGCTAGTTGGTGGCAGAGAGGTGAAGTTCTCCTGGGATCTCGAAGGATGCATGGGAATCTAGCTAATGCGCTGAGGTGTCGTGTCTGTACAGGACAGAGATTACATAGAAGGAATGTCTGCTGAAACTGAAGTAGGTAGCAGAGGGAAAAGCTGTGCTCAGCATTTATCTCCTTACCGTTTGTGCTTTCAAATTATTTTGAGTATATAGATTTCCATAATTTATATCAATCAGATAGTGGCAAAAATAGGAGAAAACAATAGGCCTGCATGGTTGTGTGTTCCCGCCAGGAGCTGAAATCGTCAGCTCTGAGGCCTCTGTGAACACTGAGCTTTAGCGTTGAACTGAGTCTCACTCCTCTTCATCCTAACGAGTTGTCCAGAGCAGGGCCCACGGTGTAGTCCTTAGAAATTAAAGTTTAGAAGTCTGTTGTTAGATTTGTATTACAGAATTAAGCCTTGTGCATTAGGTTAGGCATGAAAACAGAGTTGTATAATAGTTGTTTGGGAAGATAACTTTGAGAGCCTGAGATAGAGGGGCCGCTGAGGCCAGGCAGGGAAGGCAGCCAAGGCTAGACTTGTTCTAAACTGAGCAGACTGGAGCTCTGGGCAACAGAGTGTCCAGAGCTGCCTGAGGAAGCCTGGAGCTAGAGCAGACGAAGCAGTGGTGAGAGGAGACTGGGAATCCATAGGGCCAGTGTTACCTCCACAGGGTAGGTCAACTTCCAGTGGAGCGTGAAGGCTTCTAGAATATATTTGTTTACCTTGAAGTTGTCAGGCACAGGAGGCCTGAGTGTGTGTCAGACTTCGTGAGCCTGCACATTGAAGATGGTGCTGCAGGAGCTGAGTGTCCTTTGGCCCTCAAGCCTTTGACAGGAGAGCAACAGATAAGACCTTCATTAAAATTAAAGTTGCCTTGGATCAACTTTTGTGTTGCTGTTATTGCTAACAAACCCATAACTCAAGGCAGCTGCGCTGGAGCGTGTAGAATGCATGTAGAATGTATGTAGAATGCATGTAGACGCTTTAACCCGCCCCTCCTTCTGTTTTCAGGTGTCAAACATCCAGGCAAGAGCAGTTGTGTTGTCCTGGGCACCCCCTGTCGGACTGTCCTGTGGACCCCACGGTGGCCTTTCCTTCCCTTACAGCTATGAGGTTGCCTTATCAGACAAAGGGCGAGATGGAAAATACAAGATCATTTACAGGTAGTGTATGTTTCCACGCGGGTTTCATCACTACTAAATTGCATCACTGAAAAGAAAAAATAGGAAATTTAGACTATACAAATGTCATTTTAAGTCAGTAATTTTAAACATTAGTAATGACAGGGCTGAGGGGATAGCTCACTGGCAGAGAACTCGCCTACCGTGCTTGAGGCCTTGGGTTCACCTCTCAGTACTGGAAAGAGGGATGGTAATTATAATGTTAGGAATTAATTAATTTTATAATTATTGATCATAAATTAATATTATAGGGCTATGTGGTAAAATAAATTTATAGTACTATTGCCAATATAGTATTAATAAAAATTTTCTACCAAGGTCTGTCAGGACGAAAAGTGACTAAATTTTTCAGTTACTACATATATTAAGTGTCTATGAAGTGAATTATGTTAGAGCCAATTCTTTTTCTAGGCCTGTGTTAGTTAGGATTCTATTTCTGTAAAGAGACACCATGGCCATGGTAACTCTTATAAAGGAAAGCATTTAATTGAGGTGGTGTCTTACTCTTCAGAGGTTCAGCTGATTATCATCATGGCAGGGCGCATGGCAACATGCAGACAGGCATGGTGCTGGCTACATCTAGATCAGGAGGCAACAGGAAGTGGACTGTGACACTGGGCAGTATCTTGAGCGTGTAAAACCTAAAGCCCGCCTCCATGGTGGTACTTTTACTCCAACAAGACCACACCTGTTCCAACAAAGCCATACCTCCTAATAGTGCCACGTACGCCCTGTGAGCTTGTGGAGGCCAATTGCATTCAAACTACCACAGCCTGTTTTTTGAAAACTACAAACTACAATATTTTCATTTCCATTTTGCCCTGCCTTTTACCCTCTATACTGCACTAAGGTTACTCTAAAACATGTTGTTATGAGGCTTTATTAAATGGTCCTGCGTTGAGTTCACCCCCTGTTTTAAGGAGCCGCACACGTGGGGCTGATCTGGTGACTGAAGCTGTTTTCTCAATGTCATGGAAAGGTTAGGGTCAAGTCCTTTCTCCTTCATACAGCTCATGTTTGTAGAGCAAGAAATCAGAAAGTCAGGTTTGTCTGAACTCCTTGTTGAACCTGCCTGTGGGTGGCCCTGATGAGCTGTGCACAGCGGTGTAACTCACACGAATCCCACGTGTGTCTCACACAGAAGCCATGACGAGCTGTGCACAGCAGTGTAACTCACACGAATCCCACGTGTGTCTCACACAGAAGCCATGATGAGCTGTACACAGTGGTGTAACTCACACGAATCCCACGTGTGTCTCACACAGAAGCCCTGATGAGCTGTGCACAGTGGTGTAACTCACACGAATCCCACGTGTGTCTCACACAGAAGCCTTATTTTTCTTCAGTTCTCATCCCATCGATACCATGCAGCGTTGCCCACTTTCTCTTCTGCCTTCATGGTGTGCTGCCCAGATGAGCTGACTTGTGGACTAGAAAAGAGAGGAAAAGGACCATCCTCTGCTGACCATTTCTCTTGCCTCCAACTCTTCTCTTTGGTCCTTCCTTGGTCCCTGCTGTGTCCCCTGACTTTCCCGCCCCTGCTCTCACCCTGGCATCATCTGACCTCTTTCCTGTAGAGCCACACCAGAGACCATGGGTGGCATCACTGCTTTGCAAGAACACTCTAGAGATTGCTCTCTTTGCTTGGAATAAAACCTCAGTCGGGTGCTCAGTGGAAAAACATAGAGCCTCCACGTCCTCACTCAGAAATTAGAGACAGGGAAGGCAGACTTGCTTTATTGCCCAGGCTGGCGAAGAACTCATGTGATCCTCGCCCCTCAGTGTCTCCAGGAGCTGGAGCTATTGGCATAGAGTATGGGTGTACACCGTTGCCCCCAGTTGGCTGCATCCTGTTGATTAGAGATGAGCTCTGGAGCTAGCAGCTGGAGTCACGAGTACGCCCAGGAGCCTGGCAGGCGGTACAATGCAGCATGGCTTGCAGGAGCCTGGCAGGCGGTACAATGCAGCATGGCTTGCAGGAGCCTGGCAGGCGGTACAATGCAGCATGGTTTGCAGGAGCCTGGCAGGCGGTACAATGCACCATGGTTTGCAGGAGCCTGGCAGGCGGTACAATGCAGCATGGCTTGCGGTTGGAAGCCTGTCTCTGCTCAAAGGGAGCCCTTGCCCCTCAGCTTCAGTTGTCAGGATTTGTTGATTCTTTGGAGATTTTTACTCTCCAAGAGATGCTAAAGCTCTCAATGCCTGTGTTGTTTTCCTCATGTTGACCTAGTCCAGCAGATAACAAGACATTTTCAGTTGCAATGCAGGTCGAGCTGCAGCTGTAGGCTAGGTGTGGTCATAGCTTCTGGCTTGAAACTTAACAGGAGCAGCTTTATTTGAGAAGTTCAGACATCAGACATCAGGTATAAGAACGGATGCGGGCAGCTGTGTTCCGTCACTGACCTTTCACCCTCGTATCTTGGCTCGCTGTGTCTTTGTCTCTGTGTGTGATTGTTCTCATGTGTTTTATCCATTGCAACCCTTTACCACTAAGTATGTCATGTTTTCTGAGCACAGGATGTTTTTGTAGATAACCATGTTGTAATTATCAATTTTATTAATACATGTCACTCCAGAACTTTCTTCTAACCCATTATCTTGATCCAATTTTGCCAGCTGACCCTATGAGTCTCTTATTTTGAAAACTATGTCTCAATTTGAAAACCATAATAGTGATTTATTCCTTCAGGACAGTGTCAGATAATATACTTAGTTGTCTAGTCTATTTTAATGGGCCATTTCATAATTTTAAAGAGTGAGAAATAAGGTATGGACACACGCGTACTTCAAAAAATATTAAATCAGTGTTTTGCTGTGTAGTTCCCTTGCCTGTCCTTAAATTTCCGATTATGCTGTCTCAATATCCTGCGTTCTGTATTCCAGGTGTGTTCCCACAGCTGGCCTTTTGGCAACAATTAAACAGAAATGCCTTATTTTGAATGGGTTTTTCCTTTATCACTTAGGTTGAGCTCAGTTTCCTCTTTTGGTCATAGAAGTGGTTTTACTTATGTCAGAGAACTGTTTTGGGGGGACCTGGGATGAACTGCAAGTTCATTAGGGGAGGGGGCTGTGCTGAGGGCATCAGGGTTTCTGTCAGGCTGAGTCTGGAAACCACCTTTGCCAGACAGCTGGCGTGTTTCCTTGCAGATCTACCTGTTTGTGTACATATTTGCTTTTATGTCTTGGTTTAGAAAGTCATAAAGACATTTAAAACTTAATCGACTTTGTTATATTTTAGATCTGAGTGGTGTCACTCAAAAGACTCTGATTTTTAATTTAAAAAAAAAAATAACTGACAACCACCAGATAAGGTTTGTGTCTGGGTTTTGGTGAATGCGATCTTAGCAGCACGTAAGTTACTGTTGACTAATAACCATGAAACCCAGTCCCAAAGCCTTTGAGACCAATGTTAAACTAACAAATACTTTGTTGTTGCAGTGGAGAAGAATTGGAATGTAACCTGAAAGATCTCAGGCCTGCCACTGATTACCACGTGAGGTGAGTTAGGAGCCAGCCCTGGCAGTAGCTGCAGAGCCCAGATGGCCACCATACATCCCATGCCCTTCAGAAAGCTGGTGTTGAATGGCGCTTCCTCGTGGAGGGCGGGGCCAGAGCCATGGTCATTTGTTCACTCTCTGTACACAGCAGAGCAGCTTTGAGGACCCAGCACTTTTCTGTTTTGTTTGTTGTTTGGAGGAAGGGCCTCTGTAGCCAGGGATGACTTGAACTTCTGCTCTTCCAACCTCTGCTTCCCAAGTGCTGGGATTGCAGGTCTGGGCCACGACGCCCAGTTCCACACAGTGCCCTCTTTCCAGTTCTTACTATTACCATTTCCATTGAGACCTACAGAAATCTTGGCACATAAATATTTTGTTCCTAAATTATGTGCTGAAGTTACATGTAGACTTTCTTGTTACTGTGTTTTTAATGATGGAATTTCCTGGAGTTAATGTGCGGACCCCATCACTGCCTGCTCTTCCGAAGGTCCTGAGTTCAATTCCCAGCAACCGCATGGTGGCTCACAACCATCTGTAATAAGGTCTGGTGCCCTCTTGAGAAAGAGACCTGGTCCGTCGTCCTCATCAACTTAGACCATGAAACCCAACACAGACAAGTCCAACAGAACCGCCATATACGGGCTGCCCATGCCTGCTTCAGCATCGCAGGGCATGGATTTCATTCAGTTTCAGTGTGCAGAATAATGGGCCTCGTTGTGATATTTTCATTTGTCCTTGCACTTTGTTCATTCTGTTCCCATTTCTTCTCACTGGCTCTCGTCCTCTGCCTCAGGTTTCCTGTGATTTTTCTGCTTGGATTTACCCTTCCCGCAGATTGTCTGCTGTCTTTGCATAGCTCTTTTCCTGGCTTTCAGCTCTCTCACCCTTTATGAGGACTGAGGGGCTACAGGAAGCTTGGTTTTCTAAGTAGGGAGTTCCTCTCTGGAATCCCAGCCAAACTGCCGCCAATCAGTGGAGTTTCCTGGGACCAGGACATCCTCTAGGCCATGCCGCCAATCAGTGGGGTTTCCTGGGACCAGGACATCCTCCAGGTCATGCCGCCAATCAGTGGGGTTTCCTGGGACCAGGACATCCTCTAGGCCAGCTGTCAATCATGTGCTGCTTTTATTAGCATTGCCATCTGAACCATGTACTGTGTGGAAAATTATATCCAAACTCATTTCATGTTTAAAAAAAGTTTTCTTTCTCATTTTTATAAACATACATGTGGTATTTCTGCAAATCTGTTCCACCATGATGTTTCTATTACTATTATAATTGAAGCAGAATACCTTTATGAAATGATGCATTGATTTATAAAACTTAAGTCTTTTTTAGAGTTTTATACAGATAACAATTTTAATTAACTGATGTAATATTTTAAGAGAATCAATTTATAATTATCAAGGTATAATTAGTGCTTCCATTAGACATATACTATTACGTGTTTAAATCTGGTTTTGTTTTGGCCTGTGGAAAGATGTTTCAGTCACTAAGGGAGATCCTGAAACACACATTAAACAGACAGCCACCACAGCATGTGGTTGCAGTGTCAGTGCTAAGAAGTCTGGTCCCTGGGACTCCCTGCTAGCCTACCCCGCTACCCGGGTGAACCCCAGCCTAGGAGAGACTGAGAGGTAAGGTAGACAGCATTCCAGAGGAAAGGTGCCCGAGCTTGAGCTGCTGTCTACGGAAATACTTACACACATGTGCACCTGCACACACATGCACCTCTATACACGTATTTTAAAGGAACGAAGAAAATCATGTAAAAAAATACCATTGTAAGTACTCATGCTTGACTACACACACACACATTTCTATAAATAAGCATTTAACGATCTGCAAACGTGTGCTCCAGGCATTGCTCAGAGGAGTGTCTCCTCCTTTAGTTGTCAGGGTTATAGTTAACACGGTATTAAGATGGTTTCTACTGTGCGAACCTGGGACCCAGACCTTAGAGACTGTCTCTTGAGACGCCTGTGCCGACTGCAGGGCATGAGCCGCTGTCATCGCTGTCCTTGCCCCCTTTCTTTTGCCTGTGCTTCAATCTATAAAAAAATAAATTCCAGCTTTGTTTCAAAAACAGGAACTACTATTTCTGTCAGTAGTAGCCCCGCCGGGAATTTGAATGACGGGATAGACAGCAAGCCCACGACAAACTTGGCGGCACTTTTCAGTCACCAGTGTAGCAGTGTGCCCAGAAGTGACATAAGGGGATGACATTTCCCAGAAGAAAATGATGTGCTGAACCATTTCTAAAAGCCTGGTTGGCCAGCCCAGAGTGAAGTTATGAAATAGGTTCTGCTTCCGGGAGACTCTGGCTTTTAGGATGTCCCAGACGTGTGAAAAGGAGCTACGAGACTGTTGGTGAAATTCTTGGAGCACCTGGTTCCTAAGTGTTTGCCTGGCATTGGCATGGAACCCTGTGGAACCCCAACACAAATCAGTTATGCAGGAAAATGTTCTGGTTTGGGAGGTGAAGTGCAAAAGAAAATCCAGCTGATTTATTTAACCCGAGAAAATTCTCCTGTGCTATAGATCTTCCCGTTACAGGACATTAGGGAAAACATATCAGATTATTAATCTGTTTAATCTATTTATTTATTTATTCATTTGAGGGAAGGTTGCGCATGGAGATCAGAGGGTAGCTTGCAGAAATGGATTCTCGCTATGACATGAGTTCCAGGGGTCAAACTCAGGTCATCAGGCTTGGCGGCAGGTCCTTTAACCACTGAGCCATCTTGCTGGCCCCTGGAATATTTAGTATATATGTCATTTTCAAAGATTTCACTTTTTATAGACATCATGGGTGAGAATGTAGCAAGCCTCTGTTAACAGTTATAATTAGTTGCTATTTATTTGCTGAACAGTTTTGATGAATAAATAATCCTGATGTGATAAAATAATGTATCAATTTTTACTATCTGCAGCACACCAATGGCATGCTTTAAAATTAACCTCAATTTTCCTTAGCTTGTATGTGTGAAATCATTGAACTTCTCATTTAAACAGCTGTCCCTTTTTGGAGAGGGGTTTGCTGGAGATTAAGCCCAGGGCCCCATACATGCTGAGCGCACACTCTCCCACCAGGGTCCACCCACGGAATTTAGCAGCTGCCACAGTTAAAGATGAGCAGCGTAGCTTCATGTGGTGCATATAACCACCTCAGACTTTTACTTCTGCCTTCGGGTTCTTTTTCTGCCAAACTCTGTTTTATCAAATATCCTGAAGTCAATATTAAAGATTATGTATTTCATTTTAAAATAATGTTACCCTCTTCACATGCCACTTAAAACACAATAGTAATTCTTAGTATCTTCAAAACTCGAAGATTGCTCACTTTTCCTCAGGTGTCCTAAAAATGAAGGGTTTACTTTCTTTAAAGTTTTTTGTTAGGAAAATTCAGATGTAGCCTGAATATGTTATTTGGTTAGTGGATCTCAAATTTCTTTAACTCCATAGAGTTTCCTTTAGGTCCTTATGACTGTATTGGGGTCATTTTGTGACCTGTGGAGTATGCCGTACTCGCTTTAGATGACTGAGGCTTCCCTGTCCTCTGAGTTTCCAGGAAGGTGACAGTGACCTATACTTAGATCTACATGTAGATTTATATATGGTGGCCTGTCCTCTTCACTTATCTTCTGTTTGTGCATCTTACTCTACAGCATAGGCTATAGTCTTACTATACAGCACAGGCTACAGTCTTACTATACAACATAGGCTATAGTCTTACTATACAGCACAGGCTATAGTCTTACCCTACAGCACAGGCTATAGTCTTACCCTACAGCACAGGCTATAGTCTTACTCTACAGCATAGGCTATAGTCTTACTATACAGCATAGGCTAGCCTAGAACTCATTTTATAATTCGTTGGTTTCTATTGATGTGATAAAACATCATTACCAAAAACTACTTCGAAAGCAATAAGTTTATTTCAGCTTTCACTGTTTTTGGAGCGTGGGTGTCGTCCCAGGTATCCTGGAATTTGGCCTTGAACTCAAAAATCTATCTGTCCCCGCCCCTGGAGTGCTGGGGTTAAAGGCATGCACCTCCAGACCTGGCTCGAGGTTGAAACTCTTAGGCCACACTGAGGGAAGTCAAGGCAGGAACTCGAGACAGTAACCTGGAGGTAGGAGGAACTGAAGCAGAGGCCATGGAGAAAGCACCCCTATAGTTTGCACTCCTGGCTTGCTCAGCCTGTTTTCCTATGCGATCTAGGGACCACCCACCCAGGAATGGCACTGCCCACCATGAACTTTGATTATTAAGCAATGGGACCCTACATTAATCATCAGACAAGCTAATGCCCCACAGGCTTGTCTACAAGTCAGTCTGATAATGGGATTTTCTCCATGAGGTTCCCTTTCCTCAAATGACTCTAGCTTGTGTTACACTGACAGAAGACTGACTAGGTTAGTAGCTCAAGGCACCTTTGAACTAATGGTCATCCCACTTCGGCCTCCTTCATGCAAGAACCAGGCCTGCACATAGTGCTAAGGTGCTGTGACCATGGACTGGGGATACACGGCATCTGACTGTCTCCAATGTGGTGATCTTCATCTAAATCCTAAAATTCATAGGTACTGATATTTAAAGACACCAGCTCCCCCCATACACGTATCCTGGTCTAGGCACAACCTTACAACTTGCATAGGAACATTGTGACAAAGTTTAAGCTTGGATCCCACCATGTCTGCAACAATTCATTAAAGTCCATCCTGACATGTGGACGTGATCTTGGTGGGTCACTGCAGTTTGGTTTTGTGTTAAACTGTTCATCTTACACTGTGTGCACAGAGGAACCTTTTCTCAGTTGGGCAGGGAGCAGTCTCATAATTGGTATCATTTCTTTGCCTCAAATGCTATGATGTCCTCCCAGAAGGCAAGCAACACAAATACAAGGTGGATTCTTACATTGCCTTTTAGGATCGGGTCTACATTTGTGCTTAGCATTTTTGCTAAAACCAGGCACATGCGTTGAATGCTGAGCCAAGTGCTTCAGAGTGCCGAGAGAAAATCATTAGCCTCGGTGCTGTGCGTGGGCATTACATATGCATGTGGATGGACTGTTCTGGAATGCTGTCTCTGTTGAATTGCAGAGAGGTGCATTTGGCAGTGGCCCGCAGGTTTCTCGGGAAACGCATCCGTATTTGTACGTAGATGTCCACGGTGCTCTGAGTAGTGCTGAGGTGTCTGCCCTGTTCTTCCGTGCATTCTCTGCAGCCTGTGGACTCTGATCGCTGCCTCACATGCCTTCCCGACAGCTCCTAGCTGGTGCACTTCTCACCTTTTCTAGACAGCCAGGCCACGCCTGTTGGCATTTAGAGTGTATATATGGAAGCCGCTTTGGGAGTGAGGCTCCACTCTGATACGCACAATGTCTTTTCCAGCCAGCAGAGTTACCTCCATTGCAGTGGGGCTGGGTGGGAACCGGCTGAATGAGATGGTTGTCGCTGTCCTTCCTGACCAGAGCGAGGCAAGGACACCAGCGCAGTGTGCTCCTGTGTCAGGACTCTGCTCTGCTGTGGAGAGCCCAGGAAGCAGAGCTCTCATTTACTGATGCTCATTCTGCCTCTCCATTTTCTTTGCAGGGTATATGCCATGTACAATTCTGTCAAGGGGTCCTGCTCTGAGCCAGTCAGCTTCACCACCCACAGCTGTGCACCAGAGTGCCCCTTCCCTCCCAAGCTGGCGAACAGGAGCAGGAGTTCGCTCACCTTGCAGTGGAAGGTGAGTATAGGGCCAAGAACGCGCTCCGGCTCATGGGAGGCAGTCAGCGGCTGTTCCAGACAGCCCGCTTGCACGGGGACTCGGGTTCCTGTGTAATCGCCACGTGAACCCAGTTAGGTGTATCAGAAGTTGATGTTTGCGTGGCAGGCAGAGGCAAAGGAGGTGGAGGAAGCACCTGCAAGATCCAATATGAACATCTTCTCAGGAACTTGGTAGATCTCCCAGTGCATCCTGGGTGGTATAAATACCTCCGTTTCATCACTCTCCTACTAGAGTTCATTTCTACGGTCATTTGGAAACTTCAGCATGCAATGTGAAGGTTTACAGATAAAGTAGGTTTGAGTTCTTAGAGCTTCTTCCTAAGATGAAATACTTAATAGTTAAAGCTTCCCAGAATATATTGTGTTCTATACTCCATTAAGACTCGATTAATTTTCACTAATTAGTCATTAGCTCAATCAGGATTCCTATTTTTAACAGCCTGAACCATGTAGTAGCTCTCATAAAATACAGTATACTGTCTAAAAATAACCATTGCCTAGCAAGCGGTCTTAGGTGTGTTGCATCTTTAAAGTTAACCTGTTAATCACAGTTTCATGTTTCCAAGCAAACAGATCATTGCATCCTTTCCAGTCATTATTTCTCTGTCTTGATATCTTAAAATGTCGTTAGAAACTGTCAGGCGGATGGAGGTGATGGAGGACTATGGTCCAGAGAGTGGGGGTGAGAGGTTCCGGGAGAGAGAAGCGAGTGACAGCGTACATGTCGCCAGGCTTCTGTGTCCTGGTGTGTGTGGCCATGCGCTCATAGTCAGTGGCTGACATTGACTGTGTTGTTGGGACAAAGGCAAAATTGCAACTGGCTTAGACTCTGAACTTTTTTATTTTCCTTCCTGGCTTCCAGGGATAATCCAGGTCAGTGATTTCCCACCTTTTCAGAGTTTTAGCACCCGACAGCTCATCATGGTTGGTTAATTCCTTGGCAATTACATATCCATTTAAAAATGAGTTTACGTGAGTTAATAAAAATCTATCTTTTCCGAAGGAAAGATTTAGAATCTATTTCTTTTGAAAAAAAATATAAGCAATCTGAAGATCACCAGAGGGACCCTGGGGTCTTACAGGTTTAAAGCTGGGAATCACTGATACAGCTCTGCTCTGCTCGGGTGGTATTCGGGTCTCAGGTGGACCAGCAGCTCCCAGAGAGGTCACTTGGAGGCCAAAAATACCCTCTTCCATTCAGTTATTGGCAAACATAAGGTGGCTCTGGATTCAGCTCAGTGTCTAAGTGTTTAAGTGGCTGCCACCTGTTCTTTACTCCAGAAAGAAACTAAGAAAGCCAAAGAATTGGGTTCTCCTGAAAGTTTTGCCAGTTACTTAAAAGTTCACCTACATCCCTACCCTACCCTGCTGCCCAGACTCACCAGAGCTCAAAGCACCAGGTCCCAGCTCACAGCACTTACCTGCAAGCTGGTTCAGCAGGAAGGAGGGAGGGAGGGGAAGATGAGACCTTAGCCCTTCCAGAGCCCTGATGATAAAGTAGCAGCTGTCGTGTGCTGAGTGCTTCTTATAAACCTGGGTGTGCTCCTGGGTGATGTATGTGTAGTCTCCCAGTTACCCATCGTGGATCTTCAGTCTTGAAATGAAATTTCCGTGTTGATATTAAACAGATCACACCAGACTACTGGCAAGCAGACAGCTGGGCTGGGGTTCTGTCTGCAAGGGTGTGGTAGAGTTCATTGGGCCCACATCTCTCTCTCTCTCTCTCTCTTGAGAAAGAACCAAGCCCAAGCACATTTTTGAGACAAGATAGGCTCCTACTGTTTGCCTTTTATTTTGTCTGTTTTTTGAGGACTTTTACCCTGAGTGCTGCGATAACTCAGTGGTGTCACCCCTTCCAATAGCTCAGGCTCTGTAAAGTGCTCTTTCCCAGAAAGCTCTCATTGCCTTGTTGAACCTTGTCTTCCCAGTGACACCGCTATCAGCTCTCTTTTATGAGCACAGGAAATGACGGTGCCTGTTTTTGCTAACATGTGAAGGGCTAGTACTCTCTGGTAGTCTATCCAGAGGATGTAATCTCTCCTTTTGTGCGCGTGTGCTTGTGTGTGCATGTGTCTGTGTGTGTGTGTGCTTGTGTGTGTGCGTGTGTGTATGGCACACGTGTGTGCGGGGGGGAGGAGGTAGAGTGGGGATGGAGGTATTTAATTCTACGGCTGGTTCTCTAATCCTAAGTACCTAAAGGAAAAGTAGAACAAAACAAAAATCCAAAACTCTGAGGGGAAGTCACAGAATGGCAGGCGCGAGCGCTCCTGCCCCAGCTCCAAGCAGTGTCCTGAAGCACAGCAGTCTTTTGTCTCTTGCTACACTGAACCTAAAGTGACTCCTCAGAGTTTTGTCTTAGGGACGCAGGGTGCACGGTAGCATGTGCACGGTAGGGCAGGAGCATGGTAGGGGTGGGACTGGTTGCTTTACTGTCCCAGGAGGCCAGCTGGGGTTGAGCCCTCCTAAAGCTGAGCTGTACAAGTTAATAGGTAATACTGTCTACCAAGGCCCCGCGGCAGCTGCTGGTTCCTTCTCTGAGGGGATAGCATGGAGCCATGACAGCCACTGTCTTTGACCATGTTGCTCGCTTGTCTCTGAGCAGCTTTCTCCAATCTCATTTCATTATTTTCTTTTTTAGGCTCCAATTGACAATGGTTCAAAAATCACCAGCTACCTTTTAGAATGGGATGAGGTAAGCATCTTTCTACGTCCATCCATCCAAAATGCCATTTCAAAGATACTGGTCTTTCCTGAGGCGTGTCAGACAAAGGAAATGCCACATCAATACAGACATTTTGCTCAGGAGCTGCCGGCATGGAAAAGCAGTTAGATTGCAGCAGCACAGCGGAGCGTGCATTAAAATAAATCTACCTGCTCTATGCATGCAGTGCCACTGAAAGCCGAGGTCTTATCTATTCTGCATTAATTTGTAGTAGCATTGCTTGTCTTCTCCCCACTGCATGGGTGGTTTCGATAAGACAAAGCCTGCTGTTTGGGAAGCATGCTTTAGTTTCTTTCTTGTGTGACATGGTGGTCTTCCTTGTATCTGTCTGGGAGTGGAACAGCGCCTGCAGTCTCGTTCATGTCGTGCATGAGTCCCTGTGGATTAGACCATCGTGGACAGGGACAGTGCCCACGGCCTCTCTGTCCTCCAGACACCCAGAACCTCCTGCAGGAGAGTGTGCGTGGCCGCTTCTTGCCCCTGGCAGTTGGCCTAGGCCGTCTGTTCCTGTAGATCTGTCTCGGCTGCATTCATTCCATCCATCGTGCCTCAGTCTCCTTTGCTGTGGTTTGGGAAAGGGCCTAAGGACTTAAAAAATAGAAAATGTAAAAAAGAAGAAAGAGCGGGGGAGTAGTTGAAGTTAACTAGTCTTTGTGACTTGAATTCGAAGAGATTGAAAATGAATGTATGCATGAGCAAAAACATGACTTGTCAGGTGAGGACAACTTAAAAAGGGAACATTTTAGATGCATAAAATAGTTAGCGATGGCTTTTTGAAGTGACACACGGGATCTTCACTGCTTTCTGTCGGCTGTCTTTGCATTTGGGCTGCATCATAACAGCTTTGAGTAACCAAGGATAATTGCCATGGTGGCCATAGAACCTTACAAGTCCCTCATAGGTAGAGATAGGTGAAACCTCTGCCTTTCCAAAGATCTCCATTGTAAAGTGGTTTGAGCGGCCAATGGAATTCTGCGATAGCCCCGGGCTGTGTATATAACCCTGTATGTGCACCAGCAGAGACCCGGATGCTGTTCCTCAGGACCATCCATCCTGCTTCTAGAGAGAGGGCATCTCATGTGTTCGGTTCAACAATTAGGCTAAACTGGCTGGCCCTCCCCAGTCTCTGCCTCCCCAGTGCTGAGATCACAAGCTTGTGGCACTGGGATTTTACGTGGGTTCTGGGGATCAAACTCAGGTCTTCACGATGCTGTCAGCACTGTACCAGCTAAACCACCTCCTTATCCCCTGTGTGTGGCTCTTTGTCCCATGCTTTTTGCTGTTTGTCTTCTTGGGACGGTGACAATCTAAGGTCGGAAAACTCAGGAAAAATGAGTGGAAAAATCTCCTAGGTGGACCCCCAAAGGAGCCAGCGGTGGAAGGGCAGCTCCCTCCTTCCTGTAGGGTTGGTGCGCTCCCCACCGTGGACTGGTGGTCATGAGTTTACAGTGCTTAGCTGGGGTTTTTGCCCCTTCTCCTGAGTGGTCTCCTTTTTTCTCCCTCCTTCATCCTCTGCCCTCTTGATGTTTCTTTATCTCTCCTCTCCAACCATCCCACTCCTGCTGTTGTTGGCTCTGCTGACATCTGCTGGATACCAGGCTGCCCCCTACAGGCCAGCAAGGGCTCTCCTTGTGCTCGGTGGCTTCACGTTTGCCTCCTAAGGTGTCAGCCAGCCCCGGCAGCAGAGGATCACAGAGAGCACAGACTAGGAGGAGGACCTGTCCCAGCTTCATAGCAGGTGGCTCAACTTCTAGGCCTTCAGATACCCGGTCTGTGAGTGGCAGCAAGGACAGTCATCAGCTCGCAAGCTTCCGTGCTGTCAGTGTGGGTGGCTTGTGCTCTCCTTTTCTGATCAGAGTATTCGGGTATTGTTCTCAGTGTTATTCATGTACTCATTTACTACTTATTCATTCTTGGCGCATGCCCCTTCCTGCCTCCACATGGCAGACTGTGAGGGAAGAATGATGAGGAAGGTGGCCCCTCCTCCCTGGTAGCTGAGCAGGCTCCCAGGTGCTTCTCCTGTGTACTTCTGAGCATATGTAAATGATATGCAAATAAGGCCAACCTAGCCAAAGGCTCCACATTTTTTCAGCTAGTTGCCTCTTTGTTTTATACCCCATGTTTCTCCTACAGTCCACCTAAAAAGGTTGAAAAATGGTTTCTAGGAGTTCATGGCAGTGGGACTACATACAGTAGTAACTAGTTCATCCTGCCCAGTTTATCATTTTAGAAGTGAAATTTCTACCAAAATAATCTAGTACTGTTGTTTCTAAATGGGACCAGAGGATCAGTGGCCATCCTCGGAGTGGCTCGCTTGAGTTTGAATTCCCCATGCTGCCCAGGCCCTGGTTCCAAAGCTGATATTCAGAGAAGGAAAATGGCGTCTCACCTGCAGGAAGTGAAAACTTATGAAGCCCTGACTGCCCCTCTGAAACCTTCTGGAAGTTTCTAGAGCCAGTGCACCTGGTGCAGGGTTGTTTCTAGTCTCTGCCCTAGTACAGCATGGTGGTGTCAGAGACTGGGAGATGGCCATTGTGCTGCAGCCAGCCCTGCCTGCTCAGCCCTCCCAGGAAACATACCTCCCATCGCCTCTCCAGTGTCTGCCTCAGCCGCACACCCAGAGGCTTGACTGTCCAGGGACTGGAAGTAAACCTGTGTAGAGAAAAATTGTGGGGGATGGAGAGGAACAGATCACTGCCCAAGAATAAGATGGGTGAAAAATGTTGTTTAAAAAAAAAAAGGTCATGGGAGTAAGGTTGTTCTCTGCAGAGCCTGACAGTCTGAATCAGTCTCTGGACCTGACATGGTGGAGGGAGATAACACCTTCACGTGTCCTCTGACCTCCGTGTGCATGCCTTGCACACATGCACACACTTGGAGACACATGCCGAGGCAGTAAATAAATGTAAAAACGCTTTTTAAAGATGGATGAGTCCCAAGGTTGTGCTGAGGAAGCTCACTGGGCCAAGGGTGCTAACCTGGAAGGAAGGTGCTCCCCTCCGCATATGTACCATGTATCCTGGTGTCCTCTGGAGTCCCAGGCTTTAGCACTCAGCACAGCACGGCGGCCCCTGGAACCTAGATGGTCTAGGCAACTCCGTCTAGAATCTCCAATAAGGCGATGAGGAAACATTTGGAAGTATTGATTCCTGAAGTTCGGCTCTCAGGCCTCTCCACGAGGTCTTCTGGAATAAAGCCAGGCCTTGGGCACTGCACTGCAGGGGATGGGAAAACTCAGTGGGGACCCGAAGGGGACAGAGCAGCACCAGACAACTCTTATTCAAGCCTGTGGCCATTTCTTCCTCATAGAGTTCACTTGAAAAGTTACTTGTGGGCTTCAACAAAAGACTGGGTCATTTTTCTGCCCTAGTAACTAACTTGGTAGCTCCTCAGTTTTTAAATCCATGTGGAATAACCAACTATGAACATCTAAGAATGGAACCTTCTGGAATCCTTGTCTTCTCAGCCGTGAGATCAGTTTTTCGCTTGATGTGGGTTGGTTTTCATTATTTGAAGTAGTGTGGCTTTTCCTGACCAAACAAGGGTCCTGCAGCTGTGACTCATGTGACCTTTGGACTTTGAGAATTTGTCCCTGCCTGTTTGCAGATAAGTGTCCTGCCAGAGACCCAGCCAAGAAGGGTGTCTTAGGTGACCATTACTGTGACAAGAGGCCATGGCCAAAGCTTTTGGAAGGACAGGACTTATACCTCTGGGGCTTCCACATCACTGTTCATCATTGAAGGATCAGGACAGGAGCCAATGCAGAAACCAAGGAGTGCTGTTTACTGGCTTGCTCTTTGTGGCCTGCTCAGCCTGCTTTCTTTTAGAACCCAGGACCACCTGCCCAGGGATGGCACCCCCCACGATGGCACAACCCCCACCCCCACCCCCATAAATCACTGAGTCAGAAAATGCTCTACAGGTTTGCCTACAGCCTGATCTTACAGAGGCATTCTCTCGGTTGAGGCTTCCTCCTTTCAGATGACTCTAGCTTGTGCCAAGTTGACATAAAACTAGTCAGCACAAAGGTCTTAGAACTCAGAAGCACGGTTGAAAGGTGAGGAGCTCCCCACTCCCCGTTAGGATCTTGGCACCAGGGGCAGATTCTCTTTATTCGCTGCATGTGCAGAATGGGGCTATGGAGTGGGAAGCAGTAAGGAAGGTTCTGCCTGAAATCACAAATACCTCGATCCCTAACTCCTACTCTGTCCACTGTATCTGTCAAGCTTACTGCCAGCTGGAGGGCAGCCGTAGTAGCCTTGCCTGTGTGGCGGCCCAAGGCCAACCATCCTTCAGTTCAGGTAGCAGTTGTATAGACCACTCTGTCTCTCTCTGTGTCTCTATGTCTCTGTCTGCACACACATCATGTGTTTTGTAAACATGTGGAGGCCAGAGGTTGATGTCACATCTTTTCCTCCATCCTCTCCACCTTGTCTTTTGAACCACAAGCTCTCACTGAACTTTAGCAATCACCAGTTCAGCTACACTGGCCAGCATGCTCCCGGTAGCCTCTGGCTGCCACCCCCACAACACTGATGTTACAGGCACATCCGCCTCAGGTGCTGTAAGGCTGAGCTGTTCCCCAGCCACAGGCAACTGCTGCTTTTGTTAACTCACGCTGCTCCTTTCCTTCCCCGGTCCCTGGAACATTCTTAACACGTTTGCAGCAGTCCTCAAAGCCCTTGACTGTGCCAGGACCTGGAGAGGCGTGTAGCAAAGCCGTGTCAGCTTCTCTAAACCTAGGCACCTGATGACCACCCCTGCCTGTTTCAGGTAACCAAGCCTCTCCTGGGAAATGAATATGAAATGTAAGCTGTTTATTCAGTGTTTGCAGCCACGAGCCACCCCACCCCATTTCTTGTCTTGGAAAGGGCAGAGTGAGGTCTGGCGCTAGAAAATATATAAATCCACCCAGATGTGGAGTGTCCCCAGGTCCCCTTTATGAGCCCCACCTAGTATATAGCTTGCTGAGCACATCTCAAGCCAATATTTATCTTTGATGTTGCCTAGGGTCTGCCAGTACTGGAACAGCATCTAAATATAGATGCATAAGCAGACTAAACTATAGCATAGAACCTGGCAGTGGTTCATTCGGCCAGGGCAGCCTCACTTCTTTGATTTTCAGCTGCATTTCTAGCATATTAAACTAGCTCTTGCAGAGAGTGCCCACGTCTGCACCCGCGACATGGCCATGGTCAAAGTAGATGACACGCCAGCAGCTTCATGAACTGACTTAGCAGGCAGTCAGGCAACGTGGAAAGTAATGTCAGAAGGACAGTGGAGAGAGTTGATCCCACAACAGATCCAAGCACGTGGCCAGAGAGAGCTGGTTTATCATGGGGTCTAGCACCCTCATCTTAGCCATCCTTAGTTACGTGTGTTCGTACAGGCGTGTGTGGAGGCAGGCGTCACATTCCTCGGGCACTGTCTACCTCGTTTTGCTTTGTGTTTTTGAGACAAGTAGGACCGGCAACCCTGGGAATCTGTGTGTCTGTGTCCCCAGCCCTGGATTGCGAGCATGTGCCACCACACCCTTTTTTCTTACATGGATTCTGGGATACAGCTCAGGTCCTGCTGCTTCCACGGCAGGCGCTTTACCAAGTTAGCCATCCGCCCCCACTCTTGTGTGCCAAGAATGAAGATGCTGTGGAAAATAAACAGAGGACATTGCTAATCTATTAATTTCAAGGCAATTGAAAATACCAGCCAGCTTCATCTGCTGGTGCCAGTTCTGTTGAACATACTCGCTTCCAGCACTGGTGGTGCCAAGCTAACTGGGAATGTTAGCCAGGGCACCACAGCCCCCACAGTGTACAGAATTACTCTGGCAGGCAAACACGAGCCTGAATTAATTGGAATGCTCGTGAATTATGTGTGTAGAATTAGCCCAGAAGTGTTAAGTTCCTGAAGCAGGAGCCAACCCTTGTAGAAAGTCCATCTTCCCACATGCTAAAGACAGCTGCTCAGAGGATATTCAGCAGAGGAAAAACTACTTGAGAAAGTATTTTTTACTGTTTTCAATCTTTCTGTTACATTCTTTGACAAATTAACACAAACAGTTACATGCTGTTTTTAAACACATTTTAACTTTAATTTTAATTTAATTTTAGTCAGGTCCTAGAAACAGCATCAAGTACTTTTTTGTGTGCCTCCCTGCTAGCTTCCAGGCAAGCCGACCCTCCTGTAAAGTGGCTTTTCTCCTGGACCCCTTGTCACTGTGTGCTCTCAGCTACCGGAAGCCGGCTCAGGAGCCGAGGTCCTGGGAAAAGCTGTTTTATTTGTGCTCAAGCCTTGGAATTGCATGCTAACAAGTTTTAACCCAGGGACTGGGAATGTGGCTCAGTAGTGCAATGTTGTCTGTTATGCCAGGGCCTTCTGGTTCCACCCTCAGGACTAAAAAAAAAAAAAGTGCAAGAGTTTTATTTGGTCTAAATTGTAATTCTATAGCTGAAGTAAATGGCATTGCTGCAGGGGCAGTTTGGGTTAATCATTGTTGTCTAGGAGTTTGATGATGATTTCAGCATCTGCAGTAACTTGGGGGGCATCTTAAAGGTCCTTTATTGGATGGCTTTGCATGTCCACGAGGCTGTAAAAAGCAGAACCCCTGTTAGGTGAGGGCGTGTGGTCTTCTGCAAGCAAGGGATATCAGTAAAAGTTTGCTGGAATTAGACAAGGGCCATCAAATGAATGAGTATGAGCTGTAGAACAGGTGACCACAACAGTGGCTTACAGTGATCAGTTTTCAGTTATTTGGTTGTTTCTGAGACAGAGATTCCTGTGTCCCAAGCTGGCCTCAACTTTGTTTTGTAGACTAGTTTGTCTTTAAACTCCCGATACCCTGCCTTTTCCTCTATGTGCAGGGATTACAGATGTGTGGGATTGCCCCGTTTCCGTGATGCTGGGTATCAAACCCAGGTCTCTGCGTGCTAGGAGAGCACTCTGCCAGAAGACCGCATCCCAGCCCTACTGCCTCTTGCCTGTGTTCATGGATCCTGGAGTAAGGATTGGACTGAACTCACGGATGGGCAGTCAGCTCTGTGGAATCCTGAGGTGCAGCTGGGAGGGCTCTTTGGCTGAGTGGGAGTCCCCTGAGCTACTTGGTTCTCTGGTGCAGAGGCCATTAATGGACTTAGGATTCCTCGCAGCATGGATTACAAAGTGAATGTCCTTACAAAGAGGCCGATGCTTCATTTGTCACCATTCCGGAAGCTGTGTGTGTCCCTCCTTTACCTTGGTTCTAAGAGACACATGCCCCTGTGCTGTGAAGCCTGAAGAACGACCTTATTTTTCCACAGATAGAGCATAAAAGGTCCTTTGTGACATAGGCTTCTCTTGACTGCTTTAGTCCTGACAGACACCTCCAGATGCCCAGGCACTGTGCCCTCAGGCTGTCAAATACAACATCACAGACTTTTGAACACAAAGTGGTTTTTTCTACTCCTTTTCTGTTGTGTGTCCAGACGAGAAAGAAGAACGGGAGAAACAGGTATCAGAAATGTAGTCAGAGAACACAGGAGGCAGAGAGGCACCCCGTGCAAGTCCCAGGCCAGCCGGAACTCTGAAGTGAGACCCTGTTACAGTGACAGAGACAAGCAGAGACAGACCGAGGGGGGGGGGATTTGGTAAGAGAGCAGGATAAGACCCTCAGCGCAGCCCAACAAGCTGGAAGAGCGTGCCCCTGGTTCTTCTCCACCCCAGGAAGAAAGACGCTGTGCCTGCTCTCTGGGGATGTCAGACCCCACCCCTGAGTGTCTACTGCTCCTGAGAAGCAGATCCCATGTCCCATTTCTCGGGTGACTCACCACAGTTCAGCAAAGCGTTTCCTTGGGGTGGGGGTAAATTACTTTTCCAAAACTATAAACTTACTTCATAACCAACTTTAATTTTTCACTGTAGATTAGAAAGATAGAAATATTTAAATAGGCACTAAAGGGCTAAGAGAAAAATGTAGTCTAATTCTCAGAATCTCTCCTTCAAATGTCACTTAACATGAAGTATATAGTAAGACATCTGAACTCCCTGGGGAAAAGGTCCCTGTCCCTAGAGTGCCCATCCCGTCCTCAAAGTTTGCAGATGTAGGTCCTGCTCTGCTGTGTGTCCACACAGGCGCCTCCCTGAACTCCCTTCTCTCGCACTTACCCATGCTTGAACACTTTCCCAGGCCAGAGAAAGCTGCCTGTGATTGCCATTCCTCTGAGAGCAGGACTCCAGAGAGTTACAAGCAGCCAAATGGGATACAGGGGGGTGGGAGGGTCACATGCTGTCCGTGGGGGTTCAGTTCTGTTAGAAGGCTATTCTCCCTGAAGATGGTGGACTCCTTTAGAATGTGGATAAAAAGAAGCAATTGCTTGCCCAGTTCAGATGAAGTGTTCAGCCTAGGCCGATTGAACCATAGCCAAACTGTGATGGTGACCAGGCTTCCAGAAACACAATGGAGGGTTGAAGGAGTGAACTGAGTGGCATTTTCTTCTAAAAGAAGAGGGAAAAGGAACAGGGATGGGATCTCAGGAATGGGAAGGTCTGAAGATGCTGTGAACACAAGCCAGCTGGCTGGTGAGTCCAAGTCCTTTTCCTCGAGAGCAGTTTTGACCAGGAGCTTGTGGGGCGGGGACAGCATCTGGGCCCTGCTCAGAAAGTAGCTCCAAGAGTGATGAGCTGGTACCACTGGGCTACAAGGGGGTAGGGATCATGAAGCCTGGAGAAGGAAGCGGCCCGAGATTGGAAGTGAAACACCTCAAGGCTGGTCTGCACCCAGTTTGCTCTCAAGATGGTCTCACATTCTAGTAAAGATTAACGCTGCCCTGGAATGAACTCAGGGTGAGCTGTGGAAACACGCATCGCTGCATGCCACAGTTTATGAACGGAAGCAAGCCAGTGAGCCCTGAAAGGCAGCCTTTCTTTGGGACTCACAGGCTCTGGCAGCGCAGTCAGGTCAGACCATGGCAGGGGTTACTTCAGTTCATGTCGAAGTAAGTTAGTAGCCTGGTAGCCAGGTCTGCCTCAAAATGACCAAGGGCATGAGCTTGGCTACTCTTACTCATTTCTCCAACTGGAATAAACTTGTCATTCATTTTCTACCAAGGACAGCACAGAGCCTGCCTTCCAGTCTGCTGCTCCAGACTGCATGTGTTCATCATACCTGGTTCACCAAGCTGCAGTCCTGCTGCTGCTGGGGACCTGACTCTCTGTGCACCACACCATGGAGAACCCAGAGGGGTGACCGATCAGAGCTAGGCCTGGCCACAGCTCTTCTGCCTATTGTTGACCAGATTATTGATGAGAGCAGGCCTGAAATACCTAGGGATAGTATCCATTCCTGTTAAGGCCATCGTAGCAGAGAACTTTGCAATGGCTGACTTCAGTTATGGGGGAAAAGTTGCTTGGGTAAGAAGGTTAAATGCTTGCTATGTAAGCATAAGTACCTGAATCCAGCTCCCCACATGTAAAAGCCATGATGTACACAGCCCCAAAGGTAGGGAGGCAGTGAGCCTAGCCAAGCCAGTGAGGTCCAGACCCAGTGAGAAACTGTCTTTAAGGGGGTGGACAGTGCCCAAGGATAACACCCCAGATTGTACTCCAGCTCTGTACTCACATTCAGATATGTGCAGCTGTACATACATGCACACAAACACAGAGTTTTCTAGGTGAAACATCTCAGCAAACCTATGGTACTTTAGTTAGGTTTTGTTAGAAGTGAGAACATGCCATAGCTTCTCTCTCTCTCTCTCTCTCTCTCTCTCTCTCTCTCCTTTTTTCCCCTCTCCCCCTCTACCTCCCTCCCTCTCTTTCTTCTCTCCTCTCTCTCTTTCAGAATCCTATTAAATCTAAAAGCCATGATCTACACAATGTGAACCTTTACTGACAGGGACAGTTTTTATGGATTTAATTTCTGATTTTAAAAAATCATGAGCATTTATATTGTCCTTCCTGTCAGTTTGTAGGAATTTTTCCGTCTTTAAGAATTAGCTGGTTGTTTTTTTTTTTTTTAAATCATGCCTACCTCTGCTCACAGAAAACAATAGTATTTCATTTATAGATGTTACCAGCCCAGGATCCTACTTGGTTTGTTAACGTTTCCCCCAAACCTCCTATGTATTATGGGGGGGTCTTTTATAAATGGTATTTGTTGATTTCTCAGGAGAAATCCTGCATTTTCAACACTCTTTGCCTCACCATGTAGAAGTCAGGCTGGTGGGCAGACCAGCAAGACGTGTGTGTCACCACATTCTCGCTGCATCTCTGCTTTCTAACCTCTCACCTGTGGTCCCTTTTGGAACAGCAATAGCTTTCGTGGATGTCAGTTTTTCTTTATCTTTCCAGTACCTCTTCAGTAGGAAACCTGTCACACATGAATGTTTTCTTTATTCAGAACCCTCTCTATTGTGTGAAATATTTTTGACAGCCTGCCTGTTCTTGGGTTTACTTTATACTCAGGGACTTCTGACAAGGTTTGATTCTTTAACCCTGCAAAGTTTAATCACCGGATCAAACTCTACAAATACTGCTTCTGAAATTCAATTCCAAGGTCCAACCAAGTCTAAATCTTTCTACATATTCCTAAATTCTAGTTGCGTCATAGCACATCTCGGGGTTGTTATTGCATGAAAGTTTGGAAGCGCGAGAGAGCGCCCAGTGGTTAGGGGCATGTAACTGCTGCAGACCTGAATGTCAGTCCCAGCACCCGCACATCTGCCTTAAGCTCAGCCCTGGACCTCTGACACCCTCTTCTGACCTTAACAAGAACAACACACAAACACACTTAATGTAAAAGGAAAAAGAAATAAGAAGGAAAGTTTGGATATTACGTCTAAAGCCATCAGGATTTAAAGTCAGAGCGATGTCTTGAAGGACATGGGATGTTTCCATCCCTAGGTCTCCAGTGAGCACCACAGCCATGCCCCTTTGAAAAGCAAACACTAGTGCCTCCTGTAGACAACTCTCCACTCTTATTTAAATCCTAGACAATATGACTTTTACATGTTAAAGCAAATTGTCTAGTAAGGAAAGGACTCTTTTATTTACTGGCTTTAGTTCTAAGTACCAGAAATGGGTAATGGAGGCCAATAGAAAAAGGAAAAACGAAGCACTTGGGGAAGCCAAGGTTTGGAACGGTAGCAGCTTCATTGGCAGGGTTGCCTTTCTCACACTGTTTACTTGGAGTTCTGAAATAGAGGCGGAAGGAAGGCAGATCCAGCTACTACTGAAAGGAATACAGACACACTAGGTCGCTCGTGTGCTATAGTCAGACACTGGCCATAATTTGGCAAATAGATGTATAAAGTTTTCCTATGAACAAATCTACTATACCAACCTTAGCACTCAAGGTGAAGGTCAGTGTACATCAGCAGTGTACCAACGCACAACGAATTTGCTGTCGCGATGGAAGATTCTTCACTTTTTATCCTCTACCTCCATAGCTGAAACTGAATGTATTTTGAACCCTTGACAAAATGAACTTTGAATCTTCAGTACTGTTGGGGCTTCTGTCAAAGACAGTGCCATCATGCTTGGGGAGGAGATGGGCAGTTGGGTTATAAGCAGTGTGGTTTACACTGTTGTGTTTAGTCTGTCTACTGCAGTGCATTTGTCTTTAATTATATGTCACCTAGAATATGTTCTCACAGTCTGTGCTCACAGTCTGCTTACCAAAAGGAGACGCTTAAATTGGCTTAGAAGTAAACTGCCAGCTTCATGATTAGGACGTGATTGGAGAGTCTCTGATATGTTCCTGGGGTCTCCGGAATCTCAGATGTGTTCGTGGGGTCTCTGAGAGTTTCAGACGTATTCCTGGGGTCTCCGAGAGTCTCAGATGTGTTCCTGGGGTCTCCGAGAGTCTCAGATGTGTTCCTGGGGTCTCTGAGAATCTCTGATATGTTCCTGGGGTCTCTGGAATCTCAGATGTGTTCGTGGGGTCTCTGAGAGTTTCAGACGAGTTCCTGGGGTCTCCGAGAGTCTCAGATGTGTTCCTGGGGTCTCTGAGAGTCTCAGATATGTTCCTGGGGTCTCTGAGAGTTCCAGACATGGTCCTAAGGTCTCTTGAAAGTCTCAGATGTGTTCCTGGGGTCTGTGAGAATCTCAGATGTGTTCCTGAAGTCTCTCTGAGAGTCTCAGATGTGTTCCTGGGGTCTCTGAGAGTCTCCAATGTGTTCCTGGGGTCTCTGAGAGTCTCCAATGTGTTCCTGGGGTCTCTGAGAGTCTCCAATGTGTTCCTGGGGTCTCTGAGAGTCTCGGACATGTTCCTGGGGTCTCTGAGAGTCTCAGGTGTGTTCCTGGAGTCTCTGGATCAATGAGGATGTTGGGCTCTCTTGTGGATTTTTTAGTTAGTTCATATGTGAGCTTGTTTTGTTTTGTCTGGAACAGGGTTTTCCTGTGTAGCTGATCTCAAACTTGGTGTGTAGACCAGGCTGGCCCCAAAGTTATGCTTTTCTTCTTGCTTGTGCCTCATGATGTTGGGATTGCATGTGTGCACCACCGTGCCAGGGTAGTGTGTTTGTTTGTTTTCATTGTCCATTAATAAGATAATATGCACTGTGTGTGGAAATGCTGTTCTAGAAAACTGCGTATATGAATTTTCTATGTCTGTGGTTATAGCCCAATTTAACGACCCTTTTCCTTAACTGTGGCACTGTAAGGCCCCACTGGAGCACTCGGCTCCAGTGCACTCGGCTCCAGAGCACTCGACTTAGGCGAACATTCTGCTGTTGCTCACTCCCAATCCCCTCTCTCCATGTTATTCTAAGGCAGGGTCTCCCTAGCTCCTTACGCTGGCCTTGAACTTTTGACCCTCCCCTGAACTTGTCAACCTCCAGAGTAGCTGGGTTACAGCCTAAGTCATGTATGGGAATCAGATACCTTACTTGTTTTTCTTTTTACACTAAAAACTTGTGTGAGGGTCCCCTTTTCTCTCTTGATCCGTCGGCCATCAGTCCGAGAGGGTAAAGAGGCAGAAGGGGCTTTGTATGTGGGCGGTGAGTACAAATGGGGACAGCCTTTCCCTAGACAGATTTTGGTGAAACAGCTCAATTTTATTCTAGAGTTTAAGGAATATATAGGACTGGGGAGCCTGGGGACAAACCCGTTTGCCTTAAGTAGCACACTTCTGTCTACTTGGTATGTGGCAGAAGGGTTCTATAGCAGAACTAGAGATAGTCTTCTTAGCAGGGATCTGTGCCAAGGGTCAAGCTGAAGGTGAATCAGGCATCTGGCTTTAGAGACAGCTTTCAGATAAGGTCAGTCCTCCAGGCCCAGGGACATTCTCCAGATAAGGGCAGGGAGAGAGCTGGAAGCCTTGCTGGGGAGGGAGGGAATTCCATATTGCTGAGCTTAGAGAAAGCTGCCAGGCTACTGAAGACTGTGACCTCTGACCAGCCAGCAATGTATTCCAACAAACTTGAAACATATTCATAAAGAACTTAGAATGAATGAAGTGGGGAGAGGGGGAAGGGAGAGGGAATATGTATACTTTCAACCAATCTTCCAAGGATTAACAGACACTGAAGTTCAAGTCCACACGCAGTGGTTGAGCTCTTTTGGGAAGAAAACAGATGTGGACGAAGACTGCGACCAGCTTGTAGGGATCCATAAACAAACAGCTCATTGTCACTGTAATGTGTGTGTCAAGGGCTTTGGGCCACCATGACAGAAGAGACAAACACCTGCCTGGTGTTCAGCCACAGGGACGGGTCTTTGGGGTGTGTGAGGTCCCCTAAGAAAGACCAGGCCACTTCCACGGTGGCGAGCCTCAGCTCTGTCAGAAACTCACATGCTCGACTGTCCAGGACACCACCCAGGATACTGTCAACCAAAACTGTTAGAAGTGCAAGTCCAGAGGGCTATGGGCCTTGGTGGTAGGCCTGTGGGGGCTTTTTCTGTAGTACCAAAGAGTTTCACAATAGCACGGAATGGAGGATAACAAAGGTTTATTTATTTGGGGATAAACTCTCAGTAAGGATAGCAATCTGCAGTATTCCGTGTGTGCTGGGAACTGGAACCGAATCCAGCAGAAAAAGGGGCTGTGCACACTTTCTGGCTGCATTTATAGTACATGAGACCATGCCCAAAGTGGGCTGGTGTCTTTAAAGGGTATTGGCTGAAGGAGCTCCCACAATGTTTATGCTCCACGTGGGTCCCTCTCTGCATATCTTCTTCTGTTGCTAGCTTACCCAAACTAAAAATTTCAACAATTGTTTAAAATACTTCTTCATTGTCTTATGTAATTTAGTTTCTTTAATTGCATCCATTTGGAAAATCACAGCAAAGCCCCATTTATTTGTACAATAATTTTTAAAATTTCAAAATGAATGCATTGACAAGGCTAATGATAATAATAAACAGGAAACTTAAGAGTGCAATGCACTGGGTACCATTCTGTAGATAATAATGCTGCCCTCATCTCTGTTGTTCCAGGGAAAGAGGAATAGTGGCTTCAGACAGTGTTTCTTTGGGAACCAGAAGCATTGCAAGTTGACAAAACTCTGTCCAGCCATGGGCTACACCTTCAGGCTTGCTGCTCGGAATGACATCGGCACCAGGTATGGCCTCTCCTGTGCTTCTAGCCCTTCAGCCTTCGAGGCATGGTTCCGGCTGTCTCTCACATTGCCTGAAGGTTTGACGAAGCAACCTCCACACCGAGCAATTCTGAGGGGAAGTCCTATGGAGGGAGAAGGCCTCTGCGGTGACAGAACACACCGGCCTTACTCAGCCCACTAGTGTCCCAGGGACCAAGGGGAAGCTCCATAAAGGAAGCCCTCTCCTTCCCCCCGCTCAGCACCTAGTCCTTGGTCTGTATCACTTTTAATGCCTGTCCTGCAGGTCTTCCCTTTTCATTTGTGCGACTGTTGCTAGTACAAAGAAACTTGTGCTGAGCAACTATTATCGCCAAGTTATAGAATCAGGGAAAACCCAGGCTGCAGGAGGAAGGGAAGAAGGGGACCTGACCAAGGACCCATTGATTTAGGGGCTTTGAAAAGAGGCCATGTCTCAGTTCTTGCTACGTAACTGTTGATCAAGGGGAAAATCTTTTTGTTCCATGACTGCACCTTAGGGACTAAGCGTTCAGCGGCCCCAGCATGGCGATGCTCCTGTGATCTCACTGAGGTCTCAGAACTGCTCCCAGCGCCTGGAAAGCAGCGTAGCTCAAGGGTGTCCTGGCCAGAAAAGTTGAATGATACAGGCTTCTACGATTCAGGAATTCTGAAGGGAATTAGAAGCACCACAGACTTGGAAAACCGTTTGTAAAACTCATGTTCCTTCAGCACCGTGACGTGTTTGTACACAGTCATCCCCAGTCTCTGGGTAGCCGCTGCTCTTACCTCGATAAATGTGCTGCCATGCTGTGCCTTTGAGGGAATAAAATCATAAACCTGCTTTCTTATAGCTTGGCGTGCTTTCGTAAAATGCAGATTCTAGGGGCACAAGAGGACAATTGAAAGCTGTGGTGGGAAATGTCCTGTGTACAGGACCCTTTTCCACCACACAGCAGTGGGGCTGGGAAGAGGCATGCCTCCCTCCTTTAAAGCACCAGGACTCCCGACACGGTGTCTCTGTTCATCTCTGCAGTGGTTACAGCCAGGAGGTGGTGTGCTATACACTGGGGAACATCCCACAGATGCCCTCAGCACCCAGGCTCGTCCGAGCTGGCGTCACCTGGATCACACTGCAGTGGTCCAGGCCTGAAGGCTGCTCGCCGGAGGAAGTGATTACGTACACCCTGGACATCCAGGAGGACGAAAACGTGAGTCTTGCTCGTTCTACACCTGCAAAGCATCATGATATCTTATGGCCAAACTCAAGGCTGCTCTTTGTTTCTACCACTGCTGTCTTGCTGTGTGGGTCCAGCTGTCCTTTCCAGCTCAGCACATGACTGCTGGCCATTCTGCTGGAGTCACCCTATGACTCCAGATACGACCAACCAACAAACCCTTTAAACTGTCCTTCAGATTAGCCAGAAATCTAACAGACGTTCACCACCTCCACAGCTGAGAAAGCCTCCTAGGCAGCCTTCCCCTTGCTCTGAATGAATGCAGTGACCCCTGCTGTGCCCCAACATCACCCAGGTGTTCTGTGGTCACTGTCACAGAGCCCAGGCCACCCAGACACCCGTTTGCAGAGGAGCCACAGCTCTCCTAATGCCCACCCCCCCACTGGCCTGTGTGCTTGGATTTTCTCACCGCCCTTGTTCCTTATCCCACTGTGCCCCGGCCTTGGGAACCTGCATCTCCTGTGTTCTCCTTCGTGGCTCCTTGAAGATGCCTTTCTCACTTTCCTGGTTCCCTTTGGGTCTCCTCTCACATCTCAGCAAATATCCTCCCAGAATAGCCCTTGCCTGACCACTCTGGACAATCTCGGCCATGTGGAACTCTGCAGTGGTAGATGTGTCCTGCAGATTATGTGGGATGTGTGGCGGTGAACATTTGAAATATGGCTGCAGACTAAAGGAGTCTTTGATTGTATTAAGTTTAAATCCCAAGAGCCACCAACTCGTGCTGCCGGGACAGCGTCCAGGGGCTCCAGCAGCCTGCCTCTTGCCTTTCTGTGCCTTCACGGCCCACATGGCATGCCTTCTCCTTCTCTGTGTGTAGGGCTTTCTATTTGCAGTTGCCTTCTTTAGCTGATATGCCATTATCTTGCAGACCAGGCTCTATATGTCTTTTAGTGGGACTGATTCCCGCGGGCCTGAAGGGAGCCTGATGCACAAACATTGCCTTGGAGGGAGGGAGTGTTGACAGAGGCTTCTGTCCCGCCTGGTCCCCGCAGCTGTTTAGTTCCAAAGACACACAGAGGTCTACATTAATTATAAACTGGTTAGCCTATTAACTCAGGCTTCTTATTAACTCTTATAACTTACATTAACCCATAATTCTTGTCTGTGTTAGCCACATGGCTTGGTACCTTTTATCAGTGAGGCATTCTCATCTTGCTTTCTCTGTGTCTGGGTGACGACTACAGACTGACCCTTTCCTTTTCCCAGAATTCTCCTGTTCTGGTCACCCCGCCTATACTTCCTGCCTGGCTACTGGCCAATCAGCATTTTATTAAACAAGTACAAGAGACAAATCTTCACAGGTTATAGGGCCATTGTCCCTCAGGGAGGGAGGGAGGGAGGGAGGGAAGGAAGGAGGATAGAGAACACTGTGGATTGAATTCAGCATATTTGCCTACTGTGGTAAGGTCTATCCTGAGGGAGTATGTCCTTCGCCATCCAAGCCTGGCTTTTTCCGCTAGCAAGAAGAGAGTGCTATAGCTCAGGAACCCTGCCTGCCTGCTATGGCACAGCCCCTTGCAGTGTTTGCTTCCCCGACAGCAGGCTTTTCTCATGACAAATTAATGGTTAAATAAAAATATGTCACATGCTTACTGCTTTGTCATGATACAATTGGCCAGAGCCAGGCTACACTGCCGTGTGACAAATGAGACCTAAATTTAAGTTAGAAAGCTGTCCGTGCCGTGACTGGTCCTCCCTTAGCTATGGCTGCCAGCCTCTGGACTCATGGTGGCCATAGGAAGCCACAGTAAAAAGTCCTGGGTTCTTTGGAATTTGAGGTGTGGGTATGAAGATTCTGATGTCTTTGCCTTTTCAGGATAACCATTTCCATCCGAAGTACAGCGGAGAAGATCTGACCTGTACTGTAAAAAATCTCAAAAGAAGCACACAGTACAAGTTCAGGGTGAGTCTCATCGCCTCGGCGCTAACTCTGACATTTTGGTGTTTGCCCACTTACGTTTCCAGTGGAGTCTGCAGTCAAGAAGGGCTACAGTGGGCAGCACCTTCAAAGGAGCAGCGCACTCCCTAGTCAGAAAACCATGCGAGAATATGCGGTTACAGTGAAGGCAGGTGTGCACCCAGGAAGACCCTAACCTGACACTGTGTCCCCGCTCTCGCTGGCGACTCCAGACACTGTGTGTCCCAGCCCTCGCTGGTGACTCCAGACACTGTGTGTCTCTGATCTCACTGGAGACTCCTGACACTGTGTGTCCCCGCCCTCACTGGTGACTCCTGAACCTGTGTCTCTACCCTCACTGGTGACTCCTGACTCTGTGTCCCCGCCCTCACTGGTGACTCCTGACGCTGTGTGTCTCTGATCTCACTGGAGACTCCTGACACTGTGTGTCCCCGCCCTCACTGGCGACTCCTGAACCTGTGTTTCTACCCTCACTGGTGACTCCTGACGCTGTGTCCCCGCCCTCACTGGCCATGCCCTCCTTCCTGTGCTGTGATGGCATGCTCTGCCCTCTGACCATCCCTCCCGTTTTAGTCTTCTCTCCCATTTCCCACTCCTTCCTCAGCTTAGCCCGGAGGTTCTCAACCTTTTAATACAGCTCCTCATGTGGTGGTGACCTCCAACCATACAATTACTTTTATTGCTACTTAGTAGCTGTAATCCTGCTACTATTATGAATCATAATGTAAATGCCTAATATGCAGGATATCTGATAGGCGACCCCTGTGCAAGTATCCTTTGACCCACAGGTGGAGAGCCACGGACCCATAAAGAGGCACCACTAACGTTACTGCAGGGACCTGTGTCAGAGCCGCAACGTGAAGCTGCTTTGCATTGCTCATGCAGTGCGTCCTCCTGTCCCACAGCTCCTCTGTCCGTCCTGTGCACGGCACTCGTGTGCACTCGTTTCTTCGTGTGCCCTGAGGGTTCCCCACCCTCGCGTCTCTAATTTTAGGGCACAGTAATTTAATTTGGCATGTCGTCACCCCAGTATTTGTCAGATTATCAAGCGGAGAGTTGAGACTGACTATTTGAGGAATATAATTGTTTTTGGTATGCTAAAAATACCAGTGTTGGCTCCCAGATCGTAGCTGTACTGCTTTTCTCCACCAGATGGCACTGCCTGACTCTTCCATAAGTAAAGTTTTTGTCTGACTTGGCCGTGTTTTCTTTTCACCCAACAGCACAACCTAGGTGGAAACATTGTGATTTCATATATACTTCCCCTGCAGCCTCCTCTTCCCCCTCCTTTATTGAAACGTGGCCTTACTCTATTTCAGAATTGCCTGGAACTGCCTACATAGCCTAGAATGGTTTCAACCTCCCACATGCTAGGATCATGGGCATGCACCACTACCCTAGGCTTACATTTCTTCCTGTAAGGATATACAAATATCCTTAGATAGTTTTAGTTTTAATTGTTAATACCCAAATATCAGAAAAATGAATGATGACAAACACGTCGACAGTCTGAAGAAAGCAAGCACTGGCTGGGTGGCTGTGTGCCGGGTGGGTGGGTAGGTGGCTGGGTGGCTGGGTGGGTGGCTGGGTGGGTAGGTGGCTGGGTGGCTGGGTGGGTGGGTGGGTGACTGGGTGGCTGGGTGGGTAGGTGGCTGGGTGGCTGGGTGGGTGGCTGGGTGGGTAGATGGCTGCGTGGCTGTGTGCTGGGTGGCTGTGTGCTGGGTGGGTGGGTGGCTGGCTGGGTGGCTGGCTGGGTGGCTGGCTGGGTAGGTGGCTGGGTGGGTGGGTGGGTAGGTGGCTGGGTGGGTGGCTGGGTGGGTGGGTGGCTGTGTGCTGGGTGGGTGGGTGGGTAGGTGGCTGTGTGCTGGGTGGGTGAGTGGGTGGGTGGCTGTGTGCTGGGTGGGTGGCTGTGTGCTGGGTGGGTGGGTGGCTGTGTGCTGGGTGGGTGAGTGGGTGGGTGGCTGGGTGGCTGGGTGGGTGGGTGGGTGGGTGGCTGGGTGGCTGGGTGGGTGGCTGTGTGCTGGGTGGGTGGGTGGGTGGCTGGGTGGGTGGCTGGGTGAGTGGGTGGCTGGGTGGGTGGGTGGCTGCGTGGCTGGCTGCGTGGCTGGGCATCTGTCACCATGTCTGGCCTTGCTGTCTCAGAGTCACTGTTGACATTGCTAGAGCCTGTAACTTACGTGTCCTGCTCTTCTCTTGGCTGTGTTACAGCTGACTGCTTCTAACATGGAAGGGAGAAGCTGCCCAAGTGAAGTCCTGGTTTGTACGACCAGTCCTGACCGACCTGGACCTCCGACCAGGCCGCTCATTAAAGGGCCAGTCACATCACATGGCTTCAGTGTCAAGTGGGGTACGTTTTCTGCCTCTGCTGCTGCTTTTCCTTTTTGACTCATCTTAATTTCGGTAGTGACAAATCAAACACAAGCACACAGTATTGTGTGTGGGAGCATCGTGCATGTGCTACACACGTGTGAGAAGCATCCTGAGGCCTGGAGGAGGCCATGGGATTTTAATGTATGGCCAGACTTTAGTGGACTACTTAAACGAACAATTTTAAGAGTGTCTCATTTATTTCATAATTTTCTTATATTACAGTTTTCCTCCCTTTATAAATGCATTGTTGATTTGAATCTGAGGATTCATAATTAGATAATTCATTCTTTAATGACTCACCTTAGAAATTTAATAGGAATACTATTTTCAAATTAATACTGAGATTGGATTTCAAATTTAGATATGTAACTTTTAACATGTAAAGTGCCGCAATGAAATAGGAAAAGTTTGTGTTGTTTGTTCTGTAGCCTCCAGGTTGAGCTTCAGGATCTTCTCCCTTAGGGCTGAGACACAGCCAGGGAGGACAGTGAAGTTCATCTCTGCGGTGTGGGTCACTTCAGGGACGTGCATATTCCTTACTGTGCGGTTGATACATTTGTGGTTACATGTGAAACGGTTGAGACGCGTGTGCTTTGAACTAACGTCACGTAAGGATATGTACAAATAGCAGGTGAAAGGCAAACAGAAAAAGATAGAGTTCTGAAGGTCCTGTAGAGGGGTGCAGTTTAGAGCACAGGCCATCACTGCAGCCAAGGTCAAGTGTGCTGTCTTGAGTTATCAGAGAACTCTGAGGCCCTCTGTCCGGAGGACAAGTATAGTCAAGAGCAGGTGAGGGACTTGGGGCTGCTTGTGGGTCCTTCCTCCAGGGATCCTGTCCCTCTGCGCGCTCCCTCCTTCTCCTCAGCTCTATGCTGGGTTTGTCTCCATGGAAATCTCTTGAGTAGTGCAACGATCTGGGAAAGTGAGCTTCCTCAGTCCGTGTGAGGAAAGCCCAGGCCTTGCAAAGTCTCCCCCATGACCAGGGATGTAGAGGTGGCTGGCTGCTGCCAGACATGAATTGAGTTCTTAACAGTTTGGCAAAATTCTTCTGCCTCGCGTTTCCATACTCAAAAACCAAACGCTTGTAGGCAGGGTCTGTGTCCATTTACCCAGGGCGACGTAGAGGACTCTGGAAATTGACAGAGCCCTCCTCCCACGTTGCCAGGTACATGTTGATCCAGGCTCCAGGGTGAGGATAGAAAGTTGATTTGGGAGAAAGTGTGGCAGAATGAACTTACTCCATCCCATATTTTATTTATTTTGTCAGTGTAGTTTTCTTTTCTCTCCACTTCTCATTTTTCAGAAATATCTGCTTGCTCGTAAAATATATGAAGTAAAAATAATAAAACACGATAAACATCTAAACATTTCAACTTTACATAAAAGTCACCAAATCTCAGAGTCACCTCCAGATTCTCCAGAGTAAACTCGTTGTTTTGGAAGCCATTCCGCTTGCCTAGTTTTGTGCGTGTCTCACTAAATAAACGCTAAATCTTACACTCCATTCTGCATTTCAGCGACCTTAAATAGAAGCCTGATAAAAGTCACAGCTTCTTGACACTGAGGAGCCAGTGTGGGAAGTGGGGCACTCATACCTGTAATCTCATGATAATCGGGTGGGGTGCCGAGGCAGGAGGATTGCTGAAACTTTGGGACCACTTTGGGAAGTATGAGATGCTGTCTTAAGGAAAAAAAATTAAAGGGGCAGGGGTCATGATCATAAAGAATTGTGCCTTTTGGTGCAGTCCAGACTGAAGGGCACGTAGCAGTAGATTCTTTGGTTCTCTGTGATGATGTTTACCAGTTCCGTCCTGTCCTCTCCTCACTGATGGTGTTTGCCCACTCTCCAGATGCTCCAAAGGACAGTGGCGGCTCAGAAATCCTGAAGTACCTGCTGGAGATCACAGATGGAACTTCTGAAGGTGACACTTCGGGAACTTTAAATTCTTGTCCTGATGTGGTCAGACCCTTTCTGTAGCAGCAGTAGGCAGCCTTTAGTTCTATGATATACAGCAAGTAGTGTGGTAAAACTATATCTATCTGTCTATCTACCTGTCTGTCTGTCTGCCTGCCTGCCTGTCTGTCTGTCTGTCTGTCAATCTACCATCTATCTATGATATATGATATATATACCCTCCCCTCCCTCTCACTAGAGTTTGATCTTGAGTTAGTTTTTTCTTCAAGTACTGCAGCAAGCCCTCTACCCCAGAATGTACCCCTGAGTACATCCCAGTTTCCAGACGCCACAGTTCGCTGTGCTTGAAGTGCCCATCTTTGGCATGCTGGGTTGTTTTGTTTTCTATTCTCTGTGTCAATTATAAGCCACGGGGGAAATAAGCTCTTCCTCCCCTAAGCTGCCAGACTTCTGGAAATTGTGGGCGGAGGATCAGAAATGGTCCCCCTGGCACCCTGCCATGTCCAGTGGCAGCCACGTCATAGTGTGGCCAGTGATGGGCGTCAGACTTTGATAGTAATTGGTCTCCACTGTGACCTTGGAGTTAGAACTCCCATCAGCAGCCTCACTACAAGGATTAAAATGCAGCCATGGGGCTTGCCGCCTCGTCTAGTGACCTGAGTTCAGTCCCTGGAACTGTGTTCTGACTCCACAAGGTTGTCCTGTGAGCACCCCCATGCGCACTGACATACATGAACATGAGCGTGCACCCCCACCACACACAGAAGTCATAATTTAAGAGGGGCAGTGCCAGAAAGGAAAATCTTTAGAGCCCTGAAAATGCTCTTGCCTTTCTTTCTAATAAAACTCATTGGACTTCAATAGACAAAGATATAGTTGTCAAAACTCTAAAACCTAGCCTCGCTTTCCCAGTAAGGCTGCTGTGATCAGTATTTGTTTAAAGTGTGTGTGCCTGTGACCAGAGGACCCGGGTCCCTGGGAACAGGGGACTCTGCTTTCGGTCTGTGTGCCACACCCATCTGGAGCTGCTTCGTTGCTGTCTTTTCTAAAGCCTGTCAAGTACTAAGCTGAAAATAGGAGAATTCCAGAAGATGGGCACAGCTGTTCTTAACACGAAATCCGTTTCTGCACTAAAGAGCACACTTAGTGTTTACATTAAGACTGGGAGAGAAGTCGGTGTCTCCCAGGTGCTTATGGAGAAAGTGTAAGTCGGCTTCCCATCATCCAGCTCCCTCGGGTGCTGAGTCATTGCAAGAGTGGGCGTTATTTTACCTTAGCACCGGCAGCTGGCCGTGCATGGGAGTAATTAATAGAACTTTCCATGTCTCGTTGTCCCAGCTGTTCCTCAGTGTAGGCTGTCCGCCCGTAACTCAAGCACCGCTGTCTAAATTCTGAGTTCCCACGGAGCTTTGTCCTAACACTGACATAATAAGACCCAGGACCACAAGGTAGGGAGGGATAAAGTCTACCGTAATAGCCAGCTGAAGGAATTTGTGACTGTATAAAACACCGTAGAACAGGGCAAGCGTATTTCCCCTGAAATAGCTAGTGGATCCGAGGGCTGTGTAGAGCGCCCAGCTGGAAACCACACGAGAGCAGACATCCCTGCAGCCTGATGCTGAAGCAGGCAGTGGCAGGATCACTTCTAGGTGCTTTCCTCGAGGGGCACCAGCCTGGGGACATCCCCCAGCCACCCCATCTGCTCCCTTCAGTCTCAGCACCACTGAGACAACCTGAGTCACTCCAAGTGCTCCACCTCTGACTCCTCAGCATTGGGCTCATCTTCCTGCGTGGGCTCCTTGAGCACAGCAGCCTTCTCGGAAGCCCTGGTCTGTAAAGGTGCAGTTGTCCCGACTGAAGCACCTTTGGGCAGCACCTGCATAGCTGGTCCTGTGGCCGCCTCACCATGGCATTCACGGCTGCTCAACACTGTCTTAGTACCCGCCTCCTGTGCTAACGCCCATGGCATATGGCTTCCCACATCCCAACCTCATGATCAGCAACGTCTCTGTGGCCATAAAAAATGGCCCTGTGTATATTGGTGCCAGGTGGTGCTGGGCTTCTGTGGAAGCCGCTTGGTGTTCTGCCGCAGATGCTGTTTCTAACTTACACGCGTCTCCTTTCACAGCTGGTCAGTGGGAAGTGGCCTACAGCGGCTCTGCTATGGAGTATGTCTTTACCCACTTGAAACCAGGCACTTTGTACAGACTGCGGGTCTGCTGCATCAGCACCGGTGGGCACAGTCAGGTTGGTCAATCAGTGTGTGACAGGATGGACGTTTGTGGCAGTTCCTTTACTTCAGAGCCGTGCAGGTCCTTTACTGCCACCTACTGGGAGGCTGTTGTAAAAGCAATATTGTTGGTTAATTTCCCATGTCTCGTCTCTATCTGTATGAATGCAGACCAACCAGGTGACCTGTCAGGAGACTCGGTTTCTGCCACACACAGTGCTCAGAGGTTCCATACAACCCAGCAAATGCTTGCAGAGTACTCTTGAAATGAGTGTGGGTGTGGTGTTGAGACTCATGAAAATAGGCACTGTGTTCAAAGTGTTTTCACCGTAGATGATTTGAAACCATGTGATGAGAAAGAGAGATGATCTAGTCACCCGGTAGCAGATTGATTATTGAATATAAGGCTTGCCCTGTCTAACATGTTTCTGAATTTTACACACACTCACACGCACGCATGCACACATGCTTAGCATAGCAGTTCCAAAAGCCCGGTCAGAACACCCTTCCCCCGTGCGGGACTGCCCGGAAAGTTGCTGTTGGAGTGTATCCAGACCATAGCCGTAGAGCATCGGGGCATCCCCCACGTGAGGGCTCTGCAGGGCAGCATATGTGTTACTTGATGGCACAGAGTTCGCTTCCCATCCGTCACTGCTCTGGAAGGAATTGGAGCTGCCTGGCTGTGCCCTGTTTCTTTGATTCTTGTAAGATGGTGAGCTTTTTTAACACCAGCCTGGCACAGCCAGATCCTACCAAAGGGAGGCCTAGTTATTTTAGCATTTACAGAACTACCGTGAAAGTCAGGCTTGGTGGGCGAGTGCTCCCGTTGACCCTCCTCTGCCGTTTCTGTGACTGGCTGTCCATTTAAGGAGCCATTCTTCATTTATCCAGTTGCTGTGTGTGTTCTTCCGCATTCTTATGAAGGGTCCTTCTAGTGTTGACGTAAAGGAAAATAAGTGTGCCTAGGGCAAACGCTTCTCCATCCTAGTCATGTGACGTCAGAGGGAGCTGCTCTTGTTATAACCGGCACTGTATGCCCTGAGAGCCCACCACACATGTAGACAGGCGTGGACCCTCCTGAAGAGTTTGATACATGACAGGCACATACATCTAGTGTGTAATTCCTTTTTGGTCCCATTTACAGTTGTGGGAAAGACTTAGCCTGGTAGGTAAGGTATGAGCAGTTCACAGTAACTAAGCAATGGTCTTTCCGGTGTTTCTCCCACAGTGTTCTGAAAGTCTCCCCGTTCGCACACTAAGCCTTGCGCCAGGTCAGTGCCGACCGCCGAGGGTTTTGGGTAGACCAAAGCACAAAGAAGTCCACTTAGAGTGGGGTGAGTGTATAAACCTGCGTGTGGGCATCGACCAGGACAGTGGGAAGTAGAGACACAGTGCTTTGTCACTCGGCTCCAGGGCTTCCTTCTTAAGCTGTGCCCCTGCTAGCATAGCTGTGCGCTCCCCTCACCCCACACCTTCTCGCTCATGCTCCCATTCCTGGGGTGCTGCACACACTGTTGCTACTCCACCTTTCGGAGGTCACATTCCTGTGAAGGAAACGTGTAAAATGTAGAGATTAAACCAGAAATGGCTCTAAGGTTCCTCGGTGGGTCCTGGCTCTCCACAGCGTTCACTCCAGTGTGCCAGCAGCGCTTATGCACACTGCCAGTGTAATGTGTAGAGCGCTAGCAGACAGTGTGGGGTCCCGTAGACTTGGCATGACGTCTGACATTAGATTTTTCCTTCCCTCCCTTTTTCCCTCTCCTTTATTGAAGTGTGATGCTTTCCCTAGTGCTCATTATTCCTGGATTCTTTTTACTATGACCAAACCTGTTTAAACGCACCTGCTTTGGATGGCTGGGATTGTTCAGGAGCTTTTCATTTCTTTGATTGGGAGGCTCCTCTTGGAACAGAAACTCAAAGGACACACCACCTACATATTTTGGAAAATATTGATTAAAAAATCAAATGTAACTCAGTCAACTGAAATCCAAAAAGTTCAGGCTGAGGACATGGTCCAGTGGCTGAGACAGCACTTGCTGCTATAGCAGGGGACCCAGGCTCAGTTCCCAGCACCCACATGGTCTCACAGCCACACACTTCACAGGAGAGGGCTTCACTGCCCTCTCCTGGCCTCTGCACCATCCACACACAGTGCATGCGCATACGTGCAGCCCCCCACCCCAATCGTAAAAGTAAAACAAACTTAAAAAAAAATAGAAATCCAGAAACAGTGCTCAAAGATGAAACACCATTTTTACATCCTCAGACGTCCCTGCATCTGAGAGTGGCTGCCAGGTCTCCGAGTACAGCGTGGAGATGACAGAGCCTGAGGATGTCGCTTCCGAGGTGTACCATGGGCCCGAGCTGGAGTGCACAGTCGGCAATCTGCTTCCTGGGACTGTGTATCGCTTCCGAGTGCGGGCTCTGAATGACGGAGGGGTAAGTGTGCGGTTACCCCCATAACTGGAGTACGCGTACCTCCTCAGCCCCCTCAAGTTCCTCAGGAGTGTGTGCCCCCTGCCGACAGCCGCTACACTGTATATAGTAAGATCCTATTTGAGAAGCAATGTTGTCACAACTTCCTACAGGCTTGGCACTACAAAGGTTCTGCTTCCCTAAGTGAAAGTTCTCTAAGGGAATTAGGCAAAGTCAGTCAGGAGAGCATTTGCACATGCTGAGTTCAAGCCCAAACCCTCCATTTTAGAAAGCTAAGCGTGGGGGAGCATGCCTGTGCTCTCATCACTGAGAAGGATGGATACCTGGGGCTTGCTGTAACCAGCCTAGCCTACTTAGTGAGGTCCAGTCCTGCCTTAGAAAACAAGGTAGAAGCAGAGGTTGCCTCCCATCCTCCACACGTACACACAGGTACTGTACACACATGAATGTATACGCACCCCAGAAAGCATTATAACATATTGTCTGTGCCTTGAGTAGCTTAGTTCTCTAGACAAAGGGGGTGGGGCCTGAGGGGGCAGCTTAATGGTTTTTATTTGATTCCTCTGAAAACTCCACAAGTCTCTGTCTCCTCCTCCTGTCTCATGCGTCTGGTGTCTCATGGTCTGGTCAGAAGCTGAGAGAATGTGTGCCTATACAGATCCAAAGAGGGACTGTCCTTTTGTCTCTGTGAAGTGGTAGACTGATGGGCTTGGAAATGGGGAGTAGGTGGCCCACAAAGGGTGTCAGGGATGGGCAGAAATGCGAAGAATGAGCTGATGCCTGTGGCTCCCAAAGCCTCGGTGTTGTGTCCCGCTGAGCTCCGTGAGAATTGTCGCATTTCATTAATTGGCAGAATTTATTTAAAAAGAGAAGAAAGGCTAATTGACAATATGTGCAGGTCATTGACAATATAAAGAAAAATCATGTCACATGAGACCCAGGGGCATTCTGAAAATACGTTACAGCAGTGTTGCTTTTCATTATTATTATGTATATAGTATTCTTTCTGTGTGTATGCCTGCAGGCCAGAAGAGGGCACCAGACCTCATTACAGATGGTTGTGAGCCATCATGTGGTTGCTGGGAATTGAACTCAGGACCTTTAGAAGAGGAGGCAGTGTTCTTAACCGCTGAGCCATCTCTCCAGCCCAGTGTTGCTTTTCAAAACAGAGACTACAAGTAACTAGCGGGCATGGTGGGAATGCCTGTAAATCCCCCCATTCCAGAGGCTGAGGCAGGAGCTTCGTGGGTTCAAGACTAACTGGGGCTACATGGAAAACTCTTGTCTCAAAAGGGAGAGGGGATGCCAGCGGCCAGAACAAATAACATTGGGTGATATTGTTATTGAATTGTACTGTGGATGCTGTTGGCCTTTTCTTCAATTATAAGATTTCCATGCTCACATGCAGAGACATGTGTTCTTCTCTTTCAGTACGGCCCCTACTCCGACGTGTCAGAGATCACCACCGCCACAGGGCCCCCTGGGCAGTGCAGAGCTCCATGCATCTCCTTCACGCCAGATGGAAGCGTCTTGGTGGGGTGGGAGGTGAGTCAAGCACGCGCTGTCCGTCAGTTTCTGTTGTTTCTGCCTTCACCCACACACAAAGTTGACAATTGGGTGTATCACTTCCAGCTGTGCAAGTGGTCAGAGCTGAGAGGAAGCTGAGTGCCACCCTTCCCTTTGCGTGTGTTGGATGACCCTGGGCGTGCTGTCCCGCTTCCTCTCAGTGAGATGACTAACAAACGTGTGCCCTGCAGAGCCCGGAGAGCCCTGGTGCTGACGTCTCTGAGTACAGGCTGGAATGGGGTGAAGATGAAGAATCCTTAGAACTCATTTACCATGGTCCAGACACCTGCTTTGAGATCCAGAATCTGTTGCCTGCTGCCCAATATTGCTGCAGACTACAGGTAGGTGACTATCTGGACACTGCTCCCAAAGGCCAGTGTTCCCTGAAAGGCTGTAGGGGAGGATCACAAGGAGAAAGAATCCTCTGTGGACTGGGAGAGGGCTCCCTTGGAGCAGTGCTTACCACTCAGATATGGAGACATGAGTTCAGATCCCTGCAGAGTATAACACCTAGGTGCTATAATACTTTCTGGAACCCCAGCACTGGGGTGGATAGGCTAGATACGGGTGGGTTTCAGAGAGCTTGTGGTGCAACCAGTAACCAAACTGGTGAGCTCCAGCTTCAGTGAAAAACTTTGTCTCAGGGGAAGGCACCTGATGTTGGCCTGTCCCCTACACACATACACACACACACCACATAAACATACCACACACCACATACTGCACACACTGACACACACAGAGAGTGGGCACATCCACACATATACACAGATTCATAAACACACACATACCAGGTGATTTTATCTTTTCTAGGAGGTTATTACATGTAAAAGTCAAACCAGATTCTTCTCTGCTCTTCTCCCCAGTAGTGGTATCTTCCATACTGTTTTCCAGCACACTGGACAGGTGACCTAGAGCCAGCAGGAAGCTCTCCCAGTTCTTCATGAAAGATGTATTTGAATCCCACTTCTATGGGAAAGCAGCTCAGAACTGACATCCAGACAGGAAATGCATATATACACCAGTTGTTGAACTGAGCTATAAACACAGAAACAGATATTTCAGTCATTTGAGCTGGTCTCCTGCCTCATTTTCTTTCCTGTCGCTGATATAAGGGAAGGGTGTGTTCTGGCTTGCAGTTTAAAGGTGCAGTGAGCGCAGCGTAGCAGGGAATCGAGGCAGCAGGACTTGGAAGCAGCTGGTCATAATAATATCCAATCAGAAAGCAGAGAGCGGTGAACATTTGGTGAGGCTCAGTTTCCTCTGCACGCACACAGTCTAGGCACCACGCAGGCCTCCCCACCTCGCTGGTCCCCCCAGACATGCCCGTTTCCCTGGAGGGGTGGAGTATTTCCCATTGGCCATCATAAGCTTCAGTCTGGGAGCACAGAGTAACGCAGGCACCACGGTCCATAGCCTGCCCCTAAGAATGTGACTTGTCATAGGTGCCTTTACTTTATTCACTGGGGTTTCCCCTCCACAGACTCTTGGCACCCTAAGACTGTGGAGTCCTTGGTCTCCACTTCTTTCCATATTCAATAGCCCCCTTTTGAGCACTGTTTTCTTTGGGGTGAAAAGATGACCGGGAGAGCTACAGCCCTTGAGGCGGCCTGTCTCTGAGCACATGTAGATTTCATAGATAGAGAAGCAAAGATGGCAAGCTGACGGCCACCCCGTCTGTGTTTGGCCTTGCAGCAAATGGCGTGGTAGATGTGCACTTTGTATCCCTAGCCTTGTTATGGAAGATAATCCCTTTGTAAGTTAATTTTCCTGATAACCAGGGCTTTCCTCTTGACTTTGGAAGCCTGCTTCACCTTAAACATTTCTTATTAAACACCTTTGTTGGGCAGTGCCCTTCCTTTCTGTGTGAATGGACCAGCCGTCACGTCATTGGCGCTTTGTCCCTGAATCCACACGTCATCTGGTCTTCGTGCCAGTGAGGCTGAGGCACTGGGAAAGGGGACACTGAGTACCACACTGGGACAGGACCGGATTCCAACCAGAGCTGTCTGCTATCTCGTTAGCCCTCCCTGCCATGTGCTTCTTTAGCTTAGCTGTCTCACGAATACGTCCCCCTTTCTCCAGTGGGGTACGTATTCCCACTCAGACTGTTTTTAACAGGGAAGAGAATAGAGAGAGTGATCAGAAAGTGCCTGCAGGACAGCCCCGTGTGTCTGCCTTAGCAGCCAGGGGTAAAAACAGGCTTTTAAATATCAGTGCTTGTCATGAAATGAACTAGAACCTTTGACAGGAGAGTCAGCTGAAGAAATATCACCAGGAGCAAGTCTCTTCCATCCTTACTGACTTCTTGGTATCTGTGGATTACATAGAATTTACAAATTCCAGCCACTTGACCTTACTGTGTGGTCAAGTCAGCCCTGAATATTTGACATTCTAAAAGAATCCGTTCTCCCCATAACTCTCCTGTTTTCTAAAAAGTGATTTAAGACATTTTTTGTTTTTCTCAGGAATTTTTGTCTTGTTCCTTGGGATATTTTGATTAAGTGTCTTGGTTAGTGGTAAAACCCCAGCCATCCCCGACCATGCACACACTAATGAATAACCAGTAAATATTCACAAGAGCCGTTTGTACACGAAACCATAGTATTGCTTGCTCAGTAATGGATGCTTTTAAGTTTCCTTTGAAAAGTTTGAATCAGAAGTGTGTAAATCAAGAAAGAGTTTTCTACACAGCCAACCAGAGGGAAGTAGGGCAGCGGTCAGAACCCCTGGTAGAGAAAGACCACTGCTGGAAAGGTGTGGGATTTGAGTTAGGTCTGTGCGGTTTACAGCACTGTACCAAGGATAGTTTCTGGGATGTTCTTTCTTTTTTTTTTATTCTTTGGACTTATTTATTTTTATTTTATATGCATGGTTGTGTGCCTGAATGCTTGTGTATCACATGCATGCAGTGCCCATGTAGGCCTGAAGAGGGGCGATAGCTAGAGCTGGCTGTGAACTGTCATTTGGGTCCTGCCACTTGACAGGGGTCCTCTGGGAGTGTAGCAGTGCCTTAGCCACTGAGCCTCTTCCAGGCTCCAGCTGCTGGTTTTGATTGTTATCTCTGAGGTGTAGCTGTGGGCATTAGGGGAAGCATGGGAAGAGCTGAGCAGAAGCTAGTGTTCCGGCGGCTCTCCGTGAGTGCAGAGCTAGCTCAGAGAGTTTGGGAAAAGTTGGGGAACTGCTCCTCTGTTTGAGGCTTTTCCTAGTGCTTGCCCTTGTGGCTTTACCACCACATCACCGGTACAGCCCATGTGACCACTGGGGGAACACTCGGGCTTCCCCTCCCTCTGCAGAGAGGATCCCTGCGGTCATTGTATCTCAATTCTTCAAGTCCTGTGATAAGTTTATATCTAAATAAACTCTGTGGCATGCACAGGGCTTCAAGTTCAGTCCTCAGTACTACAAAAGAACAGAAATTAAATTAAATCTCAAGATACAGATTCTTGAAATAATTTGTTAAGCTATAGTTCTTGGGAAAAGGGGCAAAGGGGTTGGGATGAAGCCATACTGTCTTAAATTTCCCATGCAGCTTCTGTGGGAGTTCAGGAAAGCAAATGTCCCTAACCTGTCTTTTCTTTAGGGAATTCTGTTGTTTAATTAACAAGGAAAGAACTGTATGCTTTGTTTCAGGCCTTGGAAATTCAAATTTGCCTCTCTAGTTTCGTTGCTTGTGCTGACATACTCTCACGCGTAATCAAGAACTGGCTTTTATCACTTCCTTTTCTTTTGAAAAAAGTATCTTGTTGTTTTATATGTATGTTGTGCCTGTGTGTGTATGACACTGCATGGTGAATGTGCAGCACCCAGTGGAGGTGTCAGATCTCCCGAAACTGGAGGACCACGTATGTACAGGGCCAGTGGAAGGTGTCAGATCTCCTGAAACTGGAGGACCACATATGTGCAGGGCCAGTGGAAGGTGTCAGATCTCCCAAAATGTGCAGGGCCAGTGGAAGGTGTCAGATCTCCTGAAACTGGAGTACAGGCAGATGTGGTTGCTAGGAATTAAACCTTGATCCTCCGGAAAAGCAACCAGTACTTGCAACCAGAGACCATCTCTCCAGTCCTGAGATTCTTATTGCTATAAAAAAGTTGCCAAATATTTTATTCTTTGAAAGAGAATAATACTTTTATAAACACTTATGTAGTGCTTTATAACACGTATGGAACATGTCTTCCGTATCAGCTTCTGGTCGAGTTGTCAGAGGCGTTCCAGGCCCGCAGATAAACAAGCTCTGTCTATGCTAGTGATGAGGGCGATGCTGACATAGGATGCTAGCAAGGGCTTGCAGAGAAGTCTGGGAGGAAAGCCTCTGGACGTAAGAAACCACAAGGGCACCGATCCCGAGGTAGATGTCCGTGAGGACTGGCAAGGAAGTCGGCAGAGCCAGTGAAATTAAGAACAGTGAGCGATGAAAGCCAGGTGCTAATGGCGCTTTTGACGCGAGGTCACAAGCCTCAGATAGGGTCTCTGTGTGCTTCTGTAGTAAAGGGCTTCCGTCTCTGTTCTGGTAAGATGGATGCCATCAAAGAACTGAAAGTCCTGGAGGGGGCATAGTGGTTAAAAGCCCGTTGTTCCAGAGAACCCAAGTTTGATTCCCAGCATCCATGTCAGGTTGCTCACAGCCACCTGTAGCTCCAGCTCCAGGATGTCCACCTTCTTCTCTGGCCACGTGGGCCACCTGTACATGTGCCATGCAGTCCTCCACATAAAGAAAAGCGTAAAACCAGAGGAAGTCCTGACTTTTGTATTAGCATGTCCTTCTAATCACTGCAGGTCCAGACTCTAGGGTAGGGCCAGTCCGAGACCAGGGAGGGTGTCACATTGGCTAGAGAGGAGGTGGTTGCCCTAGGGTGACTTCAGGTGGTCTGATGGGCGGGACGTGGGTGACTGGGACATAGGTGCTCCCGAGAACTCTAGATACAACCTGAGCAGCTTGGAGGATAGGGAAGACGGCAGCTGAGGAACCTCCTGGGTGTTCGCAGGCAGTAGGGTACACATGCCACCCTAGACATCGGGGCAGAGGTGGAGAACAGTTAAGAATGACCCCTGACCTCCACATGCAAATGCATGTACACATACATGTACACACATACACACCCAAAAATTTAACATTGGCTAATGTGGAGGTACTGGCATGTGCTCATGCCATGATGTGACCTGGTGACACCCTTCTGTTTTCCAGGCCTTCAATCCAGCAGGTGCAGGGCCATATAGCGAGCTTGTCCACTGCCAGACACCTGCCTCTGCCCCTGACCCTGTGTCCACGCTGTGTGTCCTGGAGGAGGAGCCCCTTGATGCCCACCTGGACCCGCCCTCTGTGTGCCTTGTACTGAACTGGGAAGAGCCGTGCAATAATGGATCTGAAATCGTTGCTTACAACGTTGATCTCGGAGACACTAGCATTACTGTGGGCAACACTACCACACACGTGATAAAGGACCTCCTTCCAGAGACTACGTACCGGTGAGTGCAGAACACTGTGAGAAATCTGGCCCACGGTGTCAGTTCCAGGGCTGAGCATCTGTCCTAAGTTACTGTGTTCCAGACGTTCCTCTTTAACATCTTTAAAGGTACTAGATGAAATATAGTTTAAAGGCTTGTACTGCTTTCTACCTACAGTAGTGATACATTCCCACAATTCCTAGCTTCTGAGGGAGAATTTTGTTTCAGACTTGAAATCCCTTTCCCCTCTTGTACCTTTGGTTTCCCCTTTCTTCATATATTTTTCTCTGTGAGTCATGTGACTGCATACTCCATCCCAGGCCACCTTCCTGACAACCTTCAGACCGAACACCCTCATTCTGCTCACTCCCCCAGAGTAGACACGGGTTCATTCAGGATTTCACAGAGTTCCTCACGTGGGGGTGATCCCACTTGCCCGCTGTTTCTCCTAGCTAGCCCTTCACACTTTAAAAACACTTAGCACTCACTCAGAGCCACCTTGACTCAGGCAAAGCCCAGAGCTTGCAGCCATCAGGCATCTCACTGGGGGAGATCCAGAAAGCCTGTCTGGATAATCAAGTGTGGCCCAGCAGGAGCTCCTGCTTTGGGGCTCTGGGTTATCAGGTTGGCGGAGGGTCAGCTCAGGCTCGGGACCTGGTTGTCTTCAGGCCAGGTATCCCCGGGTCCCAACCTCTGTTAGGAGGAAAACAAGCCGTTTCCCAGGAGGGCATCAAGTAAGGAGGAAATGCGTGAGTATCAAGGTATCAGATGCTGACAACTGAGTCAGCAGCAGCACAGCAGTTGGCCAGCGGGCTGACGATCCTCCCACAAAAGTCCAGCTTCCTGGGGGCGGGGATGATAGCAAGCTCCTCCCACAGAACTCCTGCTTCCTGGGGGGCCAGGGATGATAGCAGGCCAGCAGCAGGCTGCTGCTTCAGAAGAAAATCTTCCATTTCCTGTGTTTTCTGCAGTGCTTTCTCATTCTCTAGTCTTTTTTTTTATTTATTAAAGATTTCTGCCTCCTCCCCGCCACCGCCTCCCATTTCCCTCCCCCTCCCCCGATCAAGTCCCCCTCCCTTGTCAGCCCAAAGAGCAATCAGGGTTCCCTGCCCTGTGGGAAGTCCAAGGACCACCTACCTCCATCCAGGTCTAGTAAGGTGAGCATCCAAACTGCCTAGGCTCCCACAAAGCCAGTACGTGCAGTAGGATCAAAAACCCACTGCCATTGGTCTTGAGTTCTCAGTAGACCTCATTGTCCGCTATGTTCAGCGAGTCCGGTTTTATCCCATGCTTTTTCAGACCCGGGCCAGCTCTCATTCTCTAGTCTTGAGAGTGTGTGTGTGTGTGTGTGTGTGTGTGTGTGTGTGTGTGCGCGCGCGCACGCGCGCGCACGCACATGTGGATACACATGTGTGTGCATGTGTGTACGTTATGTGTGTGCTTGTGTGTTCATGCTTCTAGAAACCAGAGGGATCTAGCTGGGAGGCAGAGGCAGGCGGATCTCTGTGAGTTCGAGGCCAACCTGGTCTACCAGAGCTACTTCCAGGACAGGCTCCAAAGCTACAGAGAAACCCTGTCTCGAAAAACCAAAACCAAAACAAAACAAAGCAAGCAAACAAACAAAAAACCAGAGGGATCTTTGATGCTGCTCTTCCTCAGGTAGTCCCACCTTGGTTGGTTTGGGATGGTTTGGTTTTTGTTTATCGTTTTGGTTTTAATTTGATTTTGTTTGGTTTGAGACTATGTGGTCCTGACTGGCCTGGAACTCAGTATGCAGACCTGCTGGCCTTGAATTCAGCGATCTGTGTGCCTCTGCCTCCTAAGTGCTGGCATTAAAGCCCCCCAGTCCTGGCTTCTTAGTCTCAGGTGGCTGGCCAGCAAGCCCTCATCCACTCCTCTCTACCTTCCCTTTGCTAGGATTACAAGACCTTGCCATATATTTGGCTTTTTTTACATAAATTCTGACACTGGAACTCAGTTCCTGATGCTTGCAGGGCAAGCAATTTGCTGAGGAAGCTGTCTCCAGCCCTAGGCTCTCCTTGTTGCCAGAAGCTAAAGAAGGAGGCAGCTCAGCAGCTGTGAGGTCCAGATGTTCCATCCTGGCATTTCTTATCTCCCAGCTCTCTTTCCAAATACCTCTTTTCTGAGTAATTCATAAACCAGTTTTGCTTTTCAGAGCGGTGGCAGACTTTTCCTTGTTTGTTTTCAACATGCTCATCGCTCATCGTGTTGAGGACCCTCTTGCCCACAGCGTGCCTGGCAGACTTAGAGCGCATGTGAAGATTTCAAGGCCACTTAAGCCACAGTTTTAGAGAATGGGTGACCATCAGTGCAAGGAGCAAGTCCCTTGGTTCACTGTAGTCACGCTAAATGACATAGGTGGCAGTAGCGATGTCTGGGGCTGGGGCTCGACATGGAGTCCTTGCTTAGAATGCGTGCAGCCACGAGTCCCATGCTTAATCCTTAGACACACACAAAAGTGGGACCTCAGGTCAGAACTAAATAAAGGGGAACATGGCTGGTGAGATGCTTGCTCAGCTGGTGAAGCTGTTTGCCTCAGGAGTACATTTGGATGCTGTGCATGGAAGTCTAGTCAACACAGAACTGTGTGCTGCTGTCTCAGAGACAGTCAGAACAATTATAGTGAGTCTTGCCACTGTTTGCAAACAAACCTAAGGGCTTCATTTTGGTCTGGTCAACTTTCCCTGACCTTTTTCTGTCCCATAAATTGGTTAAAATACAGCTAAGATGATCAGCATGTGTGAAGTTTAGATAAAGGCTTGTGTCTTTATTTTTTACTTTTATTTTTAGTATTTTTACATGTCTTGCCTGCATGTATGTCTGCACAGTGTGCATGCAGTGCCCATGAATCTGCTGGAGTTTTAGACAGTTGTGACCTTCCATGTAGGTACTGAAAATAGAACCTAGGTCCTCTGGAAGAGCAGCCAATGCTCTTAACCACTGAGCCATCTCTCCAGCCCCTTTTGTTTGTTTGTGAGTATAGGAGTTGCATGTTGTCCTCTCTAGACTGCATCTGTAATGACCCTTGGGACAGAAATCAGCGTTCCAACAGACCCCTCTCCTCGCTGCTATCAGAACTGTCTGGTAAGGGTTTGCTGGCACAATCTATATTTGAAATTTGGCTGGAATTAAAAAAAAAACAATTGTTAAAAGTATTACATTTAAGTTTAGAACTGTATCTGAAATTGAATTTTGCTTTGGATTGCAGAGAAAATGGAAAACAGGTTTCCTTTGTACATGCCCTGCCAAGTAGAGTCACAGACCATAAGCAGAGAGACTTGGGGGTCACCTGGTGACACCTGTCCTGTCCTGGGTGCGAGCAGCTCCCTGACCTTGCCAGGCAGTCCAGCTCATCCCTTGAGCTTATCAAAGCCTCTTTGTATCCAAAGACGCTCTTCCAGCGGCGGTTCTCAGAGCTAGCAGCAGTAGTGGCTCCCGAAGACCCATGAGAAGGAGCAAAGGATCCGGCCTAAGCCCAGGCCTGGGAAATAGTGAGGTAACCGCAGCTCAGAAAAGTAAATCCAGGAGGCTGTCGCTCAGAAGTGGGACCTCAGCTTCTCAGGTTTATATGGAGTGAGTGGGTAGATGCCAACACAGAAAGGGGCCCGTAAGAAGGGGAGAAACGAGCCGTATGAGCCGGAGCTAGAGCACATGATAAAGGAAAAGAGAAACCACTGGAAGTACAGAAGTCTGGGTGCAGGAAGATGGGTCAGCAAAAGAGAGTGATGGTGCAGAGAAAGGATAAGCATGGCATGGTGGCATGTGCCTTGTATCCCAGTCTAGAGGTGGGGACAAGTGAATCTCTCTCAGTTGGAAGCCAGCCTGGTCTACATAGCAAGTTCCAGGCCAGCCAGGGCTACCTCATAGGTCTCTGCCTAAACAAACAAACAAATAAAAAGAGTAAACTGAGATAGTTGTTGAAGAAATGGCTCAGCAGTTAACTGTTCTTGTGAGGACCCAGTCAGCTCCAGTAGCCACATCAGATAGCTCACAGCCATCTGTCCTGTGTAATTCAGCTTCAGCAAATCAGTGCCCTCTTCTGGGCTCTGCAGGCATCCGCAGATACGTGGCATACACATTAACTAACTATAAATTAGAACAGGAAAGGAATTTTAAATAAAATTTAGGCTAGCAGTATGGCTCAGCAGGCAGAGGTGGCTGCTGCCAAGGCTGCCGGCCTGTGTTCAGAGCTAATGTGGTGGAAGGAACTCTAGTGAATGGTTCTCTAACTTCCGCTGTGGCGTATTTGCAGAAATGCTCTCTCTCTCTCTCTCTCTCGCTCTCTCTCTCTCTCTCTCTCTCTCTCTCTCTCTCACACACACACACACACACACTAAATAAAGGTAAAAAGTTATTATGTAAGAGATTTTAAGGATGAGATAGTAAGGATGATGCGTCTTGGTCACGGAGCTTGGCCCTGAGATGGCGCACTGTCGTTTGCAGTCTGGAGGACAGGTAGCATTGTTGTCATTTAGGAAGTACACCGAGGCACACAGATCCCGGGCAGATTTGGAACTGGAATCCAAACTCCTTTCTTCCACGTACAGAAACTTTCCTGTTCCCAGCTCTTTATGGCAAACTACAACTTCAGGACCCTAGGCTGGTTGTCTGTGGGTCATGGGTAAAACTTGGTGGCAGTCATTAATGAGAGCAGTGTCCTAGAAAATAGTAAGTCTGGCGTGGGATCTGAGTGCCGGTTTAATTAGCCCTCCATGAGAAGCGTGTGTAAGTGAGAAAACCTCTGCCCTGGAATGTACACGCATGTGCAGGTTGAGAGGGGAGGTGCCTGAGCCCCACTCCTGTAAACTGAGCCTCAGTGGGCCTCATAATGGCAGACACCCGGTGTCTAGCCCCTCATCAGCCCTCTCTTGCCTAGCATGGCTTCCGTGGCCTCCTTCATTATCCCCTCTGACAGCCTGTCTCCTGGTGGCCTCCCCGTGCAGCAGTGATCTGTGTGGCTTGCAGGGGGCAGGGCTGCAGACGCCTCTCTCCGTCCTGAACTGGTTGTGAGGTCACCTGAGATCACAACCTCATTATATGTCTGGCTCACACTGAGCTGCAGAACAAGGAAAAATTAAAATAGGTTTGTTTGTTAGGCTCACTTATGCCCATTTTTCCTAAGTCAAAGGGGTGAAAATAGCGTTTATTGAGTTCTTACTATGTCGTAAGCACAGCGTTCACTGCAGAAAGTGAGTCATAAACCCCTTGACCATAATGAGATGGGGCAGGGTTTGGGGGAGCCGAGTTCTGACTCCTTAGCCGCGGGTTCAGCCCCTCGCTCGTGTCTCGCAGCCTGTGGAAGTAACTGAAACTCTTCATGCCTCTGTTGCCTCATCTGTGAAGTGGGCCAAAAGTGCAGTCGGCTGGCAGTGCTGCCTGTGTTGCAGAGGTTGCAGCTACCTTCTTGGGTTAGACATAAGCCCGCAATAGACTACTGGCTGTTTGTGGTTTGATCAGACAGAAATGAATCAGGACTCAGGCAGTTGCCACCTTATAGGTGGGCTGGTGGGCTTGTGTGGAGATGGGCTGGTGGCACTGCTGTCACCGGGGCATCAGGAGGGGCTTGGCCCAGGCCAAGGGAGACCTCTCCAAAGAGCTTTTCTCTGAGTCCACTTTTCCTCACAAAAACAACATTCTGTTTCCTCCGTTGTCTTTTCAGAAGGTTCTCCCTCACCATAGTCACCTTCTCTTAGAGGAGGGAGGTAGGGCATGCTGAGCATCTTGTGAGAAGCCTCTCCTGCTCCCGGGGCCTGCGCCACACCAGGCTTCCCGGGCCTTGACCTCACTCAGCGCTACATGAGGCCTGGGTAGCTGATCTCTTAAGGACAGTCACCTTCTCCCTGAAGGACAATTTGTTTTGAACGTCATTCTTCTTTTAATATAGTCAATGTCAGAAGTCTGAGCGTGCGTACAGAGTGCACTGGGGAAGACTGTGTGACTTCCTGAAGCAAGGAATAGCTGGCATCTAGAAGAAAGATACTGGAAGCCTGAAAGGCAGGCTTCTTAATTTGACTTACTCAGTGGTATTAGCATACTGATGAATGGGGCAGACTTGGGGAACGTTTAAATGTTCCCCCGCAGTCTGGCCAGGATACCACTAGATCAGAACTATGTCACTTCCTAATTTGGAGGCCGTATTTATTCTGCTTCCCTTGTATTCATTTTAATTGCTCTAGATTTCGAAAACTGACATAATGCACACTTTGAAGATGACTCTGTGGGTCCTGTCTGAGTTTCAGCTAGAGAGGAAGCATCTCTCTTTAAGGTGTGGAATAGATCTTAATATTTAATAAAACTTAAAGCTCATTTTTCTTTCTAACTCTCTGAAATGAATTCGTAGTCTTGTTTCCCAGTGTGTCATGCTCACTGTTCTTTCACAGGAACTTAGAAATTGGGAATTATTTCCACGCCCCTACAAACAGTATGGTAGCTGTCTGTCCTTTCCGGACTTCCGGGCCACCTCTGTTCCTCACGTGGCATTTCCCTGGTGAGCAAGATGGCTTCCTTTTAGCTCTTCAGCTCAATTTCAGCACTAAGTGGAATTTTGTCTTTGGGACTAATTAATGTTAGCTCAGTGCATCCGTGATCCAGATGTCGTTTCTGCTGACACGCAGTGTATTCTTGTGTAGGTGTGGGGCAGTTGGAGTGAGTGTTCTGACGTCTGTGTAGATGGTTTTAGGACCAAATGCTGGATGAGTGAAATAGACTTACTGGCTCTTATTAGCAGAGCAGTTGGTGACCTGAACTTGTGGCTTAAATAAAAATTATCCTTTTATCGGATTCATAGCCATGTTGGGTCCAGATTTTAACAGGAAACTAAGGAATGCAGGAAGATTCTGAGCCAAAGGGACCCCATATGCACCCACCTCTGAGCACACCCCACGTGTCGGTCAGTGTGAGCCACTGAACGCAGCTGAGCCTTTGTCAACTAGACAAAGGTCTGGCCTTGTGGTCAGAATGGGACATGGCATCTTGATATGAAGGCTAGACTTCTGCTGTTGAGGCCATTGAGTCAGGAATGCCATAAAGAATCACTTTGGATCTCACTGGTGTGCTTCTGGCCACTTCAGCACTTCTCTGGTTGAATCAGACTGAAACCCATTGAGAAGCCACAAGTAAGCCGGTTCCCTATCTTAATTAACTGTTAGTTCAGCAAAGGCGGCACCACCCTCGTTTACTGATGAGGAAGCTGTGTTTACAGGTGTCAGATGACTGCTGAAGAACAGGAGGAGGAGGAGGCTCCCAAAGAAGCTGTCGCCACAGCGTTCCTGCTGGTGCTGGGGACGGATGAGCAATATTTTCAAGGGGGAGACCACATGCCCCACTAAGGAAAGTGGTATACCTGCCACCGTGGTATTCTTGCTGGCACTGGTGGCTGATGGTGTGTTATATGAAAGGAAGATTAAGTGCCAGCAAACGTAACCAGTCAGAAAACCATAGGCCTAGAGCTGTGTTGAGCCCTTCCTAATGCTGCCACCCAATACAGTTCCTCATGCTGGGGCAACCTCCAATCAGAAAATTATTTTCATTACCACTTCATAACTGTAATTTTGGTAGTTATGAATTGTAATGTAGATAGCCAATATGCAGGGTACCTGATCTGTGACCGCCGTCTGAGTACCCTCAAAGGGGTCATGACCCACTGCTTTAGAGGCTTTGAGGAAGTGAGTGAATTTAGTCAAACTAGCTAAAACTTGAATTTTTAAAACCATTTTTATTCCTATAAATAATTCTCATGTCTTAGGTTTGGTTTCATTTCATGTTGAAATGCGCACAGCAGAACAGCCCTAAGCAGCTGGCTGCCTTTTGTGTACTGAGTACTGCCGGGCTGCGCAGGTCGCAAGAAAGGGTAGAGGGCTTCCTGGACTACATGGTGAGCGTGGCTCTGAAGGGCTGTGGGCCAGCATCGCAGGAAACACCTCAGCCTGGGGTGTGGATGGACCCTGTCCTGAATGAAAGGGAAGACGCATGGCTTGGACACTGCAAAGACTGTCAGATCAGCCTTAGAGGCGACACTGCAGAGCTGGACTTACTGTATGGCTTCCCTTTCCCTGAGAAGAGAGAGGTCGCCATAACTTGAGCAGCGCAACCTGCATTTCAGGATGTCCCCTCTCTGGCTGCAGAAGCCTTTGTTGCACGTTCTTTCTGGTGTGGAGAAGGGGGCAGCCACTAACACTGTGAAGCATTTGTGAAGGCTCCTGTGAGAAGGAAAGAAAGTTCTAGACTTTTATTGTTATTTTAGGTGACTTCTTGTATAATAGAAATAGGAAAAGGTAGGCCCATCATTTTGGCTGGTAGTCTTTCTGTCATCTACTGGGGATATGAACTTGCTGTACCCCAAACCTTGTCAGTCGCAGCTGGGATGAAGAAAACCGGTGGGTTCATGCTGTCTTGGCAGTTTATGTCTGGGTTCACACTGTCTTGGTAGTTTACATCTGGGTTCACACTGTATTAGCAGTCTTCTTCCTTTCCATATAACTTTAGAATTAGCTTGTGTTTATTGCCTAAGAATCCTGCCAGGACTTTTTAGTTTATTCTTATGTATTTATTGATTTTTGGAGATAAGGCCTTACACTGCAGCCCAGGCTGACCTTACATGCTCCACCCTCCTGCTTCAGCTTCCCAAGTACCAGGATTGATTTTAATGACATTTTGTCTGTGGGTCAATTCTAAGACAACTGAGACTTTTTCTGTGAAGCACCCATTCTGTGACTCCTATGTCTCTTTGTCTGGATAGGTTCTCTACAGTGTTCTCATTGGCATCTTGTGGATTCTGTTTTCTTTTTTCCTCTACCTCTCTATACCTCTTCCTTTCAGAACAGGGTAGTATTCTAAACAAGTGCTGAAAAATAGGAGGAAGAGCACGCCAGGCAGGCAACCTCACTGTGGTCCGGCCTTGCTGACCTCTCTTCTAGTTTTAGGGGGACAGTATTTCCTCTCTCACAGCTATTATGGTAGTTGTGGCCCTTTTTCTTCGATGCCCCTCTTCAGATCAAAGAGGGTCTCCTGTTTGTAGAACATTTTGATTGCAACTAGAGATTGGATTGTGTTAGATACTTCATCTGTTGATATGATCATCTGGTTTTTCTCCTTTAGGCTGTAAGCAAGCTAGAATTGCTAAGGAAATTTCCCACCTCATTGAGAGCCATGCAAGGCCAGGGAAGTGGCCTTTCTCTGCAGCTCTTTGTGCATAGAGGCCCACTTCTCAGCTTAGTCCAACCCCTTGATGATAAAGGGGAAAACAAATACTGTTGGCTTGTGAGACGCCCAACCCTACACTTGCCGACGTGTGCCAGCTGGTACCTAAGGTTTCAGAGTCCTGAGGTAGCTGTGTCCTTGGCCCCAAGGTGAGGAAGAGGGGTGGAGTGTGGTGTTCTGCCTTGTATGTGAGAAACCTTTCTTTTCTAAGTTACAGATACTCCAGGTTGACTTGTACGCTCTTTTGAGTTTGAAGAACTTGCCTCATAGCTTCTGCTTTAGTGTTGGGATGTTTAAGTGGTACTTTGTATTAACGTGTAAGTAATAAAAGCTGTAGTGAGGGCTGCGGGAGGCGGTGCACGCCTTTCATCCCAACACTGGGTAGGCAAAGGAGGTGGTACTCTGTGAGTTCAAGACCAGCCTGGTTTATACAGCTGGTTCCAGGACAGCCAAGGCTACACAAAGAAACCCCGTACAAAAGCTATAAGTGAGTATACCATAAAAGTAATTAAATCATAGAAATATGTAAAAATGATCTGCTTTCTAAATATTCTTTCTTAGACTATATTATTACTTGTAATGTGTTTTGAAAAACTGTTATGAATTCAAATCAAGTCTTAAATATTGAATCTTTTTGAGCTGTTAATACTACCCTTCTCAGTCAACTCAGTGAGTTGAGATTCCTGGGAACCTAGCAAGGAATTTGGAGAGAGGGTCTGATTGGAGGGGCTGCAAGGATTCAGGAAGAAACTCAAAGCCACAGACCTAAGTGTGCTTAACATGGGTGACACTATGAAGATATGAGGTTGAGAATTCTGTTAATAAAGTGAAGCTTTAGCAAACGCTTGTATTACCTGGAAGAGAGGAGGCGAGAGTAGAGAAGGCCTCTGCTCAGAGCAGTAAAGGAGACATACCCTGGAGTAGGCTGGTAGGGCCGTCCGCGGTAGCACACAGTGTAAAGAGGTCTGAAGTGGGGAGCACAGTGCCAGCGATGTGTTGTTTGGTGGCTGTGGAGAGCTGGCTCATCAGAAAGTGGTGAAGCAGAGAGACCAGATATGGGGATAGTATCTGCACTGTGGGAGGTCTCGGGCACACATTTACCTCTGCTGGTTTTTAAGTTCTGGCAGGACTGACACATCCTTACTGCACACAGCAAACGTCCAGCTAAGAGCTCTGTACACCTGAGTGGTACCCCGCTACTCCAGAGGTGGCCTCTTGACTCTGGCTAAGGGGAGAGGCCAGCTGTCCTGTTAAAGGGCTATCGGGAATGTGTTCCCCTTTTAATGAATTCTTTATGCGTAGTCTAACTGTCAGTGGCTAGACCACAGTATAAGACCTTGTCTGTAGGAATCCTTCACAGTCTGCTTTTCTCCAGGTAAAATCCTGAAGGATTTGCTAATGCGCTGTTTTGCTATGTTTAGAAGCAGAGCACACAACCTCTCCTCGCTGCCCAGGGTTTACTCTAGCTGGTCTCCCACAGCCTTGCTTTAGGGACAGCAAATGTTCGTTTTGAATGAAGGAAATTCCACTTCCTAAGCTTTCATTGTCTTTTTATTTCCCCACCTCTAGGATCAGAATTCAGGCCGTCAATGAGATTGGAGTCGGACCATTTAGTCAGTTCATTAAAGCAAAAACTCGGCCATTGCCACCCTTGCCTCCTAGACTGGAGTGTGCTGCATCTGGTCCTCAGAGCCTGAAGCTCAAGTGGGGAGACAGTAACTCCAGGACGCATGCCGCTGGTGACCTGGTGTACACGCTGCAGTTGGAGGACCGGAGCAAGAGGTGAGCGGGGCGCATGCATTCCTGGCACGTCCAACTTTGCTGTTCGTCTCATACTCGTCTTCCTCTGAAACCCCTCCTCCTTGTTTACAGAAGGCTCTTGCATATTACTCAGCAGTATACCCTGTTCTTCCTCTGGAGTTCTTACGCGTTTGAAACATCCCCATCTCCCGACATGACAACAGATGCACGTTTTTCCCTTTATAAGGGCCGATGATGGAGAGAAATTATCAAAAGAGAAAATTGTCAGATTCAAGTCCCCACTGTCTAATAACATTATATTAGTCATAAGTGCCGAGGAAAATGGGACCTGGGAGAAATGGTACCTCTTTAAATATTCAGTAACCATCGGGACAAACATGTTTACCAATCTGGAATTGCTGTGGGTGATGTACAGATGGGGAATGTACTCTGCAACTATGGGTGCTGTGATATCAAATTAACCAGAGCAAATAAGAGATTTGTTTCTTCTAAGACTTCCTGCCCACAGGACACTTGGAGATGTTGAAATCAAATTCAGGTTTTCACATCATACTTACTTAACATAGCTTTATCTCCTCAGAAAATGGCCAATCAGAAGACCGAAGTTAGTGGTCACAGAATATTCTACTAGCAAAGGTTCTGATCAGAATCAGGCAGAAGGGAGGACTATCATAAAACCAAGGCAGTGATGAACTATTAGCTGTGTTGAACTTGTCGACAGTATGGCACGATGTCAGTATACAGATGTGTTGGTCCACATCACAGCTGCCATGGGGCGTACGTATGCCACAGGTTGGACGCTCCTGAGTTAGAGTGGATGTTCCTGGAAGCGTGGAAGAGGTTGTCCCTGTTGTATCCCTGTCTGTAGGACCACATTCTGTTCCAGTGCATGGGGTTTCCTCTCCCATACATTCTTGGCCCACTGCTCTGCAGTCAGGAGGTTAGACTGAGTTTACTGCCGTGGAGCTCTGTTGACCTTGAGTGGAAACCAAGATCTGGAGAAGTAGCCATACCCTGGGTTCTGTGGAAATAATGTCAGGGCCAGAGACAACGGGATAGGCAGTGAGTGGGTGCTTAGCTGAGGAAAAGCAATCAAGCAAAGGCCAAAGAAACCCTGAGAAATCCAGGGCAAATACTGTCCTGTGTGTCTACTGTGCAAGGTTCCAGGGGGAGTCTGGGAAAAGCACCCCTATGCCTCTGCCAACTAGAGACCACGTCTGCTAAGAAGAAAGAAATGTGTAAAGATGTGGTAAAGTTCCAGAGACCACAGTGCCTCTTTAGGCCTTCCTGTTCTGTTCTGAATGTCCTCACACAGCCTTCCTATCCACTGGAGACACGCGAACAGAAGATAGGGTGTAGGAACTGGTGTGGAGACTGAAAGCGAGGTCTTGGCCTTCAGCACAGTTAGCTCTACCAGAGGGTGGTAGCATCAAAACAAATAAACAAAAACCAGGAGAGAGTTACAGCTGTCTTGTTGACATCTGAATGGAAACAAATACAATATTCATAGAAAGAGGGGAAGAGGAAGGGAGAATGCACAAGTACATATCATTAACTCATAGAAAACCCTAGAATTTAGTGCCATGGGGAAAAATGTTCTGAGAGTTTGGACCATGTGCACACAGACCACACATTTGAACTTGGCTTGCCTTTCTAGGAAGATCAGGTGGAAAGAAAATAAAGCAGCCATTGTCCTGCTGGAGGCATTACCAGCACCAAAGCACAGGGACAGCGAGCTTGATTTGAAAAGTTCACTGGAGATCAAAATTATCTTTTATATGCAAAAGCATTCATCCTGTTGAATATGTTTCTTTGGATCTGTTTTTAATGGGTCATTATTCTACCTTGAAAGAAGTTCTCAGCCACAGAGGACTAGCAAAATCATGCATTCTGAACTAACAGAAGTCATGATATGTGTAAGGGATATTTCCAAATCTTAACGTTTTTTCTTCCAGGCCTTTGCATCTGTTGACAATAGAAAGAACCTTTTGGGGGATATTGTGTAGTTCTCCAAAAACATAGCACAGAAGGGCTGGACCCTGCGCTGTACTGCTCCATAAACCTGGAGAACCTGGGAAGCAGGGAGACTCCCTTTTCTTCTGTAGTTCTGCCCTGGTGGGACAGCCACCCAAGGAGTACTTTGTGGAGACTGTGCAGATGGTGGTCAACAGTGGCTCCTCAGCACAGAGCAAACACTGTAGAAGCATCTGTACAGAGGAGTGTGGCTCGCATGAGACACCTCCATACGACAGACAAGACTGCAGAATCTGGGACTCATGCATGCTTGCTCCTTTGACAGAAGAGGTGGGGGAAGGAAGGAGGCAGAGAGATGCTAAGGCTTGCCTTGTTCATCAAATAAATCACTTGCCTAAACAGAACTGGCAATTTAAGAAATTTGACCATTAGGAACGATATTTTTCTTAATTTTTTGAGCTGGAGTCCACATTTATCCTTTCTAAATTAAATTTGTCAGTGCTCTCAGAAAGTTATTAAAGTGATGTGAGTCCTGGGCATAATACATTCTTATTCTATTTGTGGAATCGTTTTCCTGGGATTTAACAGGATGAGGACAGCCTGACTTCAGTTTGAAGATGACCTTCCTTAGTGTCTGAAAGTGAACGCTCGTGAATGGTCCAAGCCTTTAATGCCAGCTCTTGACTCAGCATCAAGGACAAAACGCTGGACTTGAATATGTCACAGTTCAGTTAGCTTAATGTCTGTCCGTCCTTCCTTCCTTCCTTCCTTCCTTCCTTCCTTCCTCCCTCTCTCCCTCTCTTCCTCCCTCCCTCTCTCTCTCTTCGAGATGGTTCCATGTATCCCAGGCTGACTTTCAATTCACTGTGTAGCCAGGATGAGCCTACACTTTTGATGTTCCTGCCTCAATCTTTCATGAGCTGAGATTATAGGCATGCACACCACACTTGATTTTATGCAATACTGGGGTGGTGGAGGCATGAGGATCCGAAGAGCTCACTATCCAGCAAATCTAGCCTTCTCAGGTCCAAGTGGCAGGCCCTGTGGCAAAGAAAGGTTGACAGCTACCCTAAGGACAACACCACTGTTGACTTCTGGCTTCCACATGTGCCCACCCACACACCTGTAGTGATACACACACACATGTGCACGAGATGACCCAGGGATTCAAATACATATTTTAAGCTTTCTGAAGGAAAATTCTGTGTATTGAGAACATGCAAAGAACATGCCAAGCACTAGGAGCTTTGTTTACATTTAGTTCTCTGACTAAGAAGTGAAATATGCTAGTATATCCCCCTCCCTCTCCCTCCCTCCCTCTCTCCCTTCTTCCCCCTCCCTCCCTCCCTCCCTCCCTCCCTCCTTCTTTCCCTCTCCATTTGAGCTCCTTTCCTACAAACAGAAGGAAATGAACAAGCCAGCATGGCCCAAAGCTTTGCCTCAGGGTAACTACATCAAGAATTCTTACAGCCCAGCTGACTGAGTTCATTCCATTTTCATTAGGACGTGTATTTCCTAAGACTTCAGGGCCATGTTCATGGAGAAGCATTGCAATCATGCTTCTCTCCAGAGGGCTAAGTTTATGCCTAGTGTTTGATTATGGTTATTCAACTAGCAGAATGTTTTCTTGAGTTGCCACCGTGTGCTCGGCCTCATGAGGTATGTGGCAGATTTGGAAGAGCTGATCTTGCTGAGAAAATGAATTAGCATTAAACAGTGAACAGACAGTACAAGAGATTTTAATTTCAACAGAAAAGCAAAAATTAGATTAGTTTGGCCTTGCGGTGATTAGGTCTATTATTCTTAACAGATCCAGCATAGAAAATCTGAATGGTTCTGGTTTCCATGTTACATGAGAAAAATACACACGCTGAGCAAATATTCTCATAAAGCCAAGTTTCCCTGATGCACTCGCTAGAGTAGCAACATCAGCTCGTAGGCTGAGGTCATAGCGCTGTCCTGACACTTCGGAAGATGCATTTGTCTGTGTTTATGAAATGAAATGGTGCCTGGTCTAATGGAATTGGAGCTGGTGTTGAGCCCAAATTCATCGGGCCATGCTCTTGGTAATTGTGCCCAGGACTGCAACAGGAGGGCTGTAAATTCCAGGAATGTGTTTACGGTTAATCTGCTGCTCGGGTTTTGTTCAGACAGCCAGTGTTTTTCAACGTGAGGCTCCAGGGAGATTAGACAGGGGAGAGGCATCTAGTGGAATGAATAGTCACGACTTGCTCTCCCCATCAGGATCTGTTACTGTGACACTTCCCCGGCAGCCAGGGACTAGGAACTGTGGGATGCTTCCAGTGTCGGTAGCTACTGACTGTTACCAAAAACAAAACAAAACAAAACAAAAACAAACAAGCAAAAAAAAAAAAAAACCCTGCATCTTCAAGGTTTCTTTGAACTCCAGAAGAATACACTGTAAGGAACTAATGAAAGGGACTAGAGAGCATGACCGACCCGTCTCAGTAGTCTCTGCTACAGACCTGACTCTGGCTCCATTCTCACACTGCAGTGCTGTTATAAATGACTGCTGGGAGATTCAGAGCCAGCCGTGCGCTCCCCATTCCTTCCCGCCCCCTGCACTTCCGGTCCATATGATCATCCTCCGCGGGAAATGGCTTGTGTCTCGACTCCCACCATCAGACCTCTGTCCTAACCCTAGGCCTGTCCCTGACTTTTCAGATGAGCAGAGATGTACGCCTCGACTGGTTTTTGCCTGCGATTTCCAGGCTACGAAGTACACATAGTGATGCCTGGGACTCTAGTCCTTAATTCATAGAGGAAAAATATTTTAGAGACATTTTAGTTCTTAGGATAAAATCATAAAGATTCATCCTAAAAAATAAAAATGTTTTGCTAACTTGCTCAACTTCAAGCCAAATGCCTTGGACCAATCAGGGCAGAAGGGTGGTAAAGGAACTATTTGATATCTGATTGGATCCAAAGTCAAATCCAGATAATGCATTTTACCTCTGACCTGCTTTATAAATAAATAGAAGGAAAATCAATTGCATTTTCCTGCACTGAAGCAAGACCACTGCAGCAGAAGTGGACAGACATCTGGAAAGCTCTGGGCCCCGTGTCCTCAGCGGCAAGACTCATTCCATGTATTGGGAACCCACATAGAAAACTGGGGGTGTCGAGTATCTCAGAAGAACCTTAAAGGTGGGGGAGGGTGCCTTCTATGAATGCAAATGAATGGGGAAAGGGACTTGCTATGAGTGCCAATGAATTTCTATTTTTAATATATCAGTGTCTATATAGATATAAATGCAGGCAAAACACCAATGCACGTAAAACAAAAAAAATGTTGGGTGTGGAGTAATAAAGAAAGAGCAGCCTGCTTTCCGGGCATTCCTGACTCCTCCCACTGGGAGCTATAGGCTGCCAAGACCCAGCTTGCCCTCCCAGGGGGACTGATGGTCCCAGGTTGGCCTCTTGAGGCTCCCTGATTCTGCCTTCACTACAGGCACGATGCTTCAACATTACACCACCAGCAGTTAGCACCCCAGGTTAATGGCTTCCAACCATCCTCACCCTGCAATCACTTTCTCTACCCTAACTAATTCAGCCTTTCTCAAAAATGTGGGTAATGCTGTCTCCGAACCTAAGGACGTGCATTAATAACACATTTGTCAATCTGCCATTACTATTAGCCCTTCCTGCGATGCTTTTTAATAAGTCGGAGTACCAGTTAAGTGCATGAGCAATACAAGAATGGACCAAATAGTCTAGAGTCAGCAAGTTTCGATGGTTTTGAGAATTATATGTGTTCTACTTACTCAGTTTGGAACGTAGTATTAAGTCAGATTACTGGACTTGCTTCAGTAAGTTTCGTAGAGACTGCGAGTGCTTCTATCTAGGTACGTGATTAGACCTTGACACAAATGTGTGTCAAACGTCTTTTCTAAAGGAAATACCATCCTTGGTGTGTGGCAGGGCTGGAAACAGTTCTACAGACAAACACTGAGCTTGCAGGTCACCATAATGGAGATTTAACAGTGTCGCTTCTGAGACCATGACTTCCATTTGTGATACAATTAAGGGCAATTACTCCCGCTGGCGATTCTGGCCCAGGTGAAGCTGAGTTAATAAGTAGCCATTTGCCTCTGCATTAGCAGGGGTGTCTTCATTAAGGCAGTAATGTGTTGAGTGTGCTAAGTAGGTTGCCATGGCTATCTGTGGGTTTCAACCTGGGCTCTGGCTTTCCTTGAAATGGAGGATGTTCAGCCTTCAATAAAAAACACTTCCTCCTGATCAAAACATGCAGAGCAGTAAGTGAACCTCCCAGGGCTCCGGAACTCCATTTCAAAGGCTGGTGCGTGCCTGGATGGGCTACACTGAGTATTGGCTAACAGGGTTTGGTCTGTCCGTCTCTCACTGCCCGTGGATCCACCCCACCCTCCCACCTAGGACTATTTCACACAGAACCTCCAGAACTTCCTGCCCCCACACAGGGCCAGCACCTCAGTGTGATTCTCATTCAACCCCAGAGCCCAGCACACATCAGGCTGCTAAGAATGACTGCTAAATAATTGTAAGAATTCTCCTCCCTGAGCCCAACAAGCTCGGGTCAGACATTTGGAATGATGGTTCTGTCACTTGGTGCCTTACAGTCGTTTCTGAAGACAGTGGGATTCCTTGACTGCTGAGGGAGCTCTGGGTACCAGTAGCCAAGCATGGCCTGTGTGAGCAAAGCCCCTGGAATCTGGAGTTTCTCAGTGTTGGTTCTCAGGGTGTTCCTGGGCCAGTGATGTTTAGGTACTGGAGATCTTTTGGAAAAATTGCATTGTTTTTTCAGAATCATACAGTTATTAGGTGATAAAAGTCAATGTATAGATCTAGGTAGTCCAGTTTCACTGGGGGAGGAGTTAAATTTTCAAGATATGCTGAGAAAATACCTAAAGTACGAGGCATTGTTTCTAATTCACACTTTATGTAATTACGTTGCATAGTAATAATAAGAGCAGGAAGATGGCTCGGTCGGAAGGTGTACCTGCTGAGCACACCTGCATAGAGGTGAGCTTGAGAGCCGTAGGTACAGAATTAAGGAGTGTGCTTCGGTCACACACGCAAATAGTAAATTAAGATTTTTAAAAATATTTTAATTTAGCAGAAATATAAAATAATTTCAGACCAAATGGTAGAAGAAACCAGAATCTGCCAGCAAAAACTGCCCAGATGGCCCGTGCCATTTTATATGTTACTTCATTTACCCTGGTGATAATTTCTGTCTTTTGTGTATTTTCTCCAAGATACATAATCATAAATGTCTTTTTGCCAGCTTGGGAAAGGGCTTCATGAGGTCTTGTATAAATAAAGATCAACATTTAAAGGATTTAAACTTCTGTTATTTGAAAAATCTGAGTAAATAGACCTCTTATTTATCAAGTGACCATTGAACAGTAACTTCATTGCCAAGTAAATAATACGTGGGTTACCACTAACCACAATGAAACACTTGAAAAGTCTGCTTTTGTTAGTAAATAAAAACATGCATGACTAATGTTTCTGGAACTTGGTTCTGCTCTTCGCGTGTGCTTTACCATGTGTTTTCTTTTATACAAGCATTCCTTGAACATTGAACTGAACCATTACATAGCAACCGGTCCCTTCAGGTGGTGCGAGGCATTTATCAAGCTAGCCCTGATCTTTCCATGAGTCTGCCTCAGAATTTATCACCACAAGGAACTCAGGTGACTAATGGATTCTGCTCCTCTTTCTGTCCAGGTTTGTTTCCATCTACAGAGGACCCAGCCACACCTACAAGGTCCAGAGACTGACGGAGTCCACCTGCTACTCCTTCAGAATCCAGGCAGCAAGCGAGGCAGGGGAGGGACCTTTCTCAGAAACTTACACCTTCAGCACAACCAAAAGTGTCCCTCCCACCCTCAAAGGTGTGTGGAAGTAGACCTGCACTGTCCTGGGAGGGGAAGGATGTACTGACGTCACACCTGCAAAGTTCAGGTCTGACCTTAAATGCATTCTGAATATCTCTAATAACAAAATGAAATCAGAATTTCTCAAAAAAAAAAAAAGCTGTGTGGTAGGTTATCTGGAGTAAATGCCTACATGGACAGTCTACTGTATTCTATATGCATGTTTATTGCAAATAATATAGTAGTATAATATATAAAGATATTCTAATTTCCAAACATAACAGACAGGGAGTTGATGTGAATGACAGCTTTTGTGTTAGTGAGTGAGAGGTGGCTTAAGACCGATTGCCTTCTTTCCCGAAGACATTCAGAGGTTAGTACTAGCATGTGTAAGTGGATTCACGAGATAAAGGAGGGTGTTGAGTGTTTATTTGGGAACACTCACGAACAACAAGGTAGAGAATCACCGTGGTGGCCTGCTCTGTGGGCGGTGGGAACTGTGATCAGGTCCCCAACCACCACCCAAGAAAGCGAGTGAGCCCCTCCTCTCTCTTAAAAGTGATCATGTCCACAGACTGAAGGCCACACCCTTAAGTCCAGTACCCCCCAAAGCTGTTGGCTGAATGAGTTTCCACAATACTTACCCCTTCTGTCTAAATAAGCAGGGACAGAGAATACTTCCCTTTATAGATTGGCATTCATCTCTCTGTGATTTTAGTGCCTGGAAATTAGAGCCTGATTCGGGCAACACCAGCACTTCCTGTGGGCACATACCCACTCCATAGAGGGCACTGTTGAAAACCTATGGCAGTGACCATCAGTGTTTCTCCAGAGGTTTTCCCTTGGAGGAATCAGGTCCTGCAGAAGCGCCAAGACAGCAAATATCTAAATCTCCCATCTTTCTCAAGGAGGGTAGATAGAGACACTCCTGCTGTGCCGAGGCTCCAAGTCTGCCATGTCCCTAGTCACAGAATTGTGGATGAGTCAGTGCCAGACTTGCATGGGAGGACTCGTGGTGACAAGAGCCTTGTCCCTATCACCAGGCGTCACGTTCTCACACAAGTCCCTGGAACTTCTCCTCCGACAAAACAGCATTGTCCAGTGATCCTGCTGGTGGTGTGTGCTGCAGGCAGGGTACTGACTTTGGAGGCAGTCCCTCTGTATGTGTCCCTAGGACGGCTTCCACATGAAGGAGTTGAGGCCCCTACATCCGGGACATAGTCGGTTACAGGAAGGAGGGGCTATCAGAACAGGCTCTTAGGCTCTGCCAGGTTTGTTGTAACTACTTCCAGGATTGCTTCATGGCATGTGCCTTCAACCTGCTCCCCACCCCACAGGCACCTTGGCCACTTCTCTGTGTCATGTGCCCTTTATATATACTTTATTTCCACATCCCTAAAGTACCTGGCACATGAAAAGTGCTATAAACCTTGTGAAGGTGATCAACAGCCATGGGAGGGAGGGGGGAAGGTAGGGGGTAGATGGATGGATAGATAGATAGATAGATAGATAGATAGATAGATAGATAGATAGATAGATGATAGGTAGGTAGATGGATAATAGGTAGATGGATGGATAGATACATGGATGATAGGTAGGTAGATGGATGGATAGATAGATGGATGATAGGTAGATCAATAGATAGATGGATAAATAAGTGCACTGAGACCCAGGCCAGCAACTCGTTAATGAGCTAGTGAGAAGATGTGCCGTGAACGGGCCTCCTGGTCCTGGAGTAACCTCCCTTTCGTGAGGGTTACCTAGTAGGGTTCGCAGGAAGCTGAACAATAAAGCTCCCTCTCAGGGTGGACACAAGCACTGTCGCATTCTCCCAGGCTGAGTGCTGGGAATGGGACCACTCACGTGACTTGGGTGTGGTTCTGTATTGCAGCACCTCGAGTGACACAGTTAGAAGGAAACTCGTGTGAAATCTTATGGGAGACGGTACCCCCGATGAAAGGCGATCCTGTTAATTACATCCTGCAGGTACTGGTCGGAAGAGAATCTGAGTACAAACAGGTAAGACCCAGTGTCCGTGCATGCGCCATTCTTCTGCGTCAGGCTGGCTGCGAGCCCTGAGCACAGCCCTGATTGATGCAGGGAGCTGCGGGTTTGTTAGGAGTCGGTGGTTGAGACGGGCTTATATTGTTTACGTTTCCTTCCCTATCTGTGGTGTTCTTCCTATCTTCCTAGTTCCCCGGGCATAAACTTGAGGGGATTCAAGGGGTGTGTTTGTTTAGCAGTGTAAAATCTGCACGAATCAGTTTTCGTGTGATTGGAAGCTGAAGTGGCCCCAGAGAGGAAGGCATCTTAACCTACCCTTCAAATTCCGGGTCCTCTCTGCCTGTTACAGAAGTGACGGTGAAAGGGTGAGGGGGGTGACCTGACTCACGCTCTGGGCTGATTCTTGTCAGCCTTTATTATGCATATCCATCACATGGAGACCTTTTAGGGTCCAGATTCTGATTCGAGATGGCTCCTGGTGACATGGCCATGTGTTGTGTCAGAGTAAATAGATCACAGTCAAACCTATTCAACAGAAAACATGAATTTGGTTTTACTGTTTCTCATACCTCGTGATCCTTAATACCTTACAGAATAATGCCTTATTGGGTCACTGACAGTACTGAGTTCAGCCCCCTGGAAGACAGACTGCTTGGGTGGAACTGGGATGTGATTGTTTATTCCATCAGGGAAGTAAGATCCGTCTTCACTTGGCACTCTCCATAATCCATTTGTATTGAACTCATAAGGTGAAGATCAGTGTTGCCTGTCCTGGGAAGTGCTGGCATTGTTTATAAAGGCTGCTGCTTTTAGCCTTTGAGTCTTCAAATGCACACACGAGAGGAAAATCTGATTCAGCATGTCGCTTAAAGTGCTTGCTGCTGTTTTGTGTGATAATTTTTAAAATTCTTGTAAACAAAATGTGCTTAAAATGTCAAAGAAGTTATTGGACATGTTGATACATTTTGTTACTATGAGTATCAGATAGGCTGAATATTTTAACCACATCTTGCACAAGCTTTATCTTTAGCCTGACATCTGCCAGTATTGATTCCTCTGAGCCAATGACGTCACCAAGACCTCCATCATACCCCTCACAAGGGAGCAAAGTCCTGGGCTTCTCTTCAGCTTCCTGTTCCCTTCTCATCCTGTTGCCATCTCAGAAGCGATCAGGTCACACGTGCCATTGCTCAGCTTAGCAGAAAGGAGTTCTCTCCAGCTCGCTCTAGTTAAGCCTTGGCCATCTCGCTCTTGTTTGACACTGAACAGCAGTTCGTTTCTCAGCCGGACCTTCATCACATGTTCGCTGCTATGGTTTTAAAACCTTTTGTTCCATGTACCATGCTTTTCCACGTATTCTTGGAAAAAACGTTCTGTTCTCAGTGCACACTGGGTGCTGCTTGGCAGAGGAAGGGCAGCACTGTGTGCTCAGTTTCTGCGCGTCCACCGTTGTCAGAGTGAAGACTAATCTCTGCAGGAATTTAGATTTGATCAGGTTAGCCTTTCTCAGGCCACCGTTCAGTGTTAAGTCCTGATGTGATGTGTACTCATATACTTACCATAGAATATTCTCTTACCATCAATGGTATAACGGTTATTGATTATCAAGAATGTGGCATTTCAGGACCGCTTCCGTCAGTAGAGATGCCCACATAGTTCCTACCTTTACCAAGAAGTGAGTAAGGGCAGTCGTGACATGAGAAGCCTCAGCTGACACAGCTCATCAGGGACAGTTAGTACTGGGTCTGGGAATTTCGTTGTTTTTCTTTTCTTTTTCTTTCCCGATTCAGTAACCATTCTCTTGCTGTGGTGTTCTGAGTATTGCCTTTCCTTGTCCTGACAGGAGAGGGAATGAAGGCCATTTGTATAATGTGTGGGATAATAGACAAGCAGGCTTTGAATTCATAGCAGCAAAGCCAAAGCAGATGGGATGTAATTGTTCCTGCGCAGCAGCCCAGCCAAGCCAGGACCCTCATGCTGCACTGCATAGACCCCATTACAGTGCTAATCACACCACCCGCTAATAGGAGCGCTCGCTGATTGAATTTGTTTTCTGATCTGGCACATACTCGGGCACTCGGCAAGTGCATCCTGCATGCATGGAAGAGGCAGGATCCAGGGAGCTGGTAATTTACACCTGCAGTGTGAGTTTGCTTTGTAACAGGAAGAATAGTGATGCTGATCCCACTGGACAGGCGGGTCCGATGCCTTTCCTGTCTTGAGTTTGTTTTGGTTCTAGCATCCTTTGGTTCAGTTCCTCTTTGCTACCATCATGATGTGGCAGGCAGCCTGTTTTAAGGACTACATAGGCATGCCTTAATGAGCTACCAAATCCTTTCTGGCACTTCACTCCACATTCAATTGCATGTATATGTCTGTCTTTCGGCCACTTAAACATTCCAAGCTCAAAGTGGTTTTCAAGAATCGTAATCTTTTTTCCATGGCATTACTACAAAGCGTTCCTGAAAGGGTGAAGATTTCTCTAGATACATGCAGTTCACTTTCGCACACCACACAAAAGATACCTCTTCAGGCGTCAGTAGTCTTTACCAAAAAATACTGAATATAAGCATTGAAGATAAGGAAAGAGTTGACAAATTATAAGAAACTATTTCCTGTTAATTATAGCTCAGATTCATTGCAGTTGGGAAACCTCCAAGGCATTAGAAATTCTGTGGAGCCCACCTTTGGTGAGTTGGCACGTCTCTGTATGTTGACAGCACTGGGGTAGATACCGATCCTTCATGTTCTCGCCAGGGGCTTGGTGAGGAAGCATCTTCTGTTGATTTTAAAGTCATTTTAAAGCAGATTCCAGAGCCAGCATGTCTCAGTGACTTTGAACACATAACTTAACTGCAAAGCTGTTTTAATCACCTCAAGTTTTCCATGTTTCAAATCCAAAGCAAGAACAAAATAGATCAAAGTAGAAATCTTTCCAAGCTATCATTTATTTTACTAATTTTTAAGTTTACAGTTTCATATTCATATCTCATAAAAACCACTTCCCCTAAACTAGAACAATGCTTGTATAAACATCTACTTGAAATGTCCCATAATCTGTATTTGTTCGATCTCCTGAGTGCAGGTACCGAGCCCAGGTTGCAGCTTCTAGCTGCTTTGTGTTGTGGAGGTGTCTCAGCAGAAGACGTTCACACGAGTGCACGGACAGGTTGCAGTGGACACCCAGCACCCTTGCTGTGCCTGTCTGCTGAGCAGCATAGGTGCTCAGCCACCCCTGCCCCTCCCAGGAGAGGTTACAGGACAGCAGGCTCCCTCTTGAGTCAGGATGTCTGAGGACACGCCTGCCTCCCATGGTCCTAGGATTTGGGAGAATTAGTTCATTTTGCTAAGCCTCCGTTACTAACCCAGCAACTCGACTGTTCCAGTGTGACTCACGTCGGTCCACTCGTGACAGGGAAACATGTGGCCAAACCATGAAGGAGAGGCAGCATTCGAGCAAACCCAGCAGTCCAGCTCGGTGCCTCTCTCCAGAAGCTGCCGCTTAAGGGATTTCAGCCATGCAGCTTGTTAATCGGAAGTAAAACTCTTGCATTCCTCACTTCACTGTAAACACTTCAAAATGAGTTTAAAATATGGCACCAAATCGAGAACAAAAATAACTTTATAAAAAATAAATATTCCACATCTATCCTTACTTTCACCATATTATGATTGATGACTTCAATAAGAAAATCTTAAATGGAGTGTCACCTCCTAAATTGAGTTGAGGCAGGAGAAGAGGCCCATAATGAGGGCCCTGTCAGAGCAAAGGGATAAGAGGCATGACCAGCCAGTGCCACCTGTGTGGCATCTCAGGGTCCCTTGGGAAATCACCCTGCACAGGCACAGCCTGAGGCCCTAGCGACTTTATGGCAACTCATAAGAACTGCTGGCGTTGGTGCCCACAGACAGGCCCCACACACCAAGTCAGCGTCTTTGCGCTTTCCTTCAGCTGATCGCTGCAGGTGCTGTAGACGATCCTCTAAAGTTCCCAGCAGGGGAGATACAGGGTCAGCTAGGAAGGGGTCAGTTAGTGCAGGTTTCTTAAATCACTCATTAGCCAAACATTACCGATTTGATTTAGTTGCAGCCCCCCCCCATCTGTATTTGCTAAACCTAATACAATCCATTAATTTTCATATAATTTTAATGTATTGTTTCCTTGACATTTTCTAAGAATGGATACCACACAAATGACTCTTCCTCAGCCTCCTGTTAGCTCAGCTGATTCAAAATGTGATCATTTCTAAGAAAACCGACTTTCAAGTTTATGAAATAGTCAGCCTCTCCGAGATTGCATTAAAGGTCTAAGAGGCAGGACATATTTCAGAATCCCAGGTCCTTAATGGGAGAGAGCAGACTGGTTTTGCTCATAGACTACTAAAAGAAACCCCTCTATCAGTTGCATGTATTTGTTTGTGTTTGGTTTGGTGGGTTTGTGAGTTAGCTAGCTAGCTAGCTAGTTAGTTAGTTAGTTAGTTAGTTAGTTAGTTAGTTAGTTTGAGACAGCCTATCACTATGTAACTCTGGTGTCTGGAACTGGCTATGTAGATCATCAGACTGGCCTCAGACTCACAGAGATTCTCCCACCTGCCTCTGCCTCCTGACTGGATAGAATTAAAGGCATGTGGTACCACACCTAACTTCATTATTCATTTTTTTTTATGTTGAACTGCATCAAAGAATCTCTTCAGATAGGCAAGCACAAAACTGCCATGAAGTAGATTTTCAAAGCACATAGCGTTCGTTTCTTTTTTGTGAACATTTGGGTTTAGGGATTTGGGGATTTTTTGTTTTCTTTTGTTTTTGATATCATGGGGTTTTTTTTGTGTAGATCTAAGGATTGAAGTTTTCAGTTTTTCTTAGATCTAATACTGAAAAAGTAGAAAGACTGTGTCTCAAAGCAGGTCTACTATAAGTCTTACCATGGGAAAGACTTAAGACCATGCACTTCCAGCACCAGGGCTCGGTGCCAGCCTGTCCTGCTGCTCCCACCCTCCCTAGTTCCTACATGCTCAGCACTATAGGGGCGCCAATGGTATCTCCTACCCATGGTACTCTGTACCCTTTGACGTGTGTCGACGGCTCTTCTGTGCAGAGATACATGGGCCTTCTGCTCTGGTCTGTAGGCTCTGTGTGTGTGTGTGTGTATGTGTGAATTTATACCACAGACAAATGAAGATTCAGAGCTAGAAGTCAATGCGGTACTTACCTGGGCTGGGGTACCATGACTGGGCTGTGTCTCATGTGTGACTGGGCTGCATCATCATGTGTGAGCTGCAGATAGGTGAGCCAGGGACAGATGACAGCCAGGAATAAGATGCATCACAAGCACACAAATTTTCTTAATAATATGAGAGAGTTAGGGAAGGTGGTTTTTTGTTTTGCTTTGTCTTTTGTGACTTGACTACATAGTTCTTATGTGTGAACTTCATAGATAACACGTCACAATGTCAGAAGATTAGATGTGCCTGACAGCCAATTGTCAGAAAGAGAGAGAGAGAGAGACAGGCGGTGCTTTGTCACCAGCATCAGCGGTTACTGCTTCGTTGTAAGCAGTGTTGAGTCTGGAGATGACAGCCAGAGCTGTGTGATGAGCCTCTTCTAATAGCGATCTGCACTATAGAAATGTAGCTCTGTGTATCTGGATTACTTAACACGTTAGCTGCATCCACTTCTGGAAAAGTCACTGGATTTTATATTGCACTTTGTTCCAGGTAAGTTCCCGGGGTGATTTCATAAGAACATTGCTGTTGTTAAGGGTTTATCTGAACAGGTATCCATAAGGCTCCAGGAGTGCAGGATATTTCCTGTGGCAGCCACAATGTTCTGACTTGCTCATCTACAACTTTTTCTTTTTCTGAAGGTGTACAAGGGAGAAGAAGCCACATTCCAGATCTCAGGCCTCCAGAACAACACAGACTACAGGTTCCGTGTGTGCGCGTGCCGCCGCTGTGTGGACACCTCCCAGGAGCTCAGTGGAGCTTTCAGCCCCTCTGTGGCCTTTGTGTTACAACGACGCGAGGTCATGCTTACAGGAGACATGGGGAGCATGGACGATCCCAAAATGAAGGGCATGATGCCTACTGATGAACAGTTTGCTGCCCTCATTGTGCTTGGCTTCGCAACCTTGTCCATTTTATTTGCCTTTATATTACAGTACTTCTTAATGAAGTAGACCTGCAGACTAAAGGTATGAATGGGGCACCACCCATTGAATACATATTTACTCAGAGCCTTCCCTTTCAGCCTTGTTGTCCTTTGATTTATATACTTCTCTTGTTTTACAGATTTAGCTAGGAGAAACAGTCGGTGTTTGGCTGCACCTATTTGAGATGCAAAAGTAGGAAGAGGTTAAACTGGATTAAAAAAAAATAAAGAAATAAATAAGAGGAGAGGAGAGCAGCAGGAAAGCACCAGCCACCAAGAGACAGTGTGCCCAGTGAGCGCAGTGTGCCCCGTGAGCGCAGTGTGCCCAGTAAGCGCGGTGTGCCCAGTAAGCACAGTGTGCGCAGTGTGCCCAGTGAGCGCCGTGTGCCCCGTGAGCACAGTGTGCCCGGTGTGCCCAGTGAGCGCCGTGTGCCCAGTGAGCGCAGTGAGCTTATGTTTTCAAGCTTTCCAGTATGCTTCTATTCTGTTTCCACTGAAGTCTTTCACGAGCCTTTGATTTTTTTGTGTGTTCCAGTTTAGTAATTTATATTCACAGTCTACATCTGTAAACAGAATCACAGTGTATGGAGTTCAGGGCTGGGGTTTGCTGTTGTCAGAGTCCTGCCACACAAGAACATACAGAACATGTGTGCCTTCGGCTGAGGCCACCCAGACCATCTGTCATCACTCAGTTCTTAACTGTGTAGCTCACTTAAGTCAAACTGTGTACTTTAATCTAAATGTGTTACTACTCTGTATCCCTTATCATTTTAACACTATGAGTTGCCTGTCTAAGAAATCACATAACCAAATGCACCTATCAGTGATGGAGCATTGTAGATTTCCACGTCGGTCCATAGCAGTAACTTTAAGAGGGCATTGTGCAATAGTTAGTTTTCCTGTTCAGCTACTTTAAAAGCTGCTTTAACTTGCCTGTCTGTCTGTGTATATAACTACTTCTAATCACTAGAGTTATTATATTCTGTTGTGTTTGACCAGAACTACGTGATGAGAACTCATGGCAGTCGAATGCCTCACAATTGTGGGCTGTCTTCTTACATGTTGGTCCATTAGTTTTGAAAGATTTGTCTTTGGCTATCCCTTGGGGTATCAGTAAAGTGAATGAAGTCCAGTACCTGATTTCAGCGCCCGTAAGACTAATGTAGCGTAGACACAAGTCTTACTGATAAAGCCCACAAGGGAACCATCTACACTGCCCTGTTTCTGGGGGCTCCATCCGGCCACATGTAGAGAGGGAGTGGTAAGCGGCTGGAAGTACAATGTGTTTGTGGCCAAAGAGCCTCCAAGATTCTCTCCCTGGATCTGTCAGTAACTTGCTTTGTGACCTCTCTGTGCCTGTTTTTCCATGCATGAGAAATCAAGTCAAATCAAATGGGGATTCAGTATCTGTAAGTGCTTTGAGATCTTAGATCCAGCGGTGCTATTGGAGTACAAATGTTATCGCGCACATTCATTTAGAGTCATGATAATCAGTTCTAACCCAAAGTCATTGGATTACTCATATGAAGTCCACAATGTTCGAGTACCTCAGGGACACTTAAGAGTTGGAGGTGCAACTGTATTCCAAAAGGGTGCGACAGACACAGCCGATCCCCTGTTACTGGTTTTTTGTATATTTTTGATCCTTGGTTTTTCTTGATCATAGCTGTTTTGTGCTTGGTCTATGTTGTCTATGCAGTAAGTACCCTGTACTAGCTTATAATATTCCCATACCAAAGTCATGGGGAAACCAACATTATTTTGTTTTGGGTTTATTTATACTATATTCTGCATACAGTACTTTAAATGCCAATTACAGTGCAATCTTTATTTATTGTAAAAATTTTTAAATGTACTTATGTACTAATTTGCCCTCATAGCATGTTATATTTTGTGTGTTTTATACTTTTGTAATTTTAAGTCAGTTTGTTCCTTGGCAGCATCTGTAGTATTAACCTTCTGACATTTCCTTGTGTTTTTAAAGATAAGAAGAGCATCTAACTCATTAAATGCCAAAAATCCCATTATCAGTGATTGAAAGGTTTACATGTACCCAGAAAACCGTAATCATCTCTCGAGAGTGCTAAGATCAATACATTACTGTGTGCCTATATCAATGTAGTTCAGTACTAGAGAGCTCTGTATTTTGTTATTGACTATAATAATTAGTGTAATTACACTTGTAAACTGATGGTATCAAGGTAAATATATTTTTGCCAAAGTTCTGGCCTTCAGAAACTCATCATTTCATCGAAGCGTGTCATCTGACCCACTGTGACATTACATCTGCATTTTCCGAGACAGGTGTAAGCAGGAGAGAGCAAACTCAGCGGGATCACCTTTAGAGCTATTTGTGGGGCGAGTCTTTTTTTGAAACACTTCAGCACTGCTGCTGTAGAGAATTCTCTGAACTGGTTGAACGGTTTTAAAGGCAACAATGCTTCCAGCCAAAGTCTCTGAGCATCTGATCTTCTGGAGATTCCGTGCCCCGTGGCCATCAGGGAGCTGAAGTGTGTGACTCTCGAGCAGACAGCACTTTATTCTATTGCTCTCCATTATTTGTTTTCATTATAATCTCTTCAGTCAGGAAATTACTCCTCTACATGGCACTATTTTCTATCGCAAGTCTGTATATGTGCTATGGATATATAGCTATATATATATATATTGTCATTACAAAGGAACAGTAAGATGAAGTGTTCTATTAATCTCCTTCTGCCCTTGACCAAGCGTAGGAGTGGCTTTCCCATGCTCTGAGGCTTCTCTGTATGTCACATGCATCCCTGACACAAGAAATTCCAGTCATCTGAAGCAAACTGCCCTTTGTCCTCAAAGAAAATGTTTAACAAGAAAACTTTTTTAAAGGCTATTTTGCATATTTTCTGCCTTGTTTTTATCAAACTTCAGATGTTGACATTTTTTAACCCTGTTTCTTCGGCTACAATCACTCAGTATTTGTGTCAAAATTGAAAAGTGCCCTCATAGAATGTGTCTGAATGTTATCCTTGCACAATTGTTTAAATTGAAAGGCGAAATGTTTTACCTCACTGTTGGACATACATTCCAAGCTTTTCGACTTTAGGAGAAAAAAAAATAATCATATGTTTTCTTGTCTTGTAAATTTTAGATTATTTCATATACATTATATTAAAACTGCCATATCAATTTTAATGTATAGATTTTGCAAATACTATGCTATATGTAATACCTAACTGTATCTGTAGTGTATATGTAATATATTTATGCCCAATAAATGTTTTAATTCTTTCTGACTTAAGTAGGGTTCTTCAGCTTTGAATAGGGTTACAGTTTAAGTGTCTTGAGCAGCCATGCAGGTGACGTCGTACATGATGCTTGCTCTTGCCTGTCTCATGATATTTGAGGTCTTGAAGGAGCACCCCCTTCAATTTCATCAATGCTATTCCAAAGTAACTCAAATTCCAGGCTACTTCTTTACTCAGTCTCTGTGTATAGTTAGTTATTAGCTTGATACTTTATCTGTTGCTGAAAGTCAGGCATGCAGGTCTCCCTGTGTTAATCATTACTGGGTATTTCCTGTCCCATGATGCACTCTTACAGTTTTAAACTCCTTCCTCCTTTGGGTGTCACTCAGCAACAGCAAGAAACTAGTGTTCTCCTTCATGAGGCTGCGGGGAGGAAGAAACCGCAGTAGTTAAGGTTAGGCTGGCGAGGATCAGAGCCCCTTGATTGATTCATCATTTTGGTTAAGTTGTTTCACTAGTTAGTCTCCACCTCCCCATGGGGAGAGTGTGTGCAAAGGTTGTTAGTAATCCACACCTTCCTCTCTGTGTCATGACTGGACTATGACAAGTTGAACAAGCATCAAAGTGTACATGGACCTTATACTGCAGATAATATAGCAGAGGATTGTTTTCCCATACGAACAGAAACATGGATAAAAATCTATTAACACTAGAATTTTGGAAACCAGACCAGGGAATGCAAAATCTCTATTTGTCAAGATGGAAAATGAACACCAGTGCAAAATCAGTGCAGAAAGTCCTGAAGACTGGTAAACAGATGGCCGCATCTTCCCCAGAAACAAGAGTGAAGAACAGAACGGTTGAAGCTGCTTGGCTCTCTGATATCACCGCCCCTTGTACATTGCCCCTCCTTACCCTCACCACAGCCTATAAGTTGCTCCTGAGGAGGCTCAACTTGGACTTCCCTGCCTGAGGAGTTGTGATGGGAGCTGAGGGGGAGGGTACCAAGCACAATGAAGCCCCACGAGCAGAGCCGTAGGGAGAAGGACAGAGTCTGGGACAGAGCTCTAAGCTCCTCAGTAAAATGGCTTTTAAATCTTAACCTGCATGATGACACTCCTGGGAAGCTTTTCAAGATCTCTGCACTCACAGACAAAAGGAAGAGGTCATGACTGGTGGTTATTTTAAGATTTTCAGCTGACTGCACCGCATGGCTGGGTGGAAACCCTTTTTCTCATTTCAGCTGCCAGTTGTGCCTGCTGTAGTTTTCTGTCTTGATCAAAGGCAACCTGATAGCTGGTAGAAGCTTCCAGCATGAATGAATAAACCCCAAATAGCAACTGAGAAGAACCCATTAGGGAGAAGACTGAAACACTAAATTATTGTCTCCAGAGAGGAGGAAAGGCATGTCTGTAACATAAAGATGAACAGCACCAGAAAGGAGCAACAAGAAAAATCTTGGAAATTAGAATTTCTGAAGGGAGAAAGCTGAAAGTGAAGACTTCAAAAAATAGAGCAAAAATCAGACCAATACATTCCAGAAGAACACTTCAGAATCTCCGGGAATAGGAGCCGAAAAAGAAAGGTACTCCTTACATTGATTTCCAGAATGAGACATGATGCCTTCTTCACAGCGACAAGGGAGGCTTCCATCAAACCATGGCAACCAGAGATTTCAAAACTCTAGAGCCAGAGTGATTTCCAACAGTGCAGAAAATCAAGCTACATGGAGAGATTATACTAGCTCAGTAACTTTAGACTTCTCCAGAACCATGTTGGAAGCTAAAAGACAGAGCCAACATTACTTCAAGACTGTAGGAGGTCCCGTCCCACCTTAACGAAACAGTATGAAGTGTAAAGATGACATTGTATAAATGCAAGATCTCACAGATTGGTTTCCATTGTGTTCTTCCCCTGGGCATTTCTGCATCATATGCTCTGCCCTGTAATATAATAAAACAGGAAAGGGGGATCATGGGATCTCACCTCCATACTTCTCCTTAAGACCCCTATTTGGCTCTCTGGCCTTTTCTGCAAATAGATTTATACAACTTTCACTCACCTACCCTCTTCCCAGTCACCGTAAGTACGGCTAAAATGCCAACACTTTGACTTTAGAGTTGTAAGTTGGAGGGTCAGAGATTCCAGGCCATTGGAGGCCATGAGTGCCTTAAGAGCTGGGCAGGAGTGCAGATGACAGGGCATGAGTCCCCTGCTAACTGCAGCAGCTGACATGTTATCTGGGTAGGTAATAGAGGGCACAAGAGGCCTGTTGACTTGAATTCAACAAATTTGACAGGGAAAAGTTTGCATGGCAGTAACACGGTCCATACACTTTTCTAATGTAGCCCTATTACTTTACCATGGTAAATTTATTATTTGGGAAGCTTGTTTTTTGTTTGTTTCAGTAAAAGGATTTTTTTTCTTGAGTCTTTTTAGTGTAACTTGAGGTTTTACTGAAGAATGGATGTGTTTGTTACATGTCTCACCACTATGATGAAATGCCTAATAAAATCAAGTAGGAAAGAGGGGTTAAGGCCCCACTTTAGCTCACATACCTAAAACAAGAGAAATTCCATGGTAGCTGAAAAGGCACGGCAGGAGGAGCACACATGGCATCTGCAGTCAGGAAGCAGAGATGAAGGCTGCTGCTCAGCTCACTTGGTCATTTTTACTCAGTCAGGGAGTCCAGTACATGGCATGGGGCTGCCCACATTAGGGCTAGGTCTTCCCTGTACTGTTGAAACTCTCTGGAAACACTCTCAGAAACATGCCCAAGGATTTAACTTTGGAGCGAGCCTGTCAATTTGACAATGAAGATGAGCTAACAATGAAAGATGTTTTATTGTACATCTCCCAATGAAAGTTATGCTGTATTAATAGAACAATTGATCTCTTTAAAAATATGGCCACCTCCAAAGGCACAAAATATTTGACAAAAATTCAAGTAATTCACAATAAAAATATTTACCAAGCTAGAAAAGCTTTATTCTCAACCTGATAAAGAACATCTCATACCCACAATAAACATGGTACTAAAGAAAAACTGAAACCCCCCACCAAAAAAGTTAGGTATAATGACGCTTGCTTCCTATACGATGTTGTACAGTGTTCTGGTGGGGGTGACTAAACAATAAGAAGTAAAAGTCAGGGGTTCAACATGCCTGAGTTTAACCAGGAGCGGCACTGAAAAAGGGGAAAGGCTACAGATTTAAGAGAATACAGAGACAGTGTTTACTGTTGACATGAATGCAGTAATTCCTAAAGAATGTACAAAGAAAGTGCCAAACAAATTGGTCAAGAGTTCCAAGATAAGATATTGATTAAAAGAATTGCATTTCTCCAGGCTAGTAATAAGCTATACAAAAATATAAAGCTAAGGGAATAAATCCATTTACAACAGTGTGAAAGAATAAAATGCTTGGCAGCAAGTTAAATAAAAGAAATGCAATACTTCTATACCAAAAGTGAGAAGAAAAAATAGAGCTCTATGGAAATAGAAATTTTTGTTCGTAAGTTAGAAACCTTAAAATCACAAAGATACTTCCTAAAATTGACTGAAACACAGTCACTGTGAGAATGCCAGGTACATATGAAAAATTGATAATCAGATGTTAAAATTCTTGATATCCATGAACCTCAAAGCAGTTAAAAACATCTTGAAAAAGAACAGTAAAGTTGAAAGAGTTACACTTCCTAATTTCACAACTCAATACAAACATTCAATAATAGAGATAGCCTGATGCTATCATAAAAACAAAACCTTAGATAACTGGAATGGACCAGGGAGTCCAGAAATAAATATGCATTTTCAACTGGTTTTTGATAAGACTACTAAGAAGAGGAGTCAAGAAAAAAGGACAGCTTTCAATGATGTTGGGTTGACCAGATGGCCACATGCAAAAAAGATGAACCTCAATCCCTATTTTATAGCACAAACAAAAAAGTCAAAGTGGATCAAAGATGTCAGTGCATGAACTAAAGTGCCAAAATATTTAATATTCAAACAGACAAAACTTGGTGAAAATGTGTATTAGCACTCTTCATTCCTTGTTAATAGGAATTAACTTGTTAATAGAGCCACTGTTTTGGGAAATGATGGAACAAAATTTCAAAATGTTAATCATGTAATTATATTACCCAGCCATTCCATTCTCAGATTTACCCCCAAAAGAGATCATCTGTAAATGCAAAGTACATTAACAGACATAAAGAACAATGTTCAGTCATAATTCCCAAATGTCCATTAACAGATGAATAAACAAAATGGTGTATTTGTTGTATGAATGAGTATACCATATAACAAAGTACTATTACTTGCTACAGTGCAGGTGAAATATGAAAACAGTATGCTAAATTAAAAAAGCCAGCTAAAAAGCTACATATTATGTCATTATATCTATATGAGATGCTTAGAACGGGAAATTCAAGAAGCAAAAAGATGTTGCCAGGGACTTCGTGGGGTTAGATTGAGAGTGAGTGCTAAGTGAGTTCATGGTTTCTCTGGGGGTGATGAAACATTAAAGAATCAAATAAATGAGGATGGCTTCATGCCTGTGGATATACTAAGAATCACAGAATCGTATAGTTGTGTAACGAGTCTTTCTTTGTCCTGCCAACTCCCAAATAATGATACAGAGACTTATTAGTTATGAAAGCTCAGTCTTAGCTTAGGCTTGTTTCTGACTTGTTCTTATAACTTAAATCAACCCATACCTATTAATCTATGTACTTTTATGCGATTCAGTTACCTCTACTCTGTGTTCCCCATCCTGCTTCCTCTCCATCTAGCTTCTTCATCTGCCTTTCCTCTTCCCATAGCTCTCTGTCCCCAGAAGTCCCACCTAACCTCTTCCTACCTAGGTAATGGTCATTCGGCTTTTAATTAAACCAATCACAGTGACACATCTTCACACAGTGAAGGAATATTTCCTATTTCCCCCATTTTCTCTAAATTAAAAGGAAAGGTTTTAACTCTAGCACAGTAAAACTGTATACAATAAGAACAATTAATCAGGTAAGAACTGTATTAACAATGTTCAGTCCATTTGTGTCTGGTAAATTCAGAGAAAATACTGCATTAACTATCTCTCTTGTCACATCAAAGACCTGAGAAAGATGTAATATTACCTGAGAAGACAGGAAGTACAGAGAAAGCAACTCCCAAAACTAAGAAATGACAGAGACCTCTGGCTGCCTGGACAGTCACCCTAAGGTTCCTTTGTAACATTAGGACATCCATCTTCTATGGGCCTAGAATATCTGACAGACTTTTCTGTGAAAGAGGAATTTTTGAAGGCCTTTACTACCATGTCTTGGAAAAGTTCAGCAGTCATTTTCTTTTGTGGTCTGTTTGTCCAGTTTGGATAGCATAACTCTCAACAGTCAAGGCAAGGGCAGTTTCTTGCTCAAATGGCTAGCATTGCCACATTGAAAGTAATCCATATGGAGGTTCTTCAATGCCCATCTACCTTTTTTTAAGTAAATTCGTGCTTCCAGGAGCAGACATATCCCACTGTCATGAAAAGCCTTACCATAACATTTTAAATGTCATAATCTGTAGGTCTTTGAAATGTTTGAAGATCACTTATCTAAAATACATCTCTGTATGGCCTTGAAAACATACCTGACATGACAATAAGTTTAATTTTTGTAGATGACTATTAACCTGTATCTCTTTATTATTCTAGGTGATATGATAATAAAGACTAAAATTTTACATTTTTAAGTGAGCTGTATAGGTACAGTTCCTTAAACAAGATTAGAAACACACACACATAATATAAAAATAACCTTCAATTTGTATCAGTATACAAAAATCCATACCAATGTAAAATATTAGAGACTAGTGGTTGTTCAAAAGTAGACTCAACAATGCACCCTTTTATCCCATCATTTCTATACTATATCCCCCTTTTCCCCTTCAGGAAGAGATCCCTGAACTTAATCTCCTTTCTCCCTGAACAAGACCAAGTGTAACCAACCCCGTAAATAATGACAAACATTATCCATAACCCACCAAATGACCAAAAACCACCCACCTCACCCACCTCTTGGGAATGTAGATATCATGTTCTCTAGATTGAGTCCTATTTTCTGGGGGCAATAACACCTTTAGGGGACCCTGAAAAATTGGAATAATGGTCAAGTCCTGGCAGAGCTAGGACTTCTATTGCCCATTCTCTGAGCAATGGGAAAGGGCAAGGCTTATGTGTAGTTGGGGCTAGAATAGTCTGTGTGCTATTCTAATAGTGTGCTCAGCCAGCAGCCTTGGGACTGCTCTGGATACGGAAGTTTGAGGAAACTGCACAGAGGCACTGAGAGGCTGGATCACCTGAGACACCTGTTTACATTGTCTGGTCCCCTTGCTCTGAAAACATGTAACTTTCAAAGATAACTTATATATTGTATTAATACAAGTATGGACCGTGTGATGTACACAAGTCAGCCAAACATGATGTTTTTGTTTTATATGTGAGCAAGTAAAATATACATTACCTGCTTACCTGTTTTTTACATTTATTTATGTCCATAGCCAGGATTTTCATGGGGTCCCCCTGCCCTGAGCAAACATGATCCTCTTTAAACTTGAACAAACTCACAGCCTTTGGTTTTCTGTGGAACCATAAGCATAACCTCTTCTGCAAAGCAATACATTTTTTTAGTTCTATTTTAAAGTTGAGGTATTCCTAAAATATCTGGGCTGGTTTAATTCAGCAATTCCTTCCACAGTCCAAAGTCTCTCAGCATTGTCAGCAAGATATCATATAGGTCCAGACTCTTTGTGTATTTTCCATCTTTATATGGCTGATCTTTTTCACATTATTTGATTTTCTCTTTAAAGACTGTTGCAAGAAAAGATCACTTGTTTCCGGCTTCCTGGCAACTTAGACCCGAAAATAATCACACAGAAACCATATTATTTAAATCGCTGCTTGGCCCATTAGCTCTAGCTTTTTATTGGCTAATTCTTACCTATTAAGTTAACCTACCACCTATTTAATTTAACCACATGGCTGTGGCTTACCGGCTAAAGTTCTGACATCTATCTCTGGTGGGGTTACATGGCTTCTTTCTGACTCTGCCTCCTTTCTCCCAACATTCAGTTTAGTTTTCCCCACCTACCTAAGTTCTGCCCTACCAACAGGCCAAGGCAGTTTCTTTACTCACCAGTGGTGATCACAGCACACAGAGGGAAATCCCACATCACTTATTTCTTTTATATTATTTATTTTCTCTTTAAAGACTTTATCTAAACTTTGTTTCCTATGACTGTCTATACCCATTTTCTTTTTTAAGCCTATACACATTTTTTAAACACACTGGCCTGTTTAGAGTTTTTTCCTTCTGGGTCTGTCTTTACTGAGCATCTTCAGTATTTTGTGATCTAGTGAGACAAATCTTAAACTGCTTGGTCAGCTGCCTATGACTCAGCTCAGCACATGGCAGTAGCAGCTGACTCCAGCCCATAGGCAGCAGCCAGTAGCAACACCTCTACACACCGAGACCAGCCCGCCTGAGAGACTGCAAGACTAGAAAGCCACATCTGGCTCCTTACCCGGAACTTTTCTTCGCTTTCTCAGGCCCTGTGTTTGGATATTCAAATCCTACATTGGTTGCCATATATAAATGGATTTTTCTTTGGTCTGCCTGCTCACAAAAACATGACATGGACACTTATTGTTAATTATGAAAGCTCGACCTTTGCTTGGGCTTATTCCCAACTAGTTCTTAAAACTTAGATTAACCTATATCTATTCATCTACATACTTGTATGTGGCTCAGTTACCTTTACTCTGTACTCTCTACCCTGCTTCCTCACCATCTGGCTGGCGACTCCACCTTTCTTCTTCCCAAAGCTCTTTGTCCCCAGAAGTCCCACCTAACCTAATCCTACCTAGCTAATGGCTCTTTGTAGGAAGTTAAGGTCTACCAGGCCCAAAGGAGCCAACCTGGAGTCTGCCTGGAGCTGTTTAAGGGCCTAGCCAATAAGAAGCAACCAGTGGTGTTTCCTGAGTGCCTAGCAACAGGCGCTGTCAGAGCTCCTGATCATGCCTAGCCAATGAGAGACAAATGTGAAATGTCACCTGTCAATGGATCAGAATGTCTAGGTGCTGGGAGGGTATGTAAGCTTTTCCCCATTGTTAAATGAGTCTGCTGTAAGCCTTCTACCTGACTCCCTGTGTCTGTAGTCATTGACTTTGCGCCTTTTCACACACACACACACACACACACACACACACACACACGAAGATGTTAGGACCCAGGAATTCAGCTCTATTACATAAGTCACAGAGACATATCTTCATACGGTATAAAGGAATATTCTACAACATACTTGTATGATACCAGGTAAACACACAGTTAGACATAACCAAGAAAAGAAACACCACGGCCTTGGTAGCTGTGTCTCCTACAGGTCAGAATGCCCCTTTGTGGCTAAACATAGTTGGAGCCACAGTTGATGTCTCCATGTTAGAAATGCAAGTGTTAGGGCACTTTTCCAGTTGTCACACATATGTCCTAATGAAGCATCTGCATCTTCAGGTGGTGCAGACTTCATCATCAAATCTCATTCATCGTAGCTTCGGCTCTCTGCCCCCTTGTAGACTTTTCTCGAGGATCATGGGAGGAAATACCTTAAGAGGGGAATCCGACCATGATTCAGGAGGAAAAGGGGGAAGCCTATGCCCAGGAATGTGCCACCCACTTCATAAATACTCCTGAAAACTTTTAAATGCTCAGGGTAACCCACCAGGTTGTTCTCCTCTCAGAACAGCCAGAGTCTCCCTTTGAGTGTGCACTTTCCTTTTCTTTGCTCACCAGATAACTTGGATAAAGTCATTGTGTCTCTAGACTGAGTTTTCTGGAAGATGAGAACCGGAAGACTTGTGACATGTTTAGAGGGTTGATTTCAAAGCATGTTAGTTATACCTAGGAAAAAAGTTGGAAAATTAGATCATTTTTACCCAGTAGGAAATACATCCCAAACTTACTATAAAATGAAACAACTTCTAGTACAGAAAGATAGGAAAGGATCATCAATCTGTCAGCATTTAATCTCTCTCTAAGATAAGGTAGGGAAGAATATACTTCACTCTCCCATTTCTGTGACCACATCGTCTAGCAGGAACTATTCAATGGAGGGAAGGTTCGTTTTGTCTCATGATCTGGGGGTTTTAGTCTGGAATGGTGGAGATCATGGCAGAAAACATGTGTGATAAAGACCCCTCAGCACGGTGGACCAGGAAGCAAAGACAGAGAATTCCAGCAATCTCAGGCCTCCTTTTCCCCTTCTATACCACCTGGGCCCCCAGCCTACAGAGTGGTACATGCCACTTTCAAAGTAGGCCTTTCCATCATGAGTTACAACTCTCTGAAAGTACCTCACAGCCATGCAGAAGTGTAATACCCCTCACAGGCATGCAGAAGTGTATTATCCCTCCCAGGCATGCAGAAGTTTATTACCCCTCACAGTCATGAAGAAGTGTATAACTCCACTCATCCCATGGCTGTTTCCTAGGTGAAAAAAGGCAAATACAGAAGCTGAAGAGGAAGACAAGATTGAAGAGAAGGTGTGGCTGCTTGGTGTTTAGACAGGAAACCAGGAAAGGAATAGGCATTTGGTAGACTCTTGTGGAGGCGATTGAAGATGTAGAAGGAGGTTCAGTCTGTGAAGCTGTAGTCCAGAAAATGGAGCAAATGGGAACTGGAACAGCTGAAAGACTTAGCCTCAGAAACGGGTGAGAAGAAAACATGGCTGCTGAACAAAGTAATGGAGAGAGAGATGAGAAATCCCGTGCCTAAAAGGACCTCCATCTTCTCAAGGAAGGCAAGAAAGAGCTGTTGAGTAGCGAAAGGCTTTGAGGCCCTGGGAGATGATGGAGAGTTTGGGGAGAAAGGACAATGTTGGCAAGCAGGGAAAGATGTCTTTGGAAGGACCGAGCAGCCTTTGATGGTGTGCTGATTCACCACGAGCAATTGTCTTCAGCGTAGAAGAGGCTAGCAAGCAGGGTGAAAAGAAACAGTGTTCTGAGTGAGTGGCCAGGACTTGGGGAGGGGTTGAGCATTATCAGAGGAGGAAAAAAAGCACCTCAAAAGATATGTAAGAAGCAGGGTTCAAGACATTTATAATTTGAAGATCCAAACAGATCTGACATGATTTTGTGCCTATCAAGTAGAAGCAAAAGTAGACTAGCAAACAATTTTTAAGGTACGTGTTGAATTCCCATGTAGCCACGCCTCTTATGAACATGATTTCATTTGTCATAGCAATCCTTTATAGCATGATTCTTTTCGTTTTATAGATAGAGAAAGTGAGCTTCAGAGAACTTATTTCCTCTTGGTGTTTGGTTGTGAGCCTAGCCTTTAATGGCTGAGCTACCAGAGAAGTCATTTCCTCAAGGTCACTATGGCTTCTGACCAAAGATGGCTGTGATACATTTTCTATCCTATCCTGTGCAATATGGCCGCCCATTCTCTTCTCACAAAATAGTCAAATTCCCCTTCATTCTAGGTGGAGTTGTAACTCCTTTAAGCAATATAATATGTCTAAAATATCCCTATGTTGTTTTTAAGACTGTCATGAAATGCCCTGTGTTTCTGTTGGACATTTCTCTATCCTACGATAACTACAAATTGGAATTTTGGCATGCCTACAGCCACCATGATGAAGTCCAGACTAAACATGGGTATACATTTACTCTCACCTCTGATTCAACCCAGCTGGACTTTCTTCTCAGCTTATGAAATCTGACTGCAGGCCCTGAAAGCCCCCCTCCAAGTAAAAATATTCCAGCTCAACCCATCCTGAGATTCAGATCAACATCATCAGAGAAATTTACTGGTCTTTACATTGATAGTGAATCTTCCCTGTCATCTGGCTTTAGAATCACTTAGGAGACATACCTCTTAACATGGGGAAGGGTAGCATTTCAAGAAAAGTTTAGCTAAAATGGTCAGACCTAGCCTGAATGTGGGCATCACCATTCCATGACCTCAGGGCTCATGTAGAATAAAAAGGAAAAGCCTGGATGAGCAGCAGTGTTCTCTATGGATAAAATGTGACCAGCTGCCTGTGGCTCCTGCCAGCACACCATATCTGCCATGATGCTCAAATCACGAGCCAACAGACAGCCTTCCTTCTTAGATGGCTTTGTCTGGTACTTTTTGCCACAACAATGAAAAGTGTAACTAACACAAATATTTGGGGGGTTATGAGTAACAGGACAAATATATGCATAATAGCCTCATACCAAGAGAGAAGAAATACCCAAGGGCTGGCTGGCAAGATGGCTCGGTGTACTGATCTGAGTTTGGTCCACAGCACCCATGTCAAGCGTCTCACAACAAACTGCTACTACAGCTTCAGGGAGATTTGATGCCTCCAGACTCCAAAGACCTGCACTGATGTGCACACATGTGTGTGCACCCATGCACATATGTGTGCTCAAGTACACATAATATGTGAAAGTAGAAATAATACAGATGAATAATTTTTTAAAAGAATAAACCAGGATCCATGAAAACCGTATCAGGCCAGCTTTTTGTTTAAGGCTTATTTCTCTCTCTCTCTCTCTCTCTCTCTCTCTCTCTCTCTCTCTCTGTGTGTGTGTGTGTGTGTGTGTGTGTGTGTGTGTGTGTGTGTGTGCTCGCACGCGTCTGTGCACGTGGGTGCCAGAAGAGGGTGTCAGGTATGCGGTGACTCTCTCTGCACTGCTCTCCAGGATTTTCTGACAACCACATTAAGTTTAAAGAGGCCCAAACCGCAACAGTCGTTGAGAGCCCAAACAACCTGTCATATTTAGAAACTTGCGAATTAGAACTCGGAGTTTCAGTGTTCACAGAGCTAAACCTTCCATTCCTTCTGTGCCTTGTCCCACTGTGACCTCTTTAAATCAGAAGGCCCTACTCACTCAGAAAGCCATGTGGCAACAGACATCAGAACATATTAGGAACCATGAAGCAAATTAAATGTCAAGCAGACACGAGTAGTGAGACCGTGTGTTTCATTAGCACCGTCCAGCGAAGCGGCACACCCCATCTGAATTGAAACCTAAGCCACTCCAAGCTCAAGAGGCCTGTGCCTGTCGGGTGTTTTCTTCCTGATTCTAAAGGACTGCACTACTGTTATGGCTGAACTAATAAACAAGGCTATCCTCGGGCCACACATGGCATTTAAGTGCCATTTGTAACAAACCATGCTTGCTTGTTAGTCCTTTGTCACTAGCTGGGTTACCTTCTCACTGGCTCTGGGCAAGTTTGTATAGGAGGAACAAGAGGCTGGCACTCACAGTCTCCGTCTCAACACCATGGCACTACCATGTTTTTCTGCAATGATCCTGAACCATATCCTGATCTCGACATCACTGAGTGGCACAGTTCCCATAAAGCATCCTCTTGGACAGCATCGCCCGCCGGAGTCTCTCTGTCAGCCCGGTGTGGACAGACACGAGGTGTTTAGCTTGGTGTGGGCAGACTCGGTGTGTTTTCTTTCCTGCAGTAATTACTCCTTAAGAGATGAGGGTCTCTTAGCCCCAGGAGTCACTAGAAGCCGGGGAAATGGCCTTAGCAAGTCAGCCATAGCATTCACCTCCTGCCCACATCCTCCAAGTTTGTTCTTCCATTTTTCCCTTATCCAGTTTGTCCTCCACTTTACTGAGTCCCCTAAGACAAATAGAATAATAGATTCACCATGAGATAATTTACAAGATAGCAAGCAAACATCATGCGATCACCATGTCAAACAACTGTAAATCTCACATTTTTATCATCCGATGTTTATTTTCCTGGCTGATGAACCGGTTAGGGATCGATTTTCAGTGTGAATTCTGCAGAGAAGGCTCCCACACTCATTTCGGTTACCTTGCGACCACTCTTGTTCTTGCTTTCATCCCTCCCAAAGGTGGCTGCTTATCAAATTTTCTACTCAACTTCCGGGATTCTAGGTTTTAGGAAAATTGGTGCATAGTGAAAGGCCGGGACAAGGAGTCATACTGCTCTGCCATTGCTGGATGGTCCTTGAGAAGATGCCTTAGGGCAGATGGAGGCACACCAGTCCTGGTGCAGCTTCCTGACAACAACGGAAGTAGCTGGAGTCCTGTGGAGGTTGTGAGAAGTGATGGGTCTCTGCCAGGCCTGGCAATGAAGTTTGCCATATATAAACCTATTGAATCTCTTTGGTTGATGACTGGCTAAGAGGAGGGGGGTGTCCTGGGAAACCAGTGCCTCTCAGAAAGCAGCCCCTCTGTGTTATCATCTAGAGGATAGCCAGCAAGAACCGCCTGACCTGGGAAACGAGTGATAGGGTTTCGTGTGGAAGCAGGAAAGTTTTATCCTAGCAAGCCGTGGAGATGTGTGGGTGGCTGAAGAACCTCTGACGGCTCCTTTGAGTTCAGATGAAGGTAGTGGACACGCTAGCAGGTCAGGCATGTGCTGTGTCGCAGAAGTAATGGTAGAAGGTAGGAGAGCCATCGGTGGCTCAGGATCAACAGAGAACAAGCATCCAAGGTACACAAGGTCAGTAGTAGGGGGCAGATCTCGTCATTTCTGCTGCTGGGAGGAGACAAAACCCATTCCTACAGTCCTCTGGGGACTTGAGAGTTGTGTACTGTTGCTATCTCATGATTGGTGATGTGATTCTTTTTAGAGATAAACCCACATTTTTAGGTTTTTTTCTTACTTTCTGAAGTTTCTTCTTAGATCCATGGCCAGTTTAGGGACACTGACCAAATGAAAAATCTGGTCCCACAATTTTGAATAAATGTCAATAAGATTTCTGACTAATTATATTAATGTTTCAACAAAGTTCACTTATGTCAGCTGACAATTAGAGTCCTAATTAATGCCTGATGTCGATTCCCAGATGCTAATTACAATGGTAGAGACAAATGACGGTAGTTTTCCCGCGTGGCAGCTGGGAGCTGGGCATGAAGACCTTTGAGCTGTGCCTGTGAACTAGCACACACAACCTATATCATGCAGGGTGAAGACTTTCCAAGCTTCTGTTTATTCTTCAGACATAGCCAAAGGATTTCTCCAATGTGACTTACACGGTCTCTTTTTCTTGCCCAGTTGTGATTTGGTTGCATGCTTGGTTGATTGGATGTTGTTGGTTTTTGAGAACCTCTGTCTAAAGATTTAATGAGACTAGACAGTCCTTGCTCTGTTATTGTACTGAAGGTTAATCATCAATATTCCTCCTGAACTTTTAAAGTTATACACAGGTTTTTCAAAAATAGGCTTTATAAAGAGGATAAAGTTCTCTTTTATTTATTTGTTTGTTTAATATGTGCTAAGATGATCATGGAGTTTTCCTTTTTTATAGGAAGGGTTTCCTGTGTAACCCCAGCTGGCCTGGGCTCACTGTGCAGACCAGACTGACCTCAAACTCACAGAGATCTGCTTGACTCTGCCGCCAAACCCACGCCAGAGTTTTCTTGTTTTAGTGGGTTAACTTTTAAAGTCAATGTGACTTTGCATCCTTCCAGATAGATACCATCTGGTTGCAAATATGTTTTATTGGACTCAACTTGCTGAAAACCAGGAATTTACCAGCAATGTCAATGATAAATATTGAGACGCAGGGATTTTGTTCTCTCTTGAAATACCTTTGCCTGCTGTTAGAATGGAGTAACACACACACTGAAGGGTCGAGAATTATTCCGTTCTCTTGTCCCTCTGGAAGAAACTGTGCAAAAAATGGTATTTGTTAAATATTGTTTGTACCTGCAAATTTCTTTTTTCTTTTTTCTTTTTTTTTCTTTTTTTTTTTTTTTTTGGTTTTTCGAGACAGGGGTTCTCTGTGGTTTTGGAGCCTGTCCTGGAACTTGCTCTTGTAGACCAGGCTGGTCTCGAACTCACAGAGATCAGCCTGCCTCTGCCTCAGAGTGCTGGGATTAAAGGCGTGTGCCACCACCACCCAGCTTGCAAATTTCTTTTTAAAAGTAGCTTTTAACTCTAGTTTCCTTTTGTAAACATGTGCTGCCCTGCCTGGTTTTTATCTAGTCACCTTTAAGAAAGTGTCTTTTGTGAATTTTGTCAAATGTATCTAAGCTGAAGTTACTGGCATGAAGACATCATAATTTCTTGTTATTATCCAGTTAATAACTGTAAAGGCTGTAATGATGCAATCTCTCTTCTTCACATTGGTAATTTATTCTCTCAGTTCTTTTCCCTTCTACTCAGTGTGGCCGGTAGCTTTTCAGTGTTTTTATTTTTCTCAGTTTACTGTTTCTCTCACTTCTGTCTCATTGTTCTCCCTTGGGATCTTTGGTTTATGATTTCTTCTACTCTGGGTTCTAGTTTCCAAAGCAGAGGTTGTGATTTAGAATTCTGATTGTCTAGCCTATGACTTTTTTTTTTGTTTTGTTTTTTTGTTTTTTTTTTTTTTGGTTTTTCGAGAAAGGGTTTCTCTGTGGTTTTGGAGCCTCTCCTGGAACTAGCTCTTGTAGACCAGGCTGGTCTCGAACTCACAGAGATCCGCCTGCCTCTGCCTCCCGAGTGCTGGGATTAAAGGCGTGCGCCACCACCGCCCGGCTAGCCTATGACTTTTACTGACTTAGTTTTTCCCTGGGTATTACAATGATGGCACCCCAGAAACTTTAAATGTGCCTTGAATTTTTATTAAGAATTTATCCACTTTTATTTATGTGTATTTTTTTTTGCCCGCATGTGTGTCTGTGTTCCACACATGTGCCTGGTGCCCATGGAGGCCAAAAGGAGGAGTGGTGACCCTGGGACTGGAGGTACAGTTGCTTTTGAGCCAGTCCTTTGCAAGAGCATCAGGTGCTCTTAATCACTGAGCTATGTCTCCTAAGTCTACTATGCTTTGATTTTTATTTAGTTTAAGATATTTTGCTAATTTTCCTTTTGGCTTCTTTGGACCATGAGTTATTCAGATGTATTTCTGGGTGGCATTATGCAATGCTTCCTAATTTAATTTCATTACGATAGAGAACAGCCTCTGTACAACTTGAATTGTTCCCTAAATTGTCTTCTCATTTTCATTCCTTTGCAAGGGCACCCCTGTCTACTCTGTTTTCTTCATTGCTTATCTAAGAATGTTTTATTTAATTTCCATGTTTTTGTGGATTTCTCAAACTTCCTTGTAAGTAATGTATGATATCTCATTAATTTCATCATAGCCAAATAACTTGCGTGTATTATGTCATTCCAATCTTGTCTTTTCCCCCTTCTTCAGGACCTATTTTCATGAAGCCAGACATGTAGTGCCGCCGTATAGACGGCTGAGACAGAAAGATCTAGAGTTTAAGGCCAACCTGGGCTACAGTGTAATGTGTAGGCCAGGTTGGTCTCAAATGCTCAGTTCTCTGTGCTTCTACCTTCCAAGTGCTAGGATTACAGCAAGTGTCACTATGTATACCAGATACAGTTATCTGAAGCTGAATCATCTATTCCAATAAAATAGAAGTGCCACGCCGGGCGGTGGTGGCGCACGCCTTTAATCCCAGCACTCGGGAGGCAGAGGCAGGCGGATCTCTGTGAGTTCGAGACCAGCCTGGTCTACAGAGCTAGTTCCAAGACAGGCTCCAAAGCCACAGAGAAACCCTGTCTCGAAAAACTAAAAAAAAAAAAAAAAAAAATAGAAGTGCCACAAGAACAGGGATGAAACATAGTATGATATACTCAGAACACTGTCTAGAACATAGTGGACACTCAGTAGCGAATGAATAAGTAAATTTTTATATGAACACAGATTCTTGTGTGATAATTCTTTTGCATATAATTACCAACTCTCTTTACTAAATATTGAGGTCCAGGTTGGCAGAGCATTCTCCCTCAGCTTGTTTCAGTTCTAACCTAGGCTCTTGCATTGAGGGAGTAGCATCAAGGTTTAGGGATTGGGTGAACTTGAACTACAACACAGTAATGGATAACTGGAGCATTGTTTGCTTCCTTCGCGGTGGATCACAGAGTTACAGGATCAGGAGGAAAGAATGGCGCGGGAGTAACAGCCGCTTTCTCCCCTTGCTGTTGGTTCTTGTTTCTAGATTTCTCCCCCTGCCTGGGGTTGTTTTTCCCCCCAAATAACCTGCTCCTAAGTCAATAAAACTGGTCCCAAGATGATGAGCATCCTTCATCACAGCTAAGCTCTAATCCTGGTTCCTCGGTTACACTCCTGTAGAATCCTGTCGATCACCGTGCCTTACAGAGCTGTGCTGAGGTTCACTTGCACTGGAAGGATGTGTCCTGCGTCACCAGGTCATTGTGGGACACAGAGGAAGAGTGACAGTGTTGTGAAAGCGATGACGTAGGTAGCAATGCTCAATTTTTAATTAAGAGGTGAAACTAGAGACTCATTCTTTATGAGATTTTGATTACAACAGTGATGGGCACCCATACAGGCAGTCTTAGACTGTGTGGCACAGGTCATCAGAGATATTGTTAGACTGTCTAAAAATCATGACATGGGGTTCGGTTAGGAAAGTGTCTACCGGGTATGGAGGAGACTCTAGGTTCAATCCTCAGTACCACATAAACAAGATGTGAGGCATGACGGTGCAAGCCTATAACCCACGTGTTTCAGATGATATCGAAGGGTAAGAAGTTCAAAGTCATCTTGGGCTACATAGTAAGCTCAAACCAGTCTAGGATATGTAAGACTCTGTCTTTAGGATGAAAGTCATGACATCATAAGTATATGTTCCCTCAATCATTTGAGCAACACTGGTGAAACACTTTCATCGTACAAAGCACCATTCTTATTCCAGAAGAAAAATTAAAAAGGAGAGCCCCTTGGTTACATAGGTTTTCATTCTGGTGGTCCACTCAAACATGGAAGTAGATAATTACCTCTTCTTGATAAGTACAATAAGAAAGAAATTATCCAGAAATTTGTAGCATGGTATTTACCATGAGTTGAGGAAAGTGGACTGTAATGGAATACTAGGAGGTAATAGCTGAAGTGTCTGGAGGAATAAATAAAAATGCAACTAGTAATGAAGGAATGAATGGCGGGCCAATCCATTCTACTTAACATTAAAGTCTCTGGAAAATGAAGCCCAACAAGGAATTGAAGAAGGAAAGGAAGTGTTCTGTCGAGGGATTAGCATCATTTGATTTTGAGGGTGCCAAGAAGGAATATGCCGAGAGTGGAGAGAACACAATATAACTGACCCTGGGGATTTATGTAACCATTGCTATCCTGCGATTTGCTATGTAGTCCAGGCTGGCCTTGAACTCACAGAGATCCACATGCCTTGGCCTCTGAAGTGTTGAGATTAAAGGTGTGTGCCCCCATGCCCTGCCATTTCCTGGCTTTTTGACACAGTCTGGTTATGTGGCCATGCTGACATCGAACCCTTGCTCTCCTGGCTAGTGGCTGGGATTATAGGTGGGCTCACTCCTGAGCTGGACGTGAACCATCTTTCCCTATGGTTAATGGTTAGGTATGTGCCACTTATGTGCACTCATCTTCTGTTGTATTTAGTTATAATTTATGCACACTATAATTTGGCTTATACTTGCTTAAGTTTTTAACTTCACCCCTGGCAGACTGGATCTGATTTCAAATGTTTAGTGTTCTTAATGACAACTCATCTTGGTTTTTGAGTTTTATTAATTCAGTATCTCAAGAGTAATTGGCCCAAATCACATGTCTGCTCTTACATCAAATAATTATCTCTGTTTCATATACCTGTAATTAGAAAGAAGAGATTCCCATAATATAAAAAGTCCCAATCTCATTGTTTTTAGAGTGGTCTTTTGGTTGGGAGAGTTCCTCCCTACTCAACACAGCCAGATATCCCATGACATGTTGTCTACATGCTTCAGTTGAATTGTTTGCATGTTAAGAAAACTTTATTTATCTCCCAAGAACAGTATGGTTTTCTCCTTTTTGCATATTTATCAAAGTAGAATTATATAACAAAATTGTCTGAAAGTGTACAGTTCAATACTTTATAAGGTAGTATTTCTATACCTATGTTGCTAGCAGGCAGACTTTCCAGTTTTTTAATTTCTCTCAAGAAATAAGTAATTGATGTAGTCTCAGAATCTAAGTGAAAGTTAAAATAAATCAGCTGTACTATATAAGTACTTGTAACTTCAAAGAAGTTCAGTGTGAGATATTTCAGGTAGAGATGGTTATTTATCTAGAATTAGAACCTTTGAGAGAATCACTGGGTAGTGTTAATACTTAAGCCTGGGCTCTGACTCCAGAGACTGCACCTGGTTTGGGACATGACACTGCATCAAAGGCTTTGCCTGGATCTCAGCTGATGCCGATGGGAGGCTGTGGCTGAAGCCCATAGCTGGAGACAAGGGTATTGTCATACGTGGGCTTCTAGAACAGACACGTAGGAGCAAACTCTGACCCAGGGACAGAAGCCACTTAAATGCAAACAGGACTCTTTGAGGTGAAGGAAACACAGCAGTGCAAGGAGCTCTGGAGAAGGAAGAAAGGGACAAGGGACACCCCTGCTGCTCCCAAAGGATCCATGATCAGGAGTCTCAAGTAGCTAGGGGTCTTGTTAGAAATGTGTGCTTTCTGGCTGTCCCCAGACCTCATGACTACACTTAATAACACACCTACAGACCGGGCTGTGATGGTTCATGCCTTTAATCCTTCCTAGAACTCCGGAGGCAGAGGCAAGTGGATCTCTGTGAGTTCAAGGCCAGCCTGGTCTATAAGAGCTAGTGTCAGGACAGGACCCTGAAACAGGCTACAGAGAAACCCTGTCTTGAAAAAACAAAAACCAAAACCAAAACTAAAAACAAACCCCATACCCAGGAAACTCACATGCACATTAGAGTCTAGGTTCTCATAGGAAGACATCAGAGTAATTGATAAAAGCAAATTCCCTTCTGTCAACGGCAAAGGAAACCTGGTCTGTGTTACAAGCTCCACTGTCTGCCTCAACTCTTCCCCAAGCCTGCTCTGTGGCTGTCCATATACTCCTCCATGGTTTTGCTCTGTAGCTGTCCATATTCTCCTCCGTGGTTTCTCAGTCTGCAGTGACCTTCCACTCTTGGCAGTCCTATGGCTTGAATTCTACTCTGTCCAGGTCTATAGTTTGAAGAATGTAAACACAACAAGGATATGGAAAGGGCTATAATTCCCCATGGTCCTCCAGGGAGGCTTTTCTTTTTCTATTTTATAATAGGATATCAACAAATTATAACTACATATTGGACAAAGTTGTACCATGATACATGGGTCAAGCCATACTATGATGTCTCAGTATAATTGGTTCTAGGATCTCTGAGGATGCCCAATTTCCTCATATAAAGTGATGCAGTTTGTATATAAGTCATGAATACTTAACCTATGCTCTAAACCAACTCCAGATTGCTTCTAACACTTCATACAATGTAAGCTCTATGTTAGTATTTGTTATATCCTGTGTTGGTTAAGGGGACCTAGATCAGTGCTACAGTCTTGCCTAGCATGTACAAATCTTTGAGTTTGGGCCCCAACACCCGCATTCACACACACACAAAGGCTCGCCTCAACGCCATATAACTGGAAATGACCTTGAGCATCTGATCCTCCTAGCTCCACCTGCCTATTTGCTTTTTCCTTTTTTACCTGAATTTTTGAGGTCAGATCTCAAAACCTGTTTACCAGAGTACTATGTATTTAGAGAAAGCTTTTTTTCTATTATTTTTTTTTAGTTACCTTTATTAGGCCAGGCATGGTGGCACACACTCTTAATCTCAACATTCTGATGATAGAGGAAGGTAGATACCTCTGTGAGTTCAGGGCCAGCCTGGTCTTCATAGCGAGTTCCAGGTCAGCCAAAGCTACATAGTGAGACTCTGTCTCAAAAATAAATAAATAAATAAATAAATAAACTGTATCATTCAAGTATTTGGAAATTAAAAAGGAAAATCGCACACTGAAATTATCCAGATCCAAAGCCCATACATCTCAGTGAATGTCTATTTAGTTAGGGCAGCCATTTGTGATGGAAGCTGCAGAGCTTCACAATGGATTTGACACTTCCATTATCAAATATATTGACATTCTCACCCACCACTGTGAGAATTAGAGCTAGAGAAACAATTAGGTTTATATCCTCTCTCATAGACTCCTGCCCATTGGCCAGTCCTTCCTCATCTTTTACTACTTAGCCTTCCCTTTTCTACATGTCAGTCTGTGCCTACATATATGTTTTCATATATGTACCTACATGTGCATTTATTTGCCTGTATGTGCACACTATTGACTAAGTTCCATGTATGAGTGAGACCATGCAGGTTTTTCATTTTGCAATTGTGTAACCTCATAATATTATACATTCTAAATCCATCTATTTTCCTGCAAATTCTGTGATTGTATTTTTTTCTTTAGAGCTGAATAATATTTATATACATGGATATCAATTTTTCATTACCTGTTCATCATCTTTTGGGCATCCAGGATAATTGCAGTTCCTCACCATGGTGAATGACGCACCAATAAACAAAGGGGTGTGGATATCTTTATAGTAGGGTGTTAAGGGAGCTGTGGGCCTGCATTCCTGCCACCCAGCTCCCAGCCACCTGGCTAGCTTATACCCCGAAATAACAACACACAAACTGTATTCTTTTAAACACTGCCTGGCCCATTATATCTAGCCTCTTCTAGGCTAATTCTCACGTATTAATTTAGCCCATTTCTAATAATCTGTGTAGCACCACTAGGTGCGCTTACCGGGAAAGATTCAGCATGTCTGACCTGGTGGCTTGCTTCATTGTGTCTGCCCAAGAGAGGGGAGCATGACGTCTGTCTGAGGCATCTTACCTCACTTCCTCCCAGCATTCTGTTCTGTTTACTCCACACACCTATCTTTTAACCTATCAGGGCCAAGCAGTTTCTTTATTAGTTAACCAATGACCTTCCTCCATTAGTAGGGTGTGGAGTTCTCTGGGCATGTGGCCAGGGTTTAAATAGCTGGAGTTGATGGTAGCTCTATTTTTATTTATTTATTTATTTTTTGAGAAATATCCAGACGTTTTTGTAGGCTAATATAAAAGTAATGGGTCTCCTCATTGAATCTTCACACAGAGGAGTCACTGTACTTTGCTCTTATTCTCTCTGGACTGTGCTGCCCTCTGTGCCCCCCCCCCATCGCCCGACTGATCCCTTTCTTCCTGGTTAGTCACCTTCTGCTCGTCACATTTGGCCCACGATCCACTCTATGTCCCTCATACTTTGAGATCTTTACCTCCTTTCTCATTTTCTTTCTAGGTTCATGACCTGCATGTGTACATGTAAAAACACACAGATATATAATTTTAAATCACAATTCCATATGTTAGGGGAAGTTTTCAGTGTTTTGTTTCTAATTCTGTCTTATTTCTTTTCCTATGATTTCCATTTGTACTCATTTTATAGCAAATGTGATTTCACTTTTCTTTTTGGCTCCAAAAATTCCATTGTATTTTTTTTTTTGTATTTTTATCATTGACTCATCAGTTGATGGACATCTAGGCTGCTTCTGCTTCCTCACTATTGTGAACAAAGGTGAAGCATACCCAGTAGTGCAGGTATGGTGTCCTTTGGCGCATGCCCAGGAGTGATATGGCTGGGTCACACGATGGCAGCAGTTTTAGATTTTTGAGGAACCTCTACACTGATTTTCCCCTGAGGCTATACAAGTTTACCTTCCCACCGACAGTAAATAATGGATCCTTGGCGTAGCTTTTCTTATATTTGAACGCATACATAAAGCAAGTGAGGTAAAGGGCATATGAATATCTGTTTACAACCAAAAGAAGCTTCTCAGGTTGGGGAAAGAGACTAGGAATGAAAATAGTATACATGTTGTGAAATGGCACAAGAGATACCTGGGCAGTGAGAGCCAAGGGCCTCACAGTGGGCAGGAGACAAATACGCCATGCAGGCAGAGCTTATGTGGGAAGGGAAAAGGGGAGGGAAGAGACCAGCCTCTGGGGACAGGAGTGGCAAAGGAGAAGAGAGAGAGAGAGAGACAGAAAGACAAAGAAAGGCAGAGAGACAGACAGGAAGTAGAAGAGGAAGAAGAGGCAAGGACCAGCCTGCCTCCTCAGGGGAGCAGCAAGGAAAGAGAGTGGAAAAAGGCAGAGCTTGTCACTTAAGGGATCTTTTGTACCTGCGTACAGACTATGTAGTGACCTAGCAACCATAGGACCCTGGGCTGGCCAACACAAGAGAGATTCTGAGACCCTGATTGAAGAGGAATCCTCTCTGATCATTGTCTTCAGCAAAACTGGGGCACTCTTCAGGCTGAATACTCATGTATCCTTTGCCCAACCATCTGGTCAGACATGATATTGTTGTCTCAAAGACTTCCCTAGGGTAGCCCTTATTTATTGTTGATAAGGCTTTTTATCTTCTGCTTCATTCTCGTCAACCCACCCCACTGACAGGGTAGCCTTTATATGCAAATGTTACCTCTTGACTCCTATTCCAGCCTTTATTGGCTCCACACTGATCTTAAGATAATGACCAGACCAGGTGTGGTGGCTCACACCATAATCCCAGCAAATGGGAGGCAGAGGAAAGGGGACGTGTCTGTAAGTTTGAAGTCATTCTGGTCTAAATAGTGAATTTCAGTCCTGCAAGGACTACATAGTGATATCCAGTCTCAAAAGGAAAAAATAAATAAATAAAAGAGAGATAATGACCAAAGTCAGAGCAATATCTTTTGGGCTCTGCCCACTCCTGGGGCAGTGTCCACACTGGGCCACTCCCACCTTGCTCCAGCCTTCTGAGACATCTCAACAACTCAGAAGTATGCTCCATTCCAACTCACGCCTTTCACGCTGTAGGTCTGCCCTGGAAGTACTTCCCTCTCTCTCGGTGGTCACTCATTCTTCACACCGTGGTGGAGTGTCGCAGCTCAAAGACCCCTGCTCTGTCCTGTGCTATAAGCTGTGTTGTAAGGTAGCTTACTATTGCTGTGATGAAACTCCATGACCAATAGCCTTGGAAGGAAAGGGTTTATTTGGCTTACATTTCCACATCTTACTCCATTACTGAGGCAAATCAGGACAGGAACTCAAGGAGGGCAGGAACCTGGAGGCAGGAGCTGATGCAGAGGCCATGGAGGAGTGCTGCTTCCTGGCTTGCTCCTCATGGCTTGCTCAACCTGCTTTCATATAGAACCCAGGACCACCAGCCCAGGGATGACACTACTCACAATGGGCTGGGCCCTCCCCCATCAATTACTAATTAAGAAAATGCCTCCAGGCTTGCCTACAGCCTGATCTTATGGAGTCATTTTTTTTAACTGAGGCTCCCTCCTCTCTGATGACTCTACCTTGTGTCAAGTTGATATAAAAGTAGCCAGCACGCTGGGTAGATGTAAGAGTTTCTCAGTATATCTCTATTATGGCACACAATTCCATTATAATTTAATAACTATTGAGCAATTATTTGTGTAACCTTAGTTTTCCTCATTGGACAGACCGCATCTGTTATGATAAGACACGAGATGGACCTTGGCAGGTGGGTCAGTGAAGGAGATGCCACACAGACCGCATTTACTTGGAGTTCTACTGGGGGAAGGGAAAGGTGTGGGGAGAGAGAAAGGGAGTGCAGAGTGGCCTCCTGGGAAAAGAGAGAGAGAGGAGAGAGAGAGAGAGACGGACAGAGAGGGGGAGAGAGAGAGGCAAAGAACGGCAGGAAGTCAGAGAGAGATGAGTGGAGAGAGGAGAGGAAGGAGTAGACAGAGTTCTGCCTTTTAAACGGATGGGGCACAGCACATGTGCACAGAGGCCAGGGCACTGCCTGCCATGTGCCCAGGGGTGACACATTCTGCCAGGTCCCCAAGGGGCAGGGCCAGGTGGTCTTGGATGCTAACATCAGTCACAGCACTGTGATGGCTGGGATGAGTTACATTTTCTTCTTTAGGACTGTATAAATTGGGGGAATCATATGTGTGCAGAGTGAAAGAGGAGACTGCATATCTCAACTGGCTTGTTTATAAAGGATAACAAGAACTAGGGCAGAAGTCAGAGGGATTTGTGGGTAATACTGGCAAGCTGTGCTTATGGTACTAAATAACAATGCTGTCTGGATCAAACCGCAGGAATATGGGTCTTACTCTTGAGGCCATATGGTCTATACTACAATGCCAGTGTGACTGGCCGCCAGAAGAGTTTCTTTCCTAGGCTGTAAATGATCCCTTGCTTATTGTGTCCCCTCAGCTTGGAAGGGAGGCTCTGGTCTTTTCATTTTTTGAGGGGGCAGTGCTGAATTCCATGATTTTGTGTATGTCTGTTTGCACATGTGTACACACGTGACCTCGCAGTCAGAGGACAGCTTATGGGGGTCAGTTTTCTACCACCATGTGGGTCCCAGGGATCTAACACAAGCTGTTAGGCTTAGCAGCAGTGCCTTTATCCACCAAGTCATCTTGCCTGTCCTGTCTTCCTTTTCTTATCAATGGCACAATCCTACCATGTGAGCCCCATCCTCGTGACCTCATCTAAGCTTAATCACCCCCTCAGACTCACGTTTCTAAATGACATTGGAGGTTAGAATTTCATACATAACACGGGTGGGGTGTCCCGGTCACAACTCTGTCCACAGCAGGGCTATAAAAAGATTTCTTATGGTGTGAAGTAGGCTTAAACACTGATGGTTGATCCCATGAGAAATGGGGCAATATAAAAATGCCAGAAGAGAGGGGGTAATCGCACAAGTCCGAAGGAGAAGGCAGCACCTCCTTGGGAAACACTATGATGTGGGCATAAGATAGCAACTGCCAACCTGGAAACAACCGAGATGCCCTTCAATGGAAGAATGGATGAAGAAAGTATGAAATATATACATATTAGAGTACTACTCAGCAGTAAAAAACAAGGACTTCTTGAATTTTGCATACAAATGGACGGAAATAGAAAACACTATCCTGAGTGAGGTAAGCCAGACCCCAAAAGAGGAACATGGGATGTACTCACTCATATTTGGTTTCTAGCCATAAATAAAGGACATTGAGCCTATAATTCGTGATCCTAGAGAAGCTGAATAAGAAGGAGAACCCAAAGAAAAACATATAGGCATCCTCCTGAATATTAACCTTCATCAGGCGAGGAAAGGAGACAGAGACAGAGACCCACATTGGAGCACCGGACAGAAATCTCAAGGTCCAAATCAGGAGCAGAAGGAGAGAGAGCACGAGCAAGGAACTCAGGACCGGGAGGGGTGCACCCACACACTGAGACAATGGGGATGGTCTATCGGGAACTCACCAAGGCCAGCTGGCCTGGGTCTAAAAAAGCCTGGGATAAAACCGGACTCGCTGAACATGGTGGACAATGAGGACTACTGAGAACTCAAGAACAATGGCAATGGTTTTTTTATTATTATTAATTTATTTATTTATTAAAGATTTCTGCCTCCTCCCCGTCACCGCCTCCCATTTCCCTCCCCCTCCCTCTATCAAATCTCCCTCCCTCCTCAGCCCGAAGAGCAGGAAACCCTGATTGCTCTTCAGGCAATGGGTTTTTGATCCTACAGCACGTACTGGCTTTGTGGGAGCCTAGGCAGTTTGGATCCTCACCTTACTAGACCTGGAAGGAGGTGGGGGTTCCTTGGACTTCCCACAGGGCAGGGAACCCTGATTGCTCTTCAGGCTGAGGAGGAAGGGGGACTTGATGGGGGACGGGGAGGGAAATGGGAGGCGGTGGTGGGGAGGAGGCAGAAATCTTTAATAAATAAATAAAAAATAAATTAAATTAAATTAAAAAAATTTAAAAAAAGATAGCAACTGTCATTTTAATCAGAGCAGCATTGATGGCCCATAGGAGA